>NC_084481.1:231370388-231676963 GCF_030035675.1 Rhineura floridana | reverse complement strand
CCATCTAGGGAGGCGATTGGACCCTTGGATGATAAGGGAGTCAAAGGTGTACTAAAGAATGATAAGGAGATTGCAGAGAAGCTAAATGAATTCTTTGCATCTGTCTTCACAGTGGAAGATATAGGGCAGATCCCTGAACCTGAACTAACATTTGCAGGAAGGGATTCTGAGGAACTGAGACAAATAGTGGTAATGAGAGAGGAAGTTCTAAGCTTAATGGACAATATAAAAACTGACAAATCACCAGGCCCGGATGGCATCCACCCGAGAGTTCTCAAAGAACTCAAAGGTGAAATTGCTGATCTGCTAACTAAAATATGTAACTTGTCCCTTGGGTCCTCCTCCGTGCCTGAGGACTGGAAAGTGGCAAATGTAACGCCAATCTTCAAAAAGGGATCCAGAGGAGATCCCGGGAATTACAGGCCAGTTAGCTTAACTTCTGTCCCTGGAAAACTGGTAGAAAGTATTATTAAAGCTAGATTAACTAAGCACATAGAAGAACAAGCCTTGCTGAAGCAGAGCCAGCATGGCTTCTGCAAGGGAAAGTCCTGTCTCAGTAACCTACTAGAATTCTTTGAGAGTGTCAACAAGCATATAGATAGAGGTGATCCAGTGGACATAGTGTACTTAGACTTTCAAAAAGTGTTTGACAAGGTACCTCACCAAAGACTTCTGGGGAAGCTTAGCAGTCATGGAATAAGAGGAGAGGTCCTCTTGTGGATAAGGGATTGGTTGAGAAGCAGAAAGCAGAGAGTAGGAATAAACGGACTGTTCTCCCAATGGAGGGCTGTAGAAAGTGGAGTCCCTCAAGGATCGGTATTGGGACCTGTACTTTTCAACTTGTTCATTAATGACCTAGAATTAGGAGTGAGCAGTGAAGTGGCCAAGTTTGCTGACGACACTAAATTGTTCAGGGTTGTTAAAACAAAAAGGGATTGCGAAGAGCTCCAAAAAGACCTCTCCAAACTGAGTGAATGAGCGGAAAAATGGCAAATGCAATTAAATATAAACAAGTGTAAAATTATGCATATTGGAGCAAAAAATCTGAATTTCACATATACGCTCATGGGGTCTGAACTGGCGGTGACCGACCAGGAGAGACACCTCGGGGTTGTAGTGGACAGCACGATGAAAATGTCGACCCAGTGTGCGGCAGCTGTGAAAAAGGCAAATTCCATGCTAGCGATAATTAGGAAAGGTATTGAAAATAAAACAGCCGATATCATAATGCCGTTGTATAAATCTATGGTGCGGCCGCATTTGGAATACTGTGTACAGTTCTGGTCGCCTCATCTCAAAAAGGATATTCTAGAGTTGGAAAAGGTTCAGAAGAGGGCAACCAGAATGATCAAGGGGATGGAGCGACTCCCTTACGAGGAAAGGTTGCAGCATTTGGGGCTTTTTAGTTTAGAGAAAGGCGGGTCAGAGGAGACATGATAGAAGTGTATAAAATTATGCATGGCATTGAGAAAGTGGATAGACAAAAGTTCTTCTCCCTCGTAATACTAGAACTCGTGGACATTCAAGACTCCAAGAAGCTGAATGTTGGAAGATTCAGGACAGACAAAAGGAAGTACTTCTTTACTCAGCGCATAGCTAAACTATGGAATTTGCTCCCACAAGACGCAGTAATGGCCACCAGCTTGGACGGCTTTAAAAGAAGATTAGACAAATTCATGGCGGACAGGGCTATCAATGGCTACTAGCCATGATGGCTGTGCTCTGCTACCCTAGTCAGAGGCAGCATGCTTCTGAAAACCAGTTGCCGGAAGCCTCAGGAGGGGAGAGTGTTCTTGCACTCGGGTCCTGCTTGCGGGCTTCCCCCAGGCACCTGGTTGGCCACTGTGAGAACAGGATGCTGGACTAGATGGGCCACTGGCCTGATCCAGCAAGCTCTTCTTATGTTCTTATAAGTTGTGCACTTGATTGATTCTTCTTCCCACCTCAACTCCTATTTCTCCACTGGCCTCCAATTTACTTAGAAGGCTTTAAAGGGTGATTGAATGGTGGACAGACAGCTATGAGCGGTTGCTATGAAATCTCCATATTCAGGGGCAGAATGTCTGAATACAAGGTCCTAGGGACATAGAGTGGCAGAAGGGCTATTGCCTTCATCTGGTGGCTAATGCGGGATCCTTGGTCTGACTCAGGAGGGACACTCTTAGGGTCTTTAGGAGTTCTTCGAGCTTGTGACACTCTGTGTAGTTGATACCCAGTAGTATGCTGGTAAATGTTTAACAACCGGCTCTCCAAAAAAAAATGTATACAATATATATATGTATATAAGTTTATTATAAATTTTACTGATATAAAGGATGTGTAGCACAAAATTTACAAATAATAATAAAATATACAATACTCTTTATTGTAAATTCCATATAGCTAATTGATTCTCACAGAATGCTTTCATTGATTTTTGCCGAGCTCTTGTATCCGTAGCCAACCTATGGGTGCAGTTACACCCCATATCACAAACTGCTTCCAAAACTCCCTTCAGTTTCCAAATTCTTTTATTGTGCCGGATGGGGAGTTGGTGTCTGTGGCAGGGGTGAGGCAACATAAAACTGAATGGGGCACATGGAGCTAGCCCCCCCAGCTTTTTGGATCTATGTCTCTGTGAATACAAATTGTAACAAAAACCCCAAGAGAAGTGAGTATTTAAAAAGAGACTGAAAAGTGCATTTAAAACTGGAAAGCTTCAAAAAGGAGAAACAAGCAACTTCAAGTGCACAAATGTAGCTTTCTGTGCTTTGGAAAGACCCCAGTCAAGTATGAGTGAAATAGGGGTGGGGGATTGGAATGCAAAAGTAGGGAACAGAGAAGAATTAGTAATTGTGGGGAAATGGGACTTAGGAGACAGAAATGAAGCAGGAGAAAGACTTATTGAATTCTGTGAAGGCAATGATTTGTTTCTTGCAAACACATTTTTTGAGCAACCGAAAAGATGACTGTACACATGGACATCACCAAATGGTCAATATAGGAATCAAATTGATTATATAATTGGTAGCAGAAGATGGAGAAGTTCCATACTTTCTGCAAAAACAAGACCAGGAGCAGACTGCGGTACAGATCATGAACTGGTCGTATCGAAAATCAGCATAAAGCTAAAGAAGACCAACAAAGCAATCATAATGCCAAAATACAATTTAAATAACATCCCAGAAGCATATAAAGATCAAATAAGGAACAGGTTTGAGGCTTGAAACTTAGTTGACAGAGAACCAGAAGAACGATGGAATGAAGTCAGAGACGTTATCAGGGAAGAATGCAAAAAGACAATACCTCTAGTTAAAAAGAGAGAAAGACTTCAATGGATGACTGAAGAAACTCTTAAAATGGTCAAAGAGAGAAGGGCAAAAGCAAAAGGAGATAGAAATGTGGTCAGAACCTTAAATGCAACAATACAGCGACTAGTACGTAGGGACGAAGAGAACTATTACAATAGTTACTGTATATAAATAGAAGAGGACAACAAAAAGGGTAGAACAAGAGCCCCGTTTCAAAAGATTAGAGAAATGAAAGGGAAATTTAAACCAAGAGTAGGGATGTTGACTAATCAACAGAAAAATAGTCTTAATAAATAAATATTCCATAATAGGCATTTAAGGTTGAAAATGAAGGATTTTTTAAAATCTTCAAATCCTCCCCCAGTTTTTGGTGGTAATTGCTAGGCACAAAACAAAACTAGACAATGCAACTTTTAATAGGATTAATTTGCCTAATCAGGACATGATTTGCATAATATGCAAATTACACACCTAAAATTATAATTTGCATAATATGCAAATCAGCCTGCCCGGATTTGTGGAATTGGAATATGGCAACCCTAGGCTCGAGGCCAGGACTTACAGCACAATCCTCTGCAGGTTGACCAGAAGAAGGCCCCACTGGACTCAATGGGGCTTCCTCCTAGGAAAGGACGCACAGGATGGCAATCTTACAGAGCTGCACAGGCTCCCTCTTTTCCCCCAAGCACAGTGCCATTGGGTTCAGGAAAGCCCTTGTTCACCTTTGACATTTGGAGGGTCGGTTTCGGTCAGTATCGGGACAGGTCACCTTGCAGCACGAATGGCTTCACTGCAGAGGCTGCCAGTTTCCTCCCTTTTGTAGTCAGAATTTCTGTGCCTATGTTATTATTTGAAAGAACTTTCCTATATTGGATGTTGTGGGAAGGAGTGAATCTGCATGTCTCGCAGAGGAGGTTGCTTGCTCTTAGGATCAATGTCAAAATAGAAGATACCTAAGAAGTTGCCTTATTCCAAGTCCATCTAGCTCAGTATTGCCAACACTGACTGGCAGCAGCCCACCAGGACATCAAACACGGTCTTTCCTTCCCAGCCCTGCCTAGAGAAGCTGGGGATTGAGCCAGGACCTTTTGCAGGCACAGCAGATGCTCTGCCCCCCTGAGCCTCCAAACTGTGGGGCGATGAGTTTCCCACTGGGTATAAAAGGAGGCTGGGGGGACCGTCTCCCTTCAGAAAAGCTATTTAATAGAGAACAACCCGATTCATTAGAGAAACACACATTTAGACGAAGAGGGATGCTGAGGCAAGCCGGCCGGCGGGACAGCAGAACCTCCAAGTTCTGAAGACGCCTCCAGAAGACTCAGGAGGGGCCATTGCCTGGGGTCCAGGGAGGAGGATTGCCAAGGCAACAGGTACCCGCCCTCCTTTCTGACATCTCTGGCTGCTGGCTTAAAAGCCACCAACTAGGGATGTTCCTTGTGGGTTAGTCAGGAGGAGCGGGAGGGGGTGGAGGAGAGAGAGAGAAGGAGAGGTTGGAGAGAGAGGAGAGGAGGTTTTGGTTTATCTTTTGGTTTATTTATCTTTTGGTTTATTTTTGTTTGTTGTTGTTGTTGTTATGTGCCTTCAAGTCGATTACGACTTATGGCGGCCCTATGAATCAGCGACCTCGAAGAGCATCTGTCATGGACCACCCTGTTCAGATCTTGTAAGTTCAGGTCTGTGGCTTCCTTTATGGAATCAATCCATCTCTTCTTTGGCCTTCCTCTTTTTCTACTCCCTTCTGTTTTCCCCAGCATTATTGTCTTCTCTAGTGAATCTTGTCTTCTCATGATGTGTCCAAAGTATGATAACCTCAGTTTCATCATTTTAGCTTCTATTTATCTTCTGTTGGCATTACTTTAGTCTTCTTGACATTCAGCTGTAGTCCTGCTTTTGTGCTTTCCTCTTGAACTTTCATCAGCATTCGTTTCAAATCATTACCAGTTTCTACTAAGAGTATGGTATCGTCTGCATATCTTAAGTTATTGATGTTTCTCCCTCCAATTTTAAGAGCAGCTTGCACCTCACATTCTAAAATTTCTGGTTCTTCATCATACGGTTCCTCCGCGAATGAATCTGTCATCCTTGCATCTCTTTTATAGAGTTCTTCAGTGTCTTGCTTCCATCTTCCTTTTCTTTCATCTCGGTCAGTCAGTGTGTTCCCCTGTTGATAATTCAGCATCCCTGCTCGTGGTTTAAATTTCCCTTTCATTTCTCTAATCTTATTTTTGTTTACATTTCATTTTATCTTATTTTTGTTTATATTTTTATTTTATCTTATTTTGTTGATTTTTATTTTTATTTTGCTGCTTCTATTTTGTTTACCTTTTTGTTTATTTTTTTCTTTGCCATTTGAATATATTTGTGTATATTGCTTTTGTATATAGGGGTTGGGGCCGGATTAGGGTGGGGGGCTGGGGGTGGGGCTGGGGGTAGAATTGGGGCTCGTGTTAGTTTAGGTAGGTCTTTTAGAGTAGGTTTAGGTAGGTGCTTTACAAAGAGGCCTCGACACGTTCAAAATGTAAGTAAGATTTCTTCACACTATTTCTATTTTTGTGTTGATATCCTGGGGGGTCCCCTACGTGGCCTTGGTCCCTGGAGGGCACTTAGGCAAGTTGCCCCAGTTCCCTGCTGCTGAGCCCAGGGACTTCCCCCCGCAACCCACCGTGACACCTGCCTCCACCTCCTCCTGAGGCCAGCACGATTCTCCCTCCACAAGACACTGGAACACCCAGAGAAGGGCGCAGCTAGATTAAAACAGTAAAGGTGTGTTTATTTAAGCAAAATAAGTAAGGGCAGTTTGACAATGGAACCGACTGCCTAGGGAGGTGGTGGGATCCCCTTCGCTGGATGTCTTCAAGCAGAGGCTGGACAGCTATCTGCGGGAGATGCTCTAGCTGTGGATTTCCTGCTGTGAGCAGGGGGTTGGACTCGATGGCCTACAAGGCCCCTTCCAACTCTATGATTCTATGATTCTATGGTTCTATAATATTCAGAACTAGTCGTTCTCTTGTACAGAATGCTAAAATTAGGACTTTCACTCCCTGGCCACATCTCCCCTCCTCCCCTCCTTAGGAGCCCCCCTCCTCCCCCGAGCCCCCCTCCTCCCCCATCTTCTTCCTTCTCCTTCCTCCTTCTTCCATCTCTCCAACGGTCCCAACAGCCACTCTCTCTGCCTCCCTGTCATACATGCCCTGAAAGAGGTTCAAAGTTGGGCCAGCACCCCTATTTCTGTCTTGCCTGCTCTGATCCTTGGCCTCTCCAGACCCCCCTCCCCTCCCCACAACCTTTCCAGCCATGGGCTTCATTCTGACCTCTCCTTCTTCTGTTCTAGGTTGAGGCGGCTGCGGCAGCTGCAGAGGCTTCTTTGGCGCAGGCCTGGCAGGGTCACCCCTTCAGGGGCCAACCAGAAGTCCTCCTGGAGGTGCCCGTTTCAGGTTGAGAAGAAAGCCGGAAGCCAAGCCAGGTGAGGTTGCTGGGGCGGAGGTGTTCCCCCAGTTTTGGGGGAAGGGAGATGGCGAGGATGAGAGCCCAGGAAGATGGGGGTGGTGCTCAGGAATCCCTCATAGGGGTGTAGTTGTCAGGGTCCCATGTGGTCTAAGACCACTTACCCTTTTGGGGAGCCAGATCCCAGTAGGGTCCCTATGTCTCCAGCATCCTACAAGCCAATCGGCAAGAACAGGGAGTGTGAAAAGAGTCCCAGCAAGTGTCAATTGCAATCAAGCCTCTATCAGTTCCTAGTCAAAAGCCAAGACAAAGAGAGTGAGAATTCTGTCATGGCAGAAGGAGAGAGAGGGAATCCTGAGGATAGCATGCCGTCTACATCCTCAAACAGTCTGGCAGCAGCAGGAGACAAAAGTGTAGACAATGAATTCAGTAATTCAAGCAATATCTCTTGACAGTGAGAAAGGACAGTCAAATGGGGGCATTGCTAGAGAAGCACAAAGCAGCATTCAAGCCTGGCCAGATTATTCTATAATCTTAGAAGGTTGCAGAATGTTAGAAGGGGAAGGACTATTACTTTCATGAAGGGACCGTGCACTTTGGAACTTGCCACCGCACCACTGAGATTCCCTCACAGGAAGAGCCCCGCTGGGTCAGAAAACAGTCCTGTCTGGTCCAGTCGCCTGGTCCCACAGTGGCCAACCAGATGTTTCAGGTGGACACTCTACCCCAGGACACCCTGACAGTCACCCTCTCCCACTTCGTATTTGTCCCTCCGGACGTTGCTGAACGACAGTGTGATGTTCCTATATTAATGTATATATGGTAAGTGTTGTTGTTTTAGAAGATACATGGTAAGTGGAGTGAAAGAGGAGGGGGAGTGAATGGGCAGTAGAATGCGAGATGATTGGCTGAGTGTTTAAAATGGCTGAATGTATAAAAGGAAGAGTGAGAGTGGAATCGGGGGGGGGGGAGAAGAGAACTGAGTGGGTTGCTTGGTGGGGTTTAGAGAGTTGTTTGCCAGGAGAGAGTGGAGAAGGAGGGAGGTGGAGTTCGGATTAGTATTGAGTAAAACCATATGCTTATGTGCCTTAAGAAGAAATCTTGTTAATCTTGTTAGCTTTGTTATCTGTAATAAATACTTAATTTGGTTTACCAAAGGCCTGATCCTTGGCTGGGGTTTCACAGACCAGAAGGGAGGGTAAGGTAATGACGAAGGCTGAAGGGGAACTGTAACAAATGGTGGCAGCGGTGAAGAGAATAACAATACCAGTATTCAGAGTCTCTGGGAATACTAGTATTGGGACGTTACTGGTGGTTGCCTAGCAGGGGGATCTGTTGAGATCTGTGCTAGAGCGGATAGGTAAACCATAAGAGAGTGCGGTCCGGACTGGTGGAGTCCCTGGTGGTGCCTAGAGACAGGCAGTAACCACGAGCAGGTAGGAACCTGACAGGGAGAGCCAGGGAAGGACGCATCACAGACAGCTCCCATCAACCCCAGCAAGCATGGTCAATGGCAAGGGGTGGTGGGAGTTGTAGTTCAGCAACATCTGGAGAGCCAAAGGTTCCCTACAACTGCTTTAGAGGCACGATGGGGAAACAGAGAGCCCCCTTAGACTAGTTGCCGTCAAGGGCTTTGTCCCCCTTGAATTTTCTCTAATCCCGTTTTACAGCTGCCCAGGATGGCCCCTCTCACTGCATCCTGTGGCCGGACATTCAGTCCTTGAGGGATGCAGTGCTGTGTGATGATGAAGAGTCCCTCCCCTCCCTTTCACCTGTCCTGCATCTAGGGACAGAGGAAGCTGCCTCATACCGAGTCAGAGCATGGGTCCACCTAGCTCAGTATTGTGTGCACTGACTGGCAGGAGCTCTCCCAGCCCTCCCACTCTTCAGCATCCCTGGATTGCAGCATTAGGAAAGACGGAGGGAGAGGGAGAAGAGGCACTTTGAAGAAAGGCAAGGGAAGAGGCGGAGGGGGCTACATGCAAAAGAGGGGGCAAGGAGTGGGTGCCCAGCCAGAGGGAAGGCCTCCCAGGGACAGGGAGGTGGGAGGAGAAGAGGGGAGGCAGGTGGGGGGGAGTAGAGCAGAGGGGGTCATCTGAGGAATGGCCAGGAGATGGGGAGCAGGAAGGTCAGCAAGAGGATGGCTAAATGCATCAAGGCGGGAAATACTAAGTGGTGCATGGACCTTCCTTCAAGGCCTTTCCTCCTCTTTCCGTTGCAGAACCGCAGGTGCCGCAGGGGGAGGAGTCCATCCCCTCGCCCGAGGTCAGTATCTGGGGGACTGGAAGTGAAGAGGGGGCACAAAGCCCCTCAGCATAGGAGATGCCCTTCCACACCAGCTCACACACACACACCCCAAACCAGGAAAATGCCCATTCTAGGCGTTTGCCCTTTGGGCTCTGGGAGCACACAAGGGTGTCTGCAGGGTGGGGGTGTCCCCCCAGAAGTCTGAATGTGATGACGCATGGAGTTCATAGACCTTCCTCCTCCTGAAACATTTCTGTGGACACTCTTGGGAACACCCCTTTCACCCCATTATTTTCATAGCTCTAATTTTTGGAAACCAAAATGTCTTCCCCTGATGAAAATCTGTACTGTTTCCCTTTTCAGCAACTCGCGAGGGATGAATTCTTCCTCTTCTCCTTCCTACGGAGCTGCGAGGAAGCCTGGGCGAGGGGCCAGGACACCCTCCCCTTTCCCAAGGATGCTGCAGCCCGTGCAATTGGGGTGAGTGAGTTGCAGGAGGAGACGCCCCGGGGGGGGGAGGGAGCCCTGGGGATGGGATTTGGAGGAAGTTCTGTGGGTCTGGAAGGGAGGAGGCCTTTGCAGGTATCTGGAAAGACCAATGGCCAAGGAAGTCAAACCCTGCGTTTGGGGCTGGAGCAGCCGCCCTGAAGTCCCTGGAGAAATGACTTTGTCTCTTCTGCTCTCTTCTCAGGACATCCTTGACAGATCCCAAAACTCAGGTATATTGCGGCGGGGGTGTGTGTTTGTTATGGAACAGTAATTGGGGTTTTCTGCCATTGTGGGGAGGGGGGTGTTTTGGGGGGGCAGGGAAGGTCAGCAACTTGTCCGTGATGTTGGAAGTAAGTATGCGGCCAGCCATGAGGGAATGTCTCATTTAGGCAGGCTCTGGCAGGTAGACTCCGTGGTGGGGGCTGCCAGTCTGTGTCTGTAGCCCTTGATGCTGAAGTGCTCTTTCCCTCCACAGGAGCCGAGTTTTTATGTTATTTCGGAGGAAGAGAAGGAATGGGATCTGGCTGCCAGCAGCATTGAAAGGATGCTGGCGTATGCCATCAAGCTGCCCAACCTGACCGTAAGTATCTCACCTTTATTCATTTATTTTGAATATTAGATGGCGCTTTATGGCCCTGAGGGGCTTTCAGAGGGATGATCCAGACGCCATTTCCTGCCCTCTTCCTTGGGGTTGCCCTTCGGCCTCTGCCTACTAGGCAGCAGAGCCCACAGGGGTCCTCTGAGGCAAGGGAGGGGCTGGGCAGCAGGATCTCGCTTAGTTCTGATGCAGCATTTTCTTTCCTCTACAGCTGGATTCCATCGAAGACGCCCTCCCTCCGGAGGTGTCCCCGCTCTGCCCCCCAAAGAGAGAAGGTAAGATCTCCATCCTGGAGCCACAGAATGAGCCCACAGGTCTCACTGTCCACATGAAATCCACGATTTGTAGCCTGAGGCCTGAGAAGGGTTCACCTCTCGGCTTTAGCACACCTGCCTCAGGCCAGGTCTTGAAATCCCTGCCCTGGAGAGGGCAGAAAATCGGGGGAGGAGGGAGGGAGTGGCCTTACCAACGGTCTGACAATGGTAGTGATGAGGGGTGATGGACAGCAGCCCCGTTGGGCTATACCAGGGCATGGCCCCCCCATCGGCTACCTAAGTGTGCCGGGTGCCGGGGCCAGGCCTGGCTAAGTCACAGAATTCAATATAAGCTTAAGTACGTATATTGACTCACAAATGTTTAATTTACGATGAATGTAATTATGGTTATTCTATTCTTATTGTGAGGTGATGCAGTTTCTTGGTTTGTTTTGCTCTCCTTCACGTTTTTCTTCCTTGGTTTTTCTTTTTCTTCCTTAAATTTGTTATTAAAAATAGTTAATAAACCTTTGAAAAGGTCAAATGAAGCAGCTGTAATGAAGACTTCGCTTGTCTTCCTTTCTCTTCCATGCAGAGGAACTCCAGGCCAGAGCTTGGAAAAGTTACTTTTTTGAACTACAACTCCCATCAGCCCCAGCTAGCATGGCCACTGGATTGGGCTGATGGGAGTTGTAGTACAAAAAAGTAACTTTTCCAAGCTCTGCTCCAGGTAGAGGACTTGGAATGCGACAGTGTGAGAGAGGAGTTCCAAGAGAGGAGTTCCTCTTCTGGAACCCGGATCCAGGCATTTTGTGGACAGCGATGATGGAGGGACCACTGCGCGTGGTTTATGCTTGTGTGGTTTTCTTTGTTTTGAGGTTTTTGTGTGTGTATGTATACTAGTATGTAATTTTGTGTGTGTACGCATACTGGTGTGTGTATGTATAATGTGTTTATGTAATTAAATGTATAAACAGTTCTTCTGAGTCTGTATTTCTCATTTCTTAGAATACAGAATCGCAGAATAGCAGAGTTGGAAGGGGCTGGTAAGGCCATCCAGTCCAACCCCTTGCTCAGTGCAGGAATCTAACCTAAAGCATCCCCGACAGGTAGCTGTCCAGCTGCCTCTTGAATGCCTTCACTTTTAAATGAGGGAAGGACTGGCTATTTGTCCTGAGCCCTGCTGAAAACTCCTGGCAAAGTGAGCAGGGGGAGGGGGGTTCAGGGGAGGGTCCCAGTTGTCTGCAATGTGCGGGTGTTGAAACCAAAGAAGACTTCAGTAGCCAGCATCAGTCCCCCCCCCCCGGTGAGGTGCGACCTGCAATAGAGGAGATGGCAACTGAGGGTGAACGTCCCATATCCGTGCCTGCAGGCTCTGCTTTGCGGTGAAAAGTTGTCACTGCCCGGGATACTAGGAATGGAAGATCAGCTATTAAACAATATTTGTATGCCATTTCTAATGCTTTGCAGTTCCGTTTTTCATTCAACATACTGTAAAGTTCAACACAACGTTACATAACTGAGAGAGAGTGTGACTGGGCCAAAGACCCATAGGAAACCCATAAGAACATAAGAAGAGCCTGCTGGATCAGGCCAGTGGCCCATCTAGTCCAGCATCCTGTTCTCACAGTGGCCAACTAGGTGCCTGGGGGAAGCCCGCAAGCAGGACCCGAGTGCAAGAACACTCTCCCCTCCTGAGGCTTCCAGCAACTGGTTTTCAGAAGCATGCTGCCTCTGACTAGGGTGGCACAGCACAGCCATCACGGCTAGTAGCCATTGATAGCCCTGTCCTCCATGAATTTGTCTAATCTTCTTTTAAAGCCGTCCAAGCTGGTGGCCATTACTGCATCTTGTGGGAGCAAATCCCATAGTTTAACTATGCGCTGAGTAAAGAAGTACTTCCTTTTGTCTGTCCTGAATCTTCCAACATTCAGCTTCTTTGAATGTCCACGAGTTCTAGTATTATGAGAGAGGGAGAAGAACTTTTCTCTATCCACTTTCTCAATGCCATGCATAATATTATACACTTCTATCATGTCTCCTCTGACCCGCCTTTTCTCTAAACTAAAAAGCCCCAAATGCTGCCACCTTTCCTCGTAAGGGAGTCGCTCCATCCCCTTGATCATTCTGGTTGCCCTCTTCTGAACCTTTTCCAACTCTATAATATCCTTTTTGAGATGAGGCGACCAGAACTGTACACAGTATTCCAAATGCGGCCGCACCATAGATTTATACAACCCAGTGATGAGCAGACTCAAATCAAAGCCTTCCAGCTCCAAGACACCTTGAATTCCATGCAAACAAATGTAGAACAGTTATCTTCAACCATTTTAGACAGACAACCCACCTTTAATCCAAGCATGCACTTAGGGACCCATCTTTTTTTTTTTTTTAACAAAAAATTGAATGGTGCTAGTGATCCTGTTGCAACCCACTTTAGTTCAGGCTGCAATCCAGTAGTAGGTCCCCACCCAATATTCAAAGACAAATTACCAGTAACCAGTTTATTGCCTTATTCTGTCATCACAATTCCTAATGCCTATTAGAACACATAATGAAGCATAATAACTCTTTACATCAAAGAACAAAGCAGGATCCGCCATTCTCTGTGCATCTGCACGGAAATACTTTCTTGGAACAATAGTAAAGATACTATAGCATAGCAGAAACAGAGATTGTAAAATGAACCAATGGCGTGTATGTAATATGTAGTGTGTGTAAGGACATATTCAATTACCGCTTGAACAAAGCACATGAAGTCTGTAAACATATTAATAAATCTTAGTCATCAATAATACATGTTGATTAGAAACACTAACATATGGATGCTTGTCCGGTTTCATTGGTTTCAGTTGTACTTGCTCTGTCATTCCTGGAATATGAATGGTTGTATAATTATGGCAGTGAAGTCATTTTCACAACTTATATTTTCAAATTATTAATGAGAACTAGAAAATCATTGAAGATTACAGCATGTTTGCAAGATCACTTGATATGAATTAGGTGCTTCTTTAAAAAGAGTTGAAGCTCAGTGTGTGACCTTGCGCAAGTAACTGCCGCTGTCTCAGAGGAAGGCAATGTTAAGTTCCCTCTGAATAACACCAAGAAAACACTGGGTGAGAGTGCTGGGTGCATTTTGAACCCTTTCGACATGACCCAAGAAAAAACTAAAAAACCTGTTGTTGTCCGCTGGCTGGCAGAGGAGTGGGCTGCTGAAGAATTCAGAAAACAATGGCACCTCCAAGGGCAGCCGCCCTGACATCCCTGGAGAAATGACTTTGTCTCTTCTGCTCTCTTCTCAGGACATCCTTGACAGATTCCAAAAATTCCCGGACCCCCCAAAAATTGTCAAAATGGCCCTAGAGGCAGTTTATGAAGTCAGGTATATTGCTGGGGGGGGAGGGGTTTGTTTTGGAACAGTAATTGGGGTTTTCTGCTATTGTGGGGAGGGGGGAGCTTTTGGGGGCCAGGGAAGGTCCAAGTCAGCAACTTGCTCTGGCCAAGTCTCCCAGGGTCCAGAGGCTTTAATGCTCCCAGCACCAGCTGACTCCTCCCAGTCTCCGCCCCCAGGCACCTGAGATGAAAGCTGCTTCTCCTTGCTGACGCAACCAGAAAGTGTATGGGTAAGGGGTGGAGCTGCATGTGTTGATCAAGTGGGCATGTGCAGTTTTCTAACCTGCTAGATTCTGCAGATGCAGCAGGCAAGCAGACTAAAAGTCTTTCTTTTTCCAGGACAACTGTGGCGTCCCTCATTGACTAAGAACAATGGAAAGCGGGAATTAGGGTTGCTGGGTCAGAAGCATCCCAAGCCCTGAAATTTCAGGGGCGGGCTGGAGGGGGTACTCCTGAGTGATGTCAGAGGGTGCACCTGAGTGATGTCAGAGGGATGGGCCCTAGTGCTGTCATTAAGCATGATACATTAAGCATCAATCACAGTTTTTTAGAGCATACAAGGGGGGGGGAAACATTTCTCTGATTGGAAATTAAGATAGAAATCTTAGCTAAAATATGGAGTCCGGGTAGGGAACATTTAATCTAGCCCATTTGCTTTCAGCAAGAAGGGTTTAAGTGCCCCAGGCCAGGCCAGTCACCAGAAGGCTGTTGTAGGAAAAAAGGAGCCTAGTGTTGTGGAAATGTTAGATGGAAACACTCAGGAGTAAAGATGGATGCCCCTGAAGGCTGCAATTCTAAACACACTTACTAAGGGATTAAGCACCATAGAAGTCAACAAGACTTACTTCTGAGTAGATATAGTATGGATTGTGTTGTTTACTAGGGATCCTCTGCAAAGACATCCATATCCAAGCAGGGTTGGCAACCCCCTGCCTGCAATGCCCTGCCCCTATCTTTTAACATGGCTGCTCCAAAATTCTTAACAGATTTGACCCTTCAGAAACAGGTCTGAGAAATGAGTAAGAATAAGAAGATTCTCTACCCTTTCTGTCTACCCTGTGGGCTGCTATAAACTCACTTTGACAGCCAATCCAATTCCAGTGAGCAATAATGGACAGAGAGAAAACACACATGGTTTCATAGGCAGCAGCTTGGAACAACAGTTGTAGCCACACTTCCAAATACGTGAATTCTCTTTTACCACTATTGGGCAAGAAACAAACTGTCATGCAACCGACAAGGTGCATCATCAATGGGTTTAAGGGGGTTGCCCTGAGCACATGGAACCACTGCTATTGCTTCTATGGCTGTAACAGAGTGAGGTTAAAGATAAGTGAAATGCAAATAGGAAAAACAACAACACAAAAGGCAGTACCACTTTCCTAAATGCAATACCATACCAACCACAACAAGATTCCTATGAGTAAGGCAGAAAACTCAGCATCCCACAACCTGTCAGGATTCATAACCAAAAACCAAAAACTAAAAAAATCCCAGCAGCCAGTCAGCCAAGGTCACAGAAATCCCCTTGCAGTGCAACCTGACCTGGGGACTGCAGTTAATGCAGAATGCTGCAGCACAATTGCTGACATGAGTGAGATCCTATCAGCACATTACACCTCTGCTCTGAAATCTGCATTGGTTGCTGATTTGCTACCAGGCCAAGTTCAAGCAGTGCTTTCCATGTTATGGGTGCCACATAGTACTTGTTCTGCTCTTGTAAGAAATCAGTCCTGTAAAGTGGCAGCACCTACGCTTTGGAACTCCTTGCCTATTGACATTAGGCAGACGCCTCTTTTCAGCACCTGCTAAAATCAGTTTTCTTGAGGCAAGCCTCTCCAGGCATGTAGAAGCTATTGTGTTTTTAAATCTGTTTTTAACTCATTGTTCGTTTTATTATTTTGAACTTTTTAAAATATCTGTCCTTAATGCTTTTGCCAATATTTTATTGTTTTAATTCTTTCTGTAAACCGCTTTGAGATTTTTTTACAATAAAGCGGTATATAAATGTTGTAAATAAAAATACATAAATAAATGTTGGAGTCACTGTGGCCCTTGAGTCTCTTCCCACTTTTAGGAACCAAGGAATCTGCCTTATACTGACTCAGGCCATTTCGTACCATCTAACTCAGTACTCATGACATGGACTAGCATTGGTGCTCCAGTGTGCAGAGAACTACAGCCTCAAGTGATAAGGAACTTGTTCTTTCAACAAGCCTTTTAAGTTGAGACCTTATCCCAGTCTGAGTCTGTACTGGAATTACTTTTTAACATGTTTTTAAGCCTTTTCTTTTTTTAAAAAAATGTTTTTTTAAAGCTTTTAAAAATGTTTTCAAAGATGTTTTAATAGATTTTAAAGTCTGTTTTTTATGATGTTTTAAAGTGCTTTTAGTACTTTTGTTTGCCGTCCTGGGCTCCTACTGGGAGGAAGGGCAGGATATAAATCAAATAATACATAAACTTCACTCACCCAACCCAAAATTCAGAATCATGCCTCTTTAGGCTGTTTTCCAACTGTTTATTCTTGCTTTATGGTTATTGGATTTTAAAGGGATTTATTTCTTATTGTGAGTTGCCTTGGTTTCCAATCACCAACCCAATCACAGGGTTGTTGGAAAGACTCCATACACACACGCACATGCACACGCTGCAGATGTACATATATAGCCCATATTATAGTTTATTGTCAAACCAGCTGGTCATTGCAAAAAATCAGTATTAATTTTTAAAAAATCAGTATTAGTTTCCTACATAATAAAAAACTGTAATACCTAAGTAAGCCCTGCCTAATTGCTTTAAAATAGGACTGGAGGGGGAAAAGATTTAGAACACAAACACGATTCTTTTTTATATTCACTCCAAAGTCCCATTAATTTACAGCACATTCATAACCATGTCTACTCAAAAGTAAGTCCTATTGAATTCAATGAGATTTACTCTGGGCATATGGGATTAGTATTGCTTTTACCCCCACAAAAGCAAGTATTGGGAAGGTTTTCAAAACACTGCCCAGGATCTGACTCCTGCACACAAGAGGGGGAAAAAACTGAAATGTATATACTTACACAATTTATGAGATTTTCAGATAAACGGGGGGGGGGGAGGGACCACTATTTTCTGGCATTGCAATGAGGTTTTCTAGACACTGCCTCAGGTCAACCAAACACAACCCTGGCTTCACTTATTGGCTGCAATCCTGAATGAGCGGGGTTAGAGGCGAGCTACGAAGTGCTGTATAGGGCAGATTTGTTAAAAAAAAAATTAATAGTGGGGGGGCAGCTGATGTTTTGATGTATATCTCGAGAACCGGACCACCTAGAAACTTTGTTTTTTAATTAAAGCTGAGAATCCAGGCCACCTAATGGGCTAAACGGGCGCTGGGTGGCATGGAAAGAATCCGGATAAAACCGGGCAATATGGCAACCCTAACCATGGTATCCTTCTGGGCCGACTTGGCGAGATGGGCATTGGAGGCACTGTTTTACAGTGGTTCCAATCCTATCTCCAGGGTCATTTTTAGAGAATAGCATTGGATTATTGTCTTTTGGCCCCCTAGCAGTTGATCTGTGGGGTGCCGCAGGGTACCATCTTGTCCCCCATGCCATTTAACATCTATGTGAAGCCCTTGGGAATGGTCATCAGGAGATTTGGGGTGAGATGTCAGCAGTACACTGACAATACCCAGCTCTATTTCTCTGTAATATTTGAATTGGGAGAGGCCGTGCAAGCCCTGGACCAGTGCCTGGACTCGGTGGTGGGCTGGTTGAAGGCCAATAAACCGAGTCTGAATCCTAGCAAGACAGAGACGCTGTGGGTTGGTGGTTCCCAAGATTGGATAATTGGTGAGTTGTCTGCTTTAGATGGGGTTGTACTCCCTCTGAAAGAGCAGATCCGTAGTCTGGGGGTGCTCCTAGATTCATCTTTGTCGCTAGAGGCCCAGGTGACCTCAGTGGCTAGGAGTGCCTTTTACCAGCTTCGGCTGGTACGACAGCTGCAGACACTGTTTTCCATGCACTGGTAACCTCCCTTAAATATTAGACAGGCACCATCTCTGTTGTCTTTTTGGCACCTACTGAAGACCTTCCTCTTTCAACAATTATTATTATTATTATTATTAAATTTATTTATACCCCGCCTTTTGGCCAAAGGCCCTCAAGGTGGCTTACAAAGAAAAATACACACAAGTATAAAAATACAACAAAAAAAGCAATACAATTTACAAATTAAACTAAATAACAAATAACATTAGAAAAAACATGTTAGAGTCCTTGGCAAATAGTCAAACCAGAAACAACTCTGTGCCCTATTAGCCTTGAGCACTATGCATAACCGTCTGTAATACCTGGCCCCACAACATGATCTAATTTTCTGTGTTTACATAGCTCATGTGCTTGGATAGTGAACGAACTAAACTAAGATACCTGATTTTCTAATCCTAAGAGGTCTCTTATTTCTAGTTAATTTGTAAAATGGCTGACTGTAATGAAGAGACAATGACTTCGTGCAGGGAACGAATACACATGACTTAACTAGAAGTGTTTACTGGGCTACTTAAAAAGTTTTAAAATATGGTCCCACTAACACATTAGATTGATTACATGTTGATTTATTAAAGCAAACAGTTTCATGTACAAAATTAGTACATTTCCCTCAGTTTTCAGCCTCACATTGTTGTTCATAGCATGAAAGGCAGGTCTGTGTTCTTCTCTCCATGCCCAAAGTAGATGTAGCCATGTTGTTTAGTATTGGGAACATGGTAGAATGTGAGTCCAGGCCATAGCAAGCTTCGTAGTACTATCACTCTGCCTCCCCTCTCCACTTGGATGCTCCAGGACCCATATAATCTATGTTGCTGCTGCAGATATCTGCTGCAGATAGGAAAATAACTTTACAATTCTTCGGTAAAGCAGCATGATATAAGCCTCTGCAAGCATAACCACTAAGGGTTATATTCCAATTCAGGCAAGAATATAAAACAGAATTTATCTCAATTATCCATGAAAAATACACAAGCCTTTTAAATAGACCGTATCCCAGTCTGCATCTATGTTGGAAATGCTTTTTGTTTTTTAAGCTGTTTTTTTAATGTTTTTAAAGCAGATTTTTAATGTTTTTAAAGCTTTTTTAAATGTGTTTTAAAGTTGTTTTGTTTTAATGTGTTTTTAAAGATGTTTTAATAAGTTTTAGAGTGTTTTTAAGGTTTTTGTTTGCTGCCCTGGGCTCTTTCTGGGAGGAAGGGCAGGATATAAATCTAATAATAGTAAATAATAGTAAATAGTAAATAGATAAATAATTAACACTTCGTCACCACACATGTCTGTTGGGAATAGAGTGTGTGAACCTGCCACCTAAGTGTTCCATTAAACTCACCTCCTTTAGAGGAGGGGGATCTTTTGCTAGGGATAAACCGAGCGCTTTGCCCTGAAACGTAACTAAATAGTGTGTGTATAACCGAAGAACTACAGGTCCAAACCAGACTAAAGCAAAGCTTTCTTTTATTGAGAGAAAAGAGAAGAATAGCATGACAAAATTAAAAGGTGCATGGCAGCATTAATCATTCATATCCTAACCCATTCATAACCTTAAACTAGAGATAAAAGATTCTTACTGCTATAAGGAAGGACAGGTACTTAGGCAGAGATTACCTATCCTAGGCCCAGGAGCAGGCAGTAGCTTACAGCTGAAATAGGGTTGCCAGGTTCTTGGCCTGAGACTGATCCTGTATCTTTAGGAGAAAAGAAAGTCAGCCAAGTGCAGTTAAAATTAAAAAGGTAGCAGAGCAGCTTTTAAACTGACTGAGGGGGGAAACCTGACAGGAGCTGAGGAAGGTCCGGTTCGGAATAAACCTCCCCCCTGGGATAAAAACCAAAGAAATTAAATTTTAAAAGGGGTAGGCCTAGAAGTAGACATTGTGAGAGCAGGGGCACAGGATATAAATTCAGAAGGGCAAAATTACCACAGGCCAAACCACAAGTGCCAAAGACACTTGAAGAGAGACACTGCTTACAAGTGCCTGTACGCTAATGCTAGGAGCCTGCAAACCAAGATGGGAGAACTGGAGTGCTTGGTCTTAGAGGAGAGCATTGATATAGTGAGCATAACGGAGACCTGGTGGAATGGAGAAAACCAGTGGGATACGGTTATCCCTGGATATAAACTATATCGGAAGGACAGGGAAGGACGTATTGGTGGCGGAGTCGCTCTATACGTGAAAGAAGGCATTGAATCCAGCAAGCTCGAAACCCCAAAAGAGGCAGACTCCTCCACAGAATCGTTGTGGGTGGTGATACCGTGCCCCAGGAGGGACTTAATACTGGGAACGATCTATCGTCCCCCTGATCAAAATGCTCAGGGAGACCTTGAGATGAGATATGAAATTGAGGAAGCATCCAAACTAGGAAATGTGGTAGTAATGGGTGACTTCAACTACCCGGACATAGACTGGCCGCATATGTGTTCCAGTCATGACAAAGAAGCAAAGTTTCTAGATATTCTAAATGACTATTCCCTAGATCAGTTGGTCATGGAACCGACCAGAGGGACGGCAACCCTGGACTTAATCCTCAGTGAGGACTGGGACCTGGTGCGAGATGTAAGTGTTGTTGAACCGATTGGGAGCAGTGACCACAGTGCTATTAAATTAAACATACATGTAACTGGCCAATTGCCAAGAAAATCCAACATGGTCACATTTGACTTCAAAAGAGGAAACTTCACAAAAATGAGGGGATTGGTAAAAAGAAAGCTGAAAAACAAAGTCCAGAGGGTCACATCACTCAAAAATGCTTGGAAGTTGTTTAAAAACACTATATTAGAAGCTCAACTGGAGTGCATACCGCAGATCAGAAAAGGTACCGCCAGGGCCAAGAAGATGCCAGCATGGTTAACGAGCAAAGTCAAGGAAGCTCTCAGAGGCAAAAAGTCTTCCTTCAGAAAATGGAAGTCTTGTCCGAATGAAGAAAATAAAAAAGAACATAAACTCTGGCAAAAGAAATGCAAGAAGACAATAAGGGATGCTAAAAAAGATTTTGAGGAGCACATTGCTAAGAACATAAAAACCAACAACAAAAAATTCTGTAAATACATTCAAAGCAGGAGACCATCTAGGGAGACAATTGGACCCTTGGATGATAAGGGAGTCAAAGGTGTACTAAAAAACGATAAGGAGATTGCAGAGAAGCTAAATGAATTCTTTGCATCTGTCTTCACAGTGGAAGATATAGGGCAGATCCCTGAACCTGAACTAACATTTGCAGGAAGGGATTCTGAAGAACGGAGACAAATAGTGGTAACGACAGAGGAAGTTCTAAGCTTAATGGACAATATAAAAACTGACAAATCACCGGGCCCGGATGGCATCCACCCGAGAGTTCTCAAAGAACTCAAAGGTGAAATTGCTGATCTGCTAACTAAAATATGTAACTTGTTCCGCAGGTCCTCCTCCGTGCCTGAGGACTGGAAAGTGGCAAATGTAACGCCAATATTCAAAAAGCGATCCAGAGGAGATCCCGGAAATTACAGGCCAGTTAGCTTAACTTCTGTCCCTGGAAAACTGGTAGAAAGTATAATTAAAGCTAGATTAACTAAGCACATAGAAGAACAAGCCTTGCTGAAGCAGAGCCAGCATGGCTTCTGCAAAGGAAAGTCCTGTCTCAGTAACCTATTAGAATTCTTTGAGAGTGTCAACAAGCATATAGATAGAGGTGATCCAGTGGACATAGTGTACTTAGACTTTCAAAAAGCGTTTGACAAGGTACCTCACCAAAGGCTTCTGAGGAAGCTTAGCAGTCATGGAATAAGAGGAGAGGTCCTCTTGTGGATAAGGAATTGGTTAAGAAGCAGAAAGCAGAGAGTAGGAATAAACGGACAGTTCTCCCAATGGAGGGCTGTAGAAAGTGGAGTCCCTCAAGGATCGGTATTGGGACCTGTACTTTTCAACTTGTTCATTAATGACCTAGAATTAGGAGTGAGCAGTGAAGTGGCCAAGTTTGCTGACGACACTAAATTGTTCAGGGTTGTTAAAACAAAAAGGGATTGCGAAGAGCTCCAAAAAGACCTCTCCAAACTGAGTGAATGGGCGGAAAAATGGCAAATGCAATTCAATATAAACAAGTGTAAAATTATGCATATTGGAGCAAAAAATCTGAATTTCACATATACGCTCATGGGGTCTGAACTGGCGGTGACCGACCAGGAGAGAGAGACTTTGGGGTTGTAGTGGACAGCACGATGAAAATGTCGACCCAGTGTGCGGCAGCTGTGAAAAAGGCAAATTCCATGCTAGCGATAATTAGGAAAGGTATTGAAAATAAAACAGCCGATATCATAATGCCGTTGTATAAATCTATGGTGCGGCCGCATTTGGAATACTGTGTACAGTTCTGGTCGCCTCATCTCAAAAAGGATATTATAGAGTTGGAAAAGGTTCAGAAGAGGGCAACCAGAATGATCAAGGGGATGGAGCGACTCCCTTACGAGGAAAGGTTGCAGCATTTGGGGCTTTTTAGTTTAGAGAAAAGGCGGGTCAGAGGAGACATGATAGAAGTGTATAAAATTATGCATGGCATTGAGAAAGTGGATAGAGAAAAGTTCTTCTCCCTCTCTCATAATACTAGAACTCGTGGACATTCAAAGAAGCTGAATGTTGGAAGATTCAGGACAGACAGAAGGAAGTACTTCTTTACTCAGCGCATAGTTAAACTATGGGATTTGCTCCCACAAGATGCAGTAATGGCCACCAGCTTGGACGGCTTTAAAAGATTAGACAAATTCATGGAGGACAGGGCTATCAATGGCTACTAGCAGTGATGGCTGTGCTGTGCCACCCTAGTCAGAGGCAGCATGCTTCTGAAAACCAGTTGCCGGAAGCCTCAGGAGGGGAGAGTGTTCTTGCACTCGGGTCCTGCTTGCGGGCTTCCCCCAGGCACCTGGTTGGCCACTGTGAGAACAGGATGCTGGACTAGATGGGCCACTGGCCTGATCCAGCAGGCTCTTCTTATGTTCTTATGTTCTTGCTATCCTGTAATGGGAAAAACCACAAGGTGGGATTCTCCCTTCCGCCTGCACAACTTTTAAAGATACAAAACACCTCTTGCTTGCCAGGCCCAGCTTCCAAGAGGTCTTTTGTATCTTTCAAAGTTGTGCAGGGGGAAGGGAGAATTGCAAGAACACGTGCACTTGGCTGACCTTCTCTTCTCCTAAAGATACAGGATCAGTCTCAGGCCAAGAACCTGGCAACCCTACTCCGATGTAGTATCATGCCATAGCATGGTGGGAAATTTGTATGGTGGCTTAAGTGCAGGCCCAGAGGGTGGATCAGAGGCAGTGTAAGGAAGATGGGCTATGGCTAGGGTTGCCAGGATCATGGCCTGAGACTGATCCTGTATCTTTAGAAGAGAAAGTCAGTCAAGTGCAGGAGTTCTTGCAACTCTGTAATGGGAAGAACCACAAGGTGGAATTCTCCCTTCCCCCTGCACAACTTTTAAAGATACAGAAGACCTCTTGGTTGCCATGTGTCCCAGACCCTCCACTTTTTTGGGAGCAGGGTCCCAAGGTCTTCAGCACCCAATGAGAAAATCAGCATGAAAGGGGAGTGTGTTAGCCACTGAGATGAGTCTAACATGCTTCCCTGCCCTTTCCTGCTGATTGGAGCCAATCAGAATGAAAGGAGGCAAGACAGCCAGTGAGAAAACTCTTCTCAGCAACCAACACCCTCCCTTTTCAGAGCTAGGAAAAGTTACTTTTTTTAAACTACAACTCCCATCAGCCCCAGCCAGCATGGCCACTGGATTGGGCTGATGGGAGTTGTAGTTCAAAAAAGTAACTTTTCCAAGCTCTGCCCCTTTTATGCTCATTGGCTCCCAGGTATATCTGATGTTGTGGAAAAAGGCACCAACAAGGATCTCATGCTTTAAATGCATTGTGCAGATGGAGTGCCAGATTCCAAGGTTTCAAATCCAAGTTAAGTTGAGACTGCCTGTTATCCTTAACTATGGGTTCTCACCACAGCCAAAAACTTTAAATGGTTAATGTAGTACTGAAGATGAATGGGAAGAGATCAACTTGTGAGGGGGAACCAAGAAGGCAAACAGCATCTTGCAGCTTATTCCTGATCTCTCAGAAACGAGGCCATGGTCAAGTTGAGAGAACCCCTTAGTTACACAACCCCATTTCATGAAAAGGCAACTCCAAAGGGTTCTCGTCCACAGAGACCTTGCCAACCTTCTCTGGCCATTGCAGTTACTCAATTTCTTACCACAGATGACAATCCTATTTTTACATAACTCTGGCTTGAAAGGGAGGCAAGCAGGATCCTCAGATATGTGCTAGATTAGGTTAATTCCCCCCGATACTCTTTAACTTTCTGTTTTACTTTAACAGCAAAAAATTGATAATGCAAGGTTTAAGAGCGTTCAGGGCTTATCACCCCATGATAAACTGTTTTTGTTATGTGCCTTCAAGTCAATTATGACTTATGGCGACCCTATGAATCAGCGACCTCCAATAGCATCTGTTATGAACCACTCTGTTCAGATCTTGTAAGTTCAGGTCTGTGGCTTCCTTTATGGAATCAATCCATCTCTTGTTGGGCCTTCCTCTTTTTCTACTCCCTTCTGTTTTTCCCAGCATTATCTTTTCTAGTGAATCATGTCTATGTATCCAAAGTATGATAACCTCAGTTTCATCATTTTAGCTTCTAGTGATAGTTCTGTTTTAATTCGTTCTAACACCCAATTATTTGTCTTTTTGTGATCCATGGTATGCGCAAAACTCTCCTCCAACACCACATTTCAAATGAGTAAACCAAGACTGGATCAGTAACAAGATACACTTCTTTGCTACCTTGCAAAAACAATAAAACAAAAACAAGAAAAGAGCAGAAAGGATTCTGCAGATAAGAAAAGGACAAACGCTCAACTGTTTCCTGCACAGAGGAATCCTCAGAGATGATTTCATGCCTGGGCAAGAAATGTACATGGCAACCCTCTACCCACACAGCGGCTAAAACAAGTAGGTACTAAATTGATCATGGAACACTAAGTCACGTACATACCATACATTTAAAGCACACACACCACTCCACAATCCTGGGAACTGTCGTTTGTTAAGGTGCTGGGAATGGTACCTTTGTGAGAGAGTACCGACAGCTTCCAGGATTCTTGGGGTTTTTTTGGGGGAGGGGATGTATTTAAATGTATGGTGAGTGCACAACCCAAGAATATCCAAGCCTGACTGCTTCACCAGGCCCAACAGCAGAATCCACTTGAAGAGGCCTGTATGATTCTGGTAGGACATGCGACCACCAGTTTTGGTCTGTTGGTAACTCCCCTTTTGGAAACTGCCTGAAGCAGAAGAATCATACAAGGGAATCATACAACTGACCCCGTTGGAAGACTCCCAAGAATTTTACAGAGAGCTTCTGCAGAAGTTATTATTGGTGGCTTATACAAATACAAAGCTTGTTATTCCAGTGTAGGTTTCACGTCATGAAAGAAAAGCGCATCAGTCATTCCACTCCTTCAGAGAATACAGGATTTATTTTAGGTATTTACAGCTGCTTTTCAATTTGAGAACAAGAACATCCATGGCACATCTTTCATGGAAACTGTTCTTTATGATCCTTTGCATTTACACCACAGTCTTTCACGAAGCAGCTCAGAGCAGCTTTAGGCAATGCTTCCTCAACAAATCCTTCCAATTTATAAACTGAAATGTTATTAAAAAGTGAACTTTTTGCAGACTTGGTTAATCTCTAGCAAAAAGACATCCTATACTATTTACGGTATTAAAAAGGACACCCTGTCAATAAAAAGGTTAATTTATTAACTTCGTTATAAAAAGCATTGTTTTCTTACTGGAATCTTGATTGTTCCCCACCCCAACCCTAGGGATGTGTGTCTATGTGTGCACTTATCTTGTCTTTCTTAATGTGGTTGACATATAGTTATGGGGGGGGGGAACTGAAGAAAAAATCCAAGGCTGGAATGAATTTCCCAAATTAAACCAAGTAGAAGATTGTCGTTAGTCTAAAAGTAAAAAGGAAAGACACCCAACACGATGTTTCACAATCATATCACCTGCAAAAAAGGACAATAAGATCTCCCAAACATTCAAATCATCAGTATCAACTGCACTGTTAAGACATTTAACACCCTGATTGTATCAGCTGCTGCACAAAAGCCTGTAGGATTAGGCAGACCAAAAAAGCTCATCCCAACAGCAACTGCCTGCATCATGTTGCTACGGTGAGCAGGGACAAACTGTTTTACCTAATAAGTACCAGAGAAGGGCACCTCCCCCATCCTCTGGGTGAGAGAGAAGCAGTTCTATGGCCCAGGGCTATCAGGTTTTCTGCTGGGAAGTCCCCCACCCCACCCCTCATCTGGAACAGAGATAGCTACCTGGCAGTCCCCAACCCAGATCTAGCCTGCTGATACATTTTTATCTGGCTACTGGTGGCTCTGCCCAGTTTTAAGCAGTGCTAGGTAAATAGGTTTCCTGTAGTCTCACTCCAAAGGTAAATGCCAGTTTGCTCCCAGAAGTCGATTTCACATTTTAGTGTAGCAAAATCCAAAGAGATGTATAAATAAACGGCCCAGCCATGCAGGACCACATTGCTCCAGAAGTTATGAAGCCCTCACTGAAGAGCGGCACGAGTCTGAACAGACAGCAGGGACAGGGAATATCTGTGGGCCTACAAATGTTGCTGGGACTCCCAGCTCCAGTCACCGCGGGCCATGGTCAGGGGAGTTGTAGTCCAATAACAACAACAACTGCAGGGCCTGAAGGTTCCCCATCCAGAGATAGAACTTGATCAACTGGGAAGAAGGGCAGGCTATGGGGAAATGCACTACTATACCTCCAGTTCATCCCAGCTCTTGAAAAAGGCAGGCCAAGGCCTTGGGCAAGCTGTAACGTAGCAGCAGAGGTCGAGGCCAGGGGAAATGCCAGGCCAAAGTCCTATAGGCAGAGCCATTAAAGTTCAAGCGCCACGTTCCACATCCAGGAAATTAAAGTTGTGTGCCAAGGAAGGTGGGATTCTGCAACCTGTACAAGTGTCCCAGTCCCAGAAGAAAGGGAAGGAGATATGCAGGGCACCAATACCAGCAGTTTTCCCCAACATGGTGCCCTCCAGATGTTACTGGACCACAACTCTCATAATCCATGACAACGCTGGTTGGGGCTGATGGGAGCTATAGACCAAAAGATCTGGAGAGCACCGGAGTGGGGAAGGTAGGGACTAGCTTGGAATGAAGAAGGTGACAAATCAAAACAGTCAGGAATTCTGCAATTGGAATTCTGTATGTGTGCTTTCTGCAGCGGAAAGCTGTGAAGGACATTCAAATATTAAGTAGGAGGGTTTGTTTTTGTAGATTTTTTTGGTTTTGTCAGGCAAAGAATCCCACTTTAGATCATAGCAGGACAAGCCATGAAGTTTATGCCCTGCAGATGAAGTAAATGAGACACTGTGAGGCCTGTTCCTTTAGACACGCTGGCCTGTGTATCAAGTTTAGTGCTTTTTAAAAAACTGGCAATGTAAGATTCTCTTACAATCAATTGAGAGATAAAGACAAGTAAAAAAAGGCACACAGAGAAGTGCTTGTATAAAAAGACAAGAGAACAGTTAATAAAAAGTACATATAAAGACTTCTGGAAGGGATGTCCACCAGAGTGTTACCAAGCCCTTACAGTTTTTGTTTAATCAACTTCCCATTGAGCTAGTAAAAATGCTATCTTCTACACGCAGAGAGAAAAATAGAAGGGTCTAACTTTTGACCCGAAATGGAATTATGTTGACTCAAGATCAACTGAGAACATCACTGGAATTTTAAGAGGAAACGAAGTGGTCAATCCTGAAAGTTGGAGAAGTTAGGATGTCAAAGAATTGGTAATGATATTTCAGAAGGATTGCATTTGGGACCAGTTCTGAACCCTTTATGCCTAGAAGATTAAGCCACCCAAGAGTAAGCTGTTTCACGTAAAGCTGTTACTGTCCAGTCTCTCCCAAGCAAGGATGCGTCTGTAGCTTGGGGGGGGGGCGGGGGAAGAAAGGCTCCTCTAAATTTCCAGACTATGAATATATTTGACTGGGAACATCCTGCAAACACACACCCCAGACACAAGCAGGAGCAGTAGAGAGGGTCCCATTCATCTTAAGGGGGATTGTGCAGGTGATGTTCCTTTGGAGACTGTGCCACATACCTGTATCAGTTACAAGTTCTGGATTAAGCCATATAGAAATATTAAGTCACAAGAGTGCAAAAAAATAATAATAATCTTTTTTTGTTGTCGTCCCTGCAGGGGGAGAATTGTTCCCTTTTAAACAGTTACTAAGAAAGGAAAAGAAAAGAAAGGAAAAACATCCCTGGGCAAAGTTTAGTTCTGCAGCAGATGCAACCCCCCACACGCTTGTATGAACTTTGCACGCACAAAAATATATATGTAAATACATACACACACTGCAGGAAAACTACTATAAATACAGTGCATTCTTTGTAGGTCTAAAAAGGAGGAGCTGCTGCGTCTGGTTCCAGTTCGCACCAGGCTGGAATGCTTAATAAGTCTTTCAGTGGAAGTAGCCAAGCTTCTCATGCAGCCACTCCTCAGTGAGGTCTTCTGTATTCCTGATTTCAAAAACCTGTAAAAAGAAAAGAAGAAAAAGAGGGGGAAAGAAAGAGAAAGGAGAAAAAGAAAGGTACGGTGTGACAACTATGATGCTAGCACAGTATAAGCTATACCACTGTAAGTGTTCATTCTTTAGAGTTGCTACAAAACCACAGTTTCACCGGTGAGGATTACTAGCTGAAGAAAGAGGCTGGAAAGCTCAGCAGGAGAAGGCGTTGTCCTCCCTCTGCCGACTCTACAGGCCGCTACACTGACTTGTGCTCTTAAAAGGGCACCGCGCAGGCTGTCAGGAGCCAAAGGCCAAACCTCAGGGCTACTTTGAGTTCTGACTGCAGGTAAGGACCACAGGAGTGAACTCTCCTCCTAATGCGTCTGGGAGAAAGCGAGGCTAGAACTCTCCTCACCAATACTGGATCTCTTAGTTCACCTAAGAAGTGAAGTAGAGGTGCAGGCCTGAAAGAGGAATCACATGAGGTGGTTTGGGGGAGAAAAAGAAGTGGTGCATTAGCCACTGCGGTGTTATTTAATGCTCCCTCTGAAAGCGCCCAATCTTGTCTGATCTCGGAAGCTAAGGAGGATCAGGCCTGGTTAGTACTTGGATGGGAGATCACCTGGGAATACCGGGTACCGTAGGCTCAGAGGAAGGCAATGGTAAACCACCTCTGAATACCTCTTACCATGGAAATCCTATGAATGTATCCAAAAAAGATTCAGAGCCGCCATAAGTCGTAATTGACTTGAAGGCATATAACAACTGAATGCAGTTCAGCGGCATTTACAGCTACTGATTCATACACTGATTTTAAAAGGCAAAGATGGGGGGGGAACAGAACACCCCCCCTACAATCGATCACATAGCACAGGTTATTTGTTGCATTTGAAAATGGAATTGGCCAATATTAGAAAATATGTTGGGGTGAGAAGAAAGTCTCCTCAGGGAAGCAACGATGGGCCAGGCAGGAGAACCCAGCCCTGTGGAAGACAGACTAGCTTAGAAGTGTTGCTGCTTGGTCAGGGGGATCAAGGGAACAGTAAGAAGCTAAAGGGTGCAAAAAATACCTGGAAGTCTAAATCAGCCTTCCTTAACCTGGTGCCATCACATGTGGCTGGGCACATGGGAGTTGTAGTCCAAAACATCTGAAGGGCACCAGGTTAGGGAAGACTGATCTAAATCCTGTCTTCCTTGGAAGCTGGAGTGCGCAAGGAGAAATGCAGAAAGCATCCTTCCATCTGCGGTGCAGACACTCCTGTAGGGGCCACAAAAGACTCGTTCCGCACTTCTAGGAAATCAGTCTTCTACCGTGGCAGCACCTACGCTCTGCAGCTACCTGCCCGCTGACACCAGGCAGGCGTCTTCACTGTAACCCTTCTGGCTTAAAACGTTCCTGTTTAGGCAAGCCTATCCCAACACGTAGAATATTGGCATGTGTTTTGATCTCTTTTTGTTTACTGTTGATTTTAATTATCTTTGAATGTTTTTAAATACCTGTTTTAAACCATATTTTATTAATAACTTTAATGTTGTTGTTATCTGCAATCAGCTTAGGGGTTTCATTACAATCCAATGGGGTGTAAATTTTGTTAAATAAAAATTATTCAGGCCAGTGTTCCTCACCCCAGATTCGCTCTGCACAACTGTGAACCAGGTGGCTTGTCCTAGGCCCAGTTAACCCTGCAGAGTAGTCAAGGCAGGCAAGGGAGGAAGGGACTCTCTTACCCATCTTCCCAACACATCTGAAATTTAGAGGGTTATCTAGAGATGAAAGCAAGCAATTAGCCAGTGCTGTGTGTCTCTGTGCCCCTCAAATAGCACTCAGCATCCTAGCAAACTTAGGCGTTCATGTACAAGTAGTCAAGTGCTAGCCCATATGGCCACAAAGATGTGGACTTAAAATTGAAAGATGATGCCCAGTGAAATCTGAAGCCAGGGGTGGAGGGCCCCCTCTTCCCCCGCTGAATTTCTAGCATAAAAATAGGGACTGATTTGTACAGCTGTCTGCCTCTCCGCAGAATTTGCAGAAAAATGTGATTTTGCCTAAGTTATAGGGACACAGATTTGTGTGCAGGCCACAAAGTTGAATCTTTCCGCTTAGGGCAGAATTTTATGAGCACCATGTTAGACACACACTCTGAAAATAGCAGTGTTTAAAACCGGCGTAAGAGTTAAGGCAGTAGGATAAGCAGCAAGTTCATATCAAGCATATTATGGGTTTGTTCCAGATTTACCTTTGTGAGTTCTGCTGTCTGTACTAGCTTATTTTTGCTGCCAGCATACATCATCTGTTGCTCAGGCTTACACCCTACAATTTTGGGGGAGAGGCGGGGTGAGGGAGAAAAGAGAGAGAGAAGCAGAGGCAAAGCAAGTCACATTAGACGGTCTGTTCAGTTATAAGCCTTCTTCAATCCGTACCGTGCTTGCAAATAGCTATTCAGGGAACAATCAAATCCTTTTCACACAGGGTTTATTACTTTAAAAAGTTTGGCGTTGGTGCGCCTCTCCTTTCTCACAGAAAACATCACTGAACACACCAAGAGAGCCTCAGCAATTCTGTTAAAAGCAGTACTTGAAAAACAAACAAGGGACTACTCCCTATATAGACGTGTGTACCCAAGAAGAGCTCAGCTGCACCGTTTTGACTTCTCTGAATGCTAACCTACCAGAAAGATATTTCCCAAAGACAACAGGCACCAATTCTGTTTACGCAGCTCCCTGGCAAGGGGTCCAATAGGACATCTTGCCCTGTTTTGCAAGATCAATTTCAGCTGAAAGGGTTGGACTACAGTGGCAAGGTGTTTGCAACAATGTATCCAACTACATCCCCTCTAGACCCCTGACTCTTCCGGCTAATCAAGCCTAGCTGGCAAGAAAAGACTGGTTGGGTCGAGGACGCTATCCACGTTTTGTTTATGCAAAGGGCCGATTCCCCACTTGCCCTTAAAGAGGGAGTGGTATGACCACTCCTAAAGAAGCCCATGCTGGACCTAATGGTTTGTGACAACTACTGAATGGCTGCAAATATCACGGTAACCGAGAAAGCAGTGGCAGGGCAACGGCAGACACCCTTGGAAGGAACCAACTATCTAGACCCATTTCAGTCTGGGCTCAGGCCTGGTTTTGGGACCAAGTCAGCCTCGGTTACCCCAATCTTTATCAAGAAAGACTAAAAGGAGTGTAGTCTTGCTTCTGTAGGCTGCTGGGGAGTCTATCTGTCTAGTTTTCCAGAAAGACAGAAATGAAAGACAAGTAAAGGGTTAAGGTGTGCAGCAGCTCAAGGACAGCTAACAGCAGAGGCTGCAGCTGGCACAGTGCAAACCCAGTCTATACAACCTTGAAAAAGGAACTACAAGGTGTGGGGGTGTTAGGAGAGTAAAGGAAGGTATTCATATCTGTATTGTAACCGTTCCTGTACAAAATCCTGTCAGTAAAAGACTCTTAACAATTAACGGCCTGTGTGTGGGTACTTTCAACTTGCTCTATCCTGCTGGGCACACGCAGTCGATACACCGCTGCCAACAAGGGTTATGGGCCCAGCTAGCCCAGCAGGCCCAGCAAGCCCAGAGGCTAGCCCAGCAAGCTACGAAAGCTTGGAAAGCGCAGCTTGTCCACAGTGCCAAGGAAGAAAGAAAGAGTGCTTAATTGTGAAGGCCAGTTGGGTGACGGAATAGTGTCCAGAAGTGTTCAGGGGACGTGGCTGCAGGCATGGCAGTCTCACTTTCAGCTGGGATGCCTTTGGAAAGGCTCACTGAACGAAACTATTCCTGTTGGCGATTAAGGATGCAAGCGTTCCTTACTAAGGAAGATTTATGGCAGGTGATTGTGACCGACCCACCGGCGGAACCGCAACCGGCTCCATGGATTCGACTGGATGAAAGAGCAAGGGCGTTTATCATCTTGGCAGTAGATGATTCCCAGTTGCTGCATATACAGGATAAGCCGACAGCAAGGCTTATATGGACTGCATTAAACGAGGTGCACGTAAGAAAAACAGCCAGCAGTAAAATCCATTTAGCATGAAGACTCTATCAGATTAAGCTGCCTGATGACGGGACAATGTCTGCCCATTTATTGGAGATAAAGAAACTGTTTGCGGAGCTGCAAGAAAGGAATGTGGTGCACACACAGTTGCAACAAGTGTACATCATTCTCTCTTCACTGAATTCGTCATGGGATCCGGTCGTAAGCTCAGTGGAAGCTATGCCAGACGAGGGTCTGACAGCCGAGTACGTATCGGGCAAGCTGCTCCAGGAGTGGGAGCGACGAAAGGAAGCCGAAGGAAGGGAGCGAAATGAGAAAAGAGAAAGCAGAAAGCTAAACTTTAAGGAAACAGAAGCACGGTCTTTCGGACTAAAGGCCTGCTACCTCTGTGGTTCTAACACACATCTACAAAGAGACTGTGAAGCGAAGCGGAAAGGACAAGGAAGGAAGCCTTCGAAAGTACAAACAGTAAGAGTATCAGGTTCAAGAAAAGAGGACAGAGATTGCACTGTATGGGTTGTAGACTCAGGCGCTACCCACAGTATGATAAAGGACAAAACATTATTCAAAACCACACTTCCCACGAAAGAGGATGTTGTGCTTGCGGATGGCATGCACAGACAGGTATTGGGGAGGGGAACTGTAAAGTTAAGCGTACTTAACACTGTAATGACTGACGTATTATATGTACCAGGCTTAGAAAGTAATATCATGTCTGTAACGAAGTTGAATGCAATGGGATATATTGTCACGTTTAGACAAGGGACATGTGAGATAAAGAAAGGGGACAAACTCTGTTTGAAGGGGTATCTTAAGAATGCACTGTTTTACATACAATTAAACCACACAGGATGTGCTACTATGATTGCAAACAAGAAACCTCATGATAGATGCATTCACCTATGGCACAGGAAACTAGGCCACGCTAAATTCGGTACAATCATAAAAACACCCAGTAATAGTATGGACATAACATTAAAAGAGTGTAACCAGCATGTGGAATGTGATATATGTAATCAAACTAAAGCCACAGTTGCTCCCGAACGTAAAGAAGCAGAGAATAGCACAAGTGCACCATATCAAACGATCCATATTGATCTTGCAGGACCGTTTCAAAGATCACAAGGTGGTGCCAAATATTTTCTAGTAATAGTAGATGACTATACCAGGTTTTGCACCATATATTTGTTACATGCGAAAGACGAAGCAGAGGGGAAACTGAAACTGTTTGTGAAAAAGATTGAGGTGCAACACGGTATAACAATCCAACGAATACACTCTGACCAAGGGGAAGAATTCACTGGTAAATCGCTAGAGCAGTATTTGTTAAAGAAAGGGATAGAACAAACTTTAACAGCCCCATTTTCTCCGTTTCAGAACGGAATAGCGGAGAGAAAAAATAGAACTCTACAGGATGCAACAAGAGCCATGTTAAGGGACTCTGATTTACCGAATGCTTTTTGGGGAGAGTGTATGTTATACGCCAATTACATTCAAAACAGGCTTTATCATAGGGCAATACACATGTCACCATATGAAAAACTCAATGGAAAGAAACCAAAACTGCAGCATATTGTGAGATTTGGGGCGAAATGCTGGGTGCACATTCCCAAAGGTAACCGGAATGGGAAACTGGCTCCCAGAGCACAAAAAGGGCATGTACTGGGATTCCAAAATGCTTATTACCATATCTGGATACAGAATCAGAGAAGGGTGGTGCTTAGCAGGAGCATCAAAGTCCAGGAACAGGATTGGGATAACATTGAGTATGTTGAACTAGGCAATTCACATGAACATGACGCAACCACAGAACATGAAATAGAACAAGGGATAAAACAGGAGGAAGAGGAACGACCTCTTGCTAGCGTGGATGAGAGAGGCAAAAAGGAAACAGAGCCTCAGGTAACATTGAGACGCTCTGAAAGAGCGAATCTAGGTAAACCACCTGAAAGGTTTCAGATTGGCACAGTAACGGGCCAAGGAACGAAGAGGTGCATAGAAAAGGATGATGGTGAAACATTGTACCTAGAATGTGTTAAATAAAGATCGCCATAACAGTAGAAACTGACTGTAATTGTGGGAAAAAAAGTCATTAAATGTGTCTTTATGGAAAAGGTGGGAGCTGTAGGCTGCTGGGGAGTCTATCTGTCTAGTTTTCCAGAAAGACAGAAATGAAAGACAAGTAAAGGGTTAAGGTGTGCAGCACCTCAAGGACAGCTAACAGCAGAGGCTGCAGCTGGCACAGTGCAAACCCAGTCTATAAAACCTTGAAAAAGGAACTACAAGGTGTGGGGGTGTTAGGAGAGTAAAGGAAGGTATTCGTATCTGTATTGTAACCGTTCCTGTATGAAATCCTGTCAGTAAAAGACTCTTAACAATTAACGGCCTGTGTGTGGGTACTTTCAACTTGCTCTATCCTGCTGGGCACACGCAGTCGATACACCGCTGCCAACAGCTTCTCCTTCTTGACTTCTCGGTGGCTTTTGATACCATTAACCGCGGTGTCCTCCTGGCCTGGTTCTGTGGGATGGGTATTGGGGACACTGTTTTACCGTGGTTCTAGGGTTGGTTACAGAGAGGAGCACTGGGGAAATGCTCTTCAACCCCCTGGCAGTTATTCTATGGGGTTCTACACAGCACAGTTCTACCCCCATTAAAATCTTTCTGAAGGTACTGGGAGCAGTCATTAGGGGGTTTGGAGCACAGTGCTATTAGTATGCTGATGACACTCAACTCTTGTTTCTCCATAACATCTGAATCAGGTGTTGCTGTGCAGCACCTGGACCGGTGCCCGGGTGTAGTGGTGGGCTGGATGAGGGCCAGTTAACTGAGTCTGGATCCTGGTAAGACAAGAGGCTCTGGGTGGGAGCACTTCCCAAGTCCAAGATATCTGTCAGTTGCCTGTTCTGGATAGAGCTGCAATCCTGATGAAGGAGCTTAGTGGTGCTCCTGGATCCATCCATACCACTTGAGACCGAAGTGGCTGTGTGGCTTGGAGCACCTTCTGCCAGCTTTGGCTGGTGTGACAGTTGGATTGGGAAGCCCAAGCTACAGATTGGATTACTGCAATGGGCTCTATGTGGGGCTTCCCTTAAAGTTGGCCCGGAAGCTGCAGCAGGATACAGGCGCAGGACTGTTGAAGTGGGTGTCCTTCTGACAGTGCAGAACCCCTGTGTTCAAAGAACTGTGCTAGTTGCCACTATGCTACAGAGCCAAGTTTAAGAGCACCTTGGGACCAGGTATACCCCTTCACAGTGACTTTGATCCTCAAGAGAGACACTCTGATTGTGCCCTGTGCTCTTGAAGTTCATCTTATGCCCACTAAGAGCAGGTCCTTTAGTGTGGGGGCCACCAACCCTTTGGAATGCGCTATTAATGAACACGAGTCAGGCACCTACAGTACTGGCATTTAGGCACCCTAAAACTTACCTATGCACCCAGACTTTCCCTGAGGGGCAATCCAGCTATGTTGACGTACCAACATGATCAACTGACTTAAAACCAATGCCAGACGTATCCTATCTCATCTAATTTTATTGTTGATTTATTATTATAATAAATTTTATTATTTTTCAATGTTGGCAGTACAGAAATTTTCATATGAATAAAATCATGAGTTGTTCCTCACTGCTTTAAATCGGTTCTCATGCAGGGGGGGGAAAGGTGCAAATTTTAGGCAGTAACTAGCTTGCTCAGCAGAGAGGAATTTTGCCGTTCTCTCTGCTTAGCAGAGAGAAGAGTAAACTGGCAAACAGGTGCATTCACAAGATACGTGATTTTCCCTGAAGAAGCGGGTGCAAGATCACAGCGTAACTACTTGTGCTGGAGTTGGGGTAGGTGGGTTTGTTAAAAAAATAAAAGCAGCAATCACGGATTTTTACTCCATTTTTTTTCTTTTACGTAGCCACCGTACCACAAGAAAGAGCCTGCTTGCACCGAGATTCCTCTCCCCAGGAGGACATCTGCACGTCCTGCACCACAAGAAGGAGCCTGTTGCATCTGTGAGGTGCCAGACATGAGAAGAGGCAGGAGGGTGGAAATAAGCCAGCCGCATCACTGCTGCTCCTATCTACTTGTCACCTACTCCTTGCTCTGCTGCAGCCTTTACCAACCTGGTGCCTTCCAGATGCTTTGGACTGTAACTCCTGTCAGCCCGACGGCACAGCCATTTTGAACTAGAATTCCCATCAGCCCGACGGCACAGCCATTTTGAACTAGAATTCCCATCAGCCCGACGGCACAGCCATTTTGAACTAGAATTCCCGTCAGCCCGATGGCACAGCCATTTTGAACTAGAATTCCCGTCAGCCCGACGGCACAGCCATTTTGAACTAGAATTCCCGTCAGCCCGACGGCACAGCCATTTTGAACTAGAATTCCCGTCAGCCCGACGGCACAGCCATTTTGAACTAGCATTCCCGTCAGCCCGACGGCACAGCCATTTTGAACTAGCATTCCCGTCAGCCCGACGGCACAGCCATTTTGAACTAGCATTCCCGTCAGCCCGACGGCACAGCCATTTTGAACTAGCATTCCCGTCAGCCCGACGGCACAGCCATTTTGAACTAGCATTCCCGTCAGCCCGATGGCACAGCCATTTTGAACTAGAATTCCCATCAGCCCGACGGCACAGCCATTTTGAACTAGAATTCCCATCAGCCCGATGGCACAGCCATTTTGGGCTGCAACTCCCATCAGCCCCAGCCAACATGGCTGCGCTGCTAGGTGGAGCTGACAGGAGGAGCGGTCCAATGCAACTGGAGGGCACCAGGTTCGGCCAAAGCTGCTCTAACAGCCTCTCATCCCTTGCAATAACCCATCTGGCTTTGGTCCAAAATGTAAACCCTTAAAAAACAAACAAACATGGAGGTCCTTACATTGGCAGTCGACAAGCCTGCCCCCTCCCCACCACAATAATGCACACAGGTTCATCTCAGCGCTTTTATAAGATACGGCTTTCTCCCATCCGATCGAAACATGGCTCTCCATCAGGCTGTCTGCAGTCTCCATCTTGAACAGCTGCAGCGTCTTATTTGTACCAAAGCAGCTTTCCTACCAGTCAGCCAGAGCTCGACTTACCAACGGGGCTGGAGAAAATGAAGCAGAGCGGATAAGAGACTCTCCCGTCGTCATGCTGGTACTTGTAGCTATAGACAATGAATGTTTTCTTCAGGTTAAGGACAATGAAAGCCAGGGAGGGAGAAAGAGGAGAGGCAGGCTCTTAAAACCTGCTCTTTGCAAAGGGCTTGGTGCATGCTGTTTTTAGCCAGAGTCTGAAAGGGTGAAAAGTTTATAGCAGGGCTGCAGCACTCAGATCATAAAAATGTTGAAACTGACTAAAGAAATTCCTGATAAATCAGACAACTGGCAACACTTCTTTGGGACCACTGTTTGGTCCGAGCAGGGCTGTGGAGTCGGTACGTCAAACCTTCGACTCCGACTCCTCTATTTTTCTACTGTCCGACTCCTTCATAAATGGCAAATGTATATTAATTTATTAATATAAATAAAATAAAATTAATATTAACATTAAAATATTAATTTTATTTTGAAGCTGGAGTCGATACATTTCTACCAACTCCGACTCCGACCAAAATTGCTTCCGACTCTGACTCCACAGCCCTGGGTCTGAGGCCACATTTTCCTGGTTGTGAAGACCTCCTACTTTCCCCCCTTACTCTGAAACCTGACCGCCTCCCTCGGCCCCAATGCGGCCAAAGGTTTGCTCCCTCCTGACCCGAGGGGTTCTAATCCTGTTGTCACTTGGGTCACCACCTGGAACAGAGAACCAGCTCTTACCCAAGTCATGAAGCGTTTCCCCCTCGCCCCCAGTGAGGAAGGAACGCAGGACGCTGCCTTATACGGAGCCAGACTGCAGGTCCATCTATTCCATGTTGCCGACGCAGACTGGGAACTCCTCTCCAGGGTTTCAGGCACAGCACCTTCCCAGCCCTACCTACAGATGCCAGGGATCTAACCTGGGACCTTCTGCATGCAAAGCAGGTGCTCTACCACTGAGCTACAGCGCCTGGATTTGCAAGCCTCATAGAATCATAGAATAGTAGAGTTGGAAGGGGCCTATAGGCCATCAAGACCAACCCGCTGCTCAATGCAGAAATCAAATCAAAGCATTCTTGACAGATGGCTGCCTCTTGAAGGCCTCCAGTGTTGGAGAGCCCACTACCTCTCTAAGTAATTGGTTCCATTGTCGTATGGCTCTAACAGTTAGGAAGTTTTTCCTAATGTTCACTCAAAATCTGGCTTCCTGCAACTTGAGCCCATTATTCCATGTCCTGCACTCTGGGGCAATCGAGAAGAGATCCCAGCCCTCCTCTGTGTGACAACCTTTCAAGTACTTGAACAGTGCTATCATATCTCTCCTCAGTCTTCTCTTCTCCAGGCTAAATATGCCCAATTCTTTTAGTCTCTCCTCATAGGGCTTTTTTGCAGTCCCCTGATCATCCTTGTTGCCCTCCTCTGAACCTGTTCCAGTTTATCTGCATCCTTCTTGAAGTGCAGAGACCAGAACTGGACGCAGTATTCCAGATGAGGCCTAACCAGTGCTGAATAGAGGGGAACTAATGCCTCACACGATTTGGAAACGAAGGCTGAGCGTGTGTGCCAAGGGCAAAGCCAGGGATCTGTCGGATTTAAGGGTAAGGGCTGTAGCTCATTGGCAGAGCAACTGCTTTTGCCTGCAGAAGATCCTATGTTCAATCCCAAGCATCTCCAGCTCAGGCCGGAAATGTCCCCCTGCCTGACACCCTGGAGAGCCACTGCCACTCAGCGTAGACAATCCCAAGCAAGATAGAGTCATTGTCCGACTCAGCATAAGGCAGCTTTCTGTGCTCCTAAGGCCTTTGTAGGCACCAATACTGAGAAGAGAAACGGGGTTTTCGAAACCAAGACATATCAGCCACCGGAAAAAGGATATCGAGGTTGTCTCTCTGGAAGCTCGTCTTTTAGCTCATCTGGAGAAATGCCCTGGTAGCATTAAGGAGGAGGCAAGAGATAATAATAATAATAATAATAATACTTTAATTTATAGGCCGCCTATTAACAGACCTACACAGTAGTTATACAAAATGGCATACATCATAGCAATTGACAGAACAAATCATTGAAGCTGCTGCCTTACTCTGCCTGATGTCAGGGCCGGCCCAGAGTAAGAGTTAAAAAAATAATAATCAAATATCAATCTATTTTCCCCATAGTTTCAGTGGTTATACTGATATTGTGGAGTTTACATAAATAAATCACTGCACTTTATTTCCCACAGGCTTAAAAATGGGGCCCATGTGAACACAAGATCACTTAGGCTTTCCCTGTCCTTTCTCAAGCTCTGTTTGATGCCAGAGCATTTCCATTAGCATAAGTTCCCACTCGTAGATTATACACCGGCCCAAGTGGGTGCTCTGCAAAATCCAGAAATAAGAAAAGCCTTGCCGTGAGAAGGAGCAGGTTTCAAGCACTTTCCAACTCAAAGCAGAGCCACAAACTCCCCGCCACACGAGAAGCCCATCCACAAACCTCGTGCTCTTCATCCAGAACCACCAGCTGCTTATCCTTGTCGATCTTCACTACAGCAAAAGGGGGAAAGAACAGAGGCGAACTTCATGTTGATGGAGGGCACCACCGCTACTCACTCCGCTTCTTCTCTTTTTAGAAGAGCATGCCTTCCTTTCATTCTTTTGGCTGGACCTAATCACTGTGGACAGTGGCACAACTGATAGGGCAGGGTTAGTACCACTCAAGCCGCCCAGAGAATTGACCTGCCTCAATCCTTGCCTCCCTAATCTATGGGAAAGGGCCACAGCTCAGTGGCAGAGCACCTGCTTTGCGCACAGAAGGTCCCAGATAGGTCTGGCAAAAGACTCTTTGTCTGAAATCCTGGAGAGCTGCTGCCAGTCAGTGTAGAGAATACTGAGCTAGGTGTACCATCAGTCTGACTTGGTATAAGGCAGCTCCCCTCAACCCTCTTTTCCTAATTAGATCCTCGGCAGGGACAGGGCTTTCTCAGTAGTAGCACCCAATTTACTTCTCCAGGAGGATATTCTTGCCATATGGAAACCAGATAGAAGCCATACTTTTTAATTTTTTTTGCTTTGAGCTACACTAACTGGACATTTGCCGGGTGTGGTACCTTTGTTTTTGCTGATGGCCGTTGAACAATTTTTGTTCTTCCTAGCGTTCATTTACCTTCTATTTCATTACGAGCTGTTTGAAGGCCACTTGAAAGGCGGGATATAAATATTTTTCCTTTTAAATATTCACCTAATAATGTCATCATGCAGCAGTTCGCCAGGCTGCTGACAGGTGGCACTGTGAACTACAGTGTGATGACAGACTTCTGGGAGCTGCTGGGCCAGTGGAGGAGATACAGACAGGCAGGCGTAAAGGAAGTGGGTGGGTGGTGAAGTGTGTAGGTTAGTGAAGCAAGCAGAGGTGCAGCCCCTAGTAATAAATTTTTAAAAATGTAAACCTCCCCACCATTATTAAACCCCTGAAATTCGCAAATACCACTACAGCAGATTCTTGTACTTAAGAGATGTTTGCTCAACCAGTGCAGGGAAGGAGAAAGAATAAACATTTTACAAGGACATGCACCATGACACATCCCCACTTATCTCTGTAACCATAAGGGCTGTAATCTTCTTTTGTTTTTAAAGGAATCCTTGGGATTATAAAACAGGCTTCGCAGAAGAGCCACTGAAGCCCACAAACTCAGCTCTAGACCAACAGATCCAAAGCTTAACTACATGGTTAAAGGCGTTCAGAAGAACCACCGTGGAGCTGCCACCACAAGACCCAAATGGCAGTTTTATATCACGTTGTTTTTATGTGCCTTCAAGTCGATTATGACTTATGGCAACCCTATGAATCAGCGACCTCCAATAAACCACCCTGTTCAGATCTTGTAAGTTCAGGTCTGTGGCTTCCTTTATGGAATCAACTCATCTCTTGTTTGGCCTTCCTCTTTTTCTACTCCCTGCTGTTTTTCCCAGCATGATTGCCTTTTGTAGTGAATCATGTCTTCTCGTGATGTGTCCAAAGTATGATAACCTCAGTTTCATCATTTTCGCTTCTAGTGGTAGCTCTGGTTTAATTTGTTCTAACACCCAATTATTTCTCTTTTTCGCAGTCCATGGTATGCGCAAAGCTCTCAGGCTGTCAAAGGCTCCCCATCCCTGCACTGCATGGGCAAGCTGCCTTAAGGCCACTCATCAAACTCAGAAGTAAAGAACTGCCACGACATTGGCATGTGCAGAGGAATCTGTTCCTCTGTGGGTGTCAAAATGCAAAACCTCTTTCCACTGCGCAGTCGTTTTCAGAAACAGAAGGGCACGTAGATCTAGGGCCGACGCAAAGCCCAGCATCCCCTGTTCCTACTTGGCAGACCATTCCCACCCACGGAGGCCTTTTGCAACTTTTTGAGGAGTGCCTTCCATCTTACTGATAATTGCAGCGTTGTTTGTCTCTTTGCGGAAACGGAATTTTCTCAGCTTCTCCACAAGGTCTTCAGCGACGTCACAAACCACGAGGGATTCACTCTGTAGCGGGCAGGGAAGAAGGGGGGGGGATGAGTAAGATAGTTGTCATTTCAGCCAGAAACAACCCTCTGACTCCCCCCCCAAGCTGCTAAGGATTCAAGACAAGTGCAAAAATCCCAGAAAATAATGAGACAGAAAAGACAAGTAACTATTCTGGAGGGAAGAAACAGACCCAGGACCCTGCAGCGTCAGGAAAGTTACCGTAGACCAGGGAAGGGGAACCTGCGGCACTCCTGATGTTGCTAGACTACAGCTGCCGTCTTCTCTAACCATTGGGGATGCTGGCTGAGGCTGATAAACCGCCCAGAGAGCTTCCGCTATGGGGCGGTATACAGATACAATAAATAAATAAATACGGAGTCCAGAAACACCTAGAGGACCACTGGTTCCCTATTTCCTGCCAAAGACAGTGGATTTGGGGAAACAGGACTAGTTTGTACGTGCCCACTCAAACACTTCCACCTGCAGAACTGTTCTTGTTACAGGTGCTGCATAATACTTGTGAGAAACTGTTCTTTTAGTGTGGCAGCATGTACTCTTTAGAAGCCTATTGACATCAGCTAGGCGCCTTCACTGCAATCTTTTCGGTACCTGCTTAACACTTTTTTTATTTAAGCAAGCCTATCCTCTTCAGTTGATCCGTTTTAGTCTCTTTAGTCTGTTGCCAATTTAATTGTTTTAAAAATGTTTTTAGTTACTTTTTAAAACTGTTTTATCAATCGTTTTAATGTTTTTTGTAAACCACTTAAACGTACTGCCTTCAAGTCGATTCCGACTTATGGCGGCCCTATGAACAGGGTTTTCATGAGGCTGAGAGGCAGTGACTGGCCCAAGGTCACCCAGCGAGCGTGGGGATTCGAACCCTGGTCTCCCAGGTTGTAGTCCACTTAGAGGTGGTTTGTTTTTTTTACAATCAAGCTTTTAGTTTTTTACCAGGCATACGGTTTTTTACAATGGAATTCGCTCCCACAATAGGCAGTGCTGGCCACCAAACTGGACGGCTTTAAAAGAGCATTAGACAAATTTATGGAGGATAAAGCTATCAGTGGCTACTAGCCATGATGGCTATGCTCTCCTTCCATAGTCAGAGGCGGTACGCTTCCAAGTACCAGTTGCTGGAAGCCGCAGGAGGGGAGAGTACTCTTGCAGTCAGGTCTGCTTGCAGGCTTACTATTTATTTATTTGATTTCTAACCCACCCTTTCCTCCCAGTAGGAGCCCAGGGCGGCAAACAAAACACTAAAAACACTCTAAAACATCATAAAAACAGACTTCAAAATATTTTAAAACAAAACATCCTTAAAAACATATTAAAACATCTTTTAAAAAAAGCTTTACAGACACCTTTTTTTAAAAAAAGGTTTAGAAACATATTAAAAGCAATTCCAACACAGATACAGACTAGGATAAAGTCTCTACTTAAAAGCTTCCCATGGGCATCTGGTTGGCCACTGTGAGAACAGGATGCTAAGGCCAGATGTGCCACTTCCCAGATCCAGCAGGGTCTTCTTATGTTCTTAAGCAGTATATATATTTTTGTTAAATAAACAAACAGAACAAACTGTGTTCATGCCACTGGGAAGCCCATAAGCAGGACAGCTGGTTGGCCACGGCGGGGAGCAGGATGTTGACGTGGGCAGGACCATGGCCTGATCCAGCAGGGCTCTTCGTCTATTATTTTTTTAATTGATTTCATAACATATAACAACTAACAAAACAGTACAAAGGTGGTACATTATTTAACAGGATATTTGCATGCCAGAGTATCTAGAGCAGTGATTCTCAAATGGTGCGCCCAGGCACACTGGTGCACCCTAAGAGGTGGCTAGGTGTGCCTCAAATATTATGAAAGTATATTTTAAAAATGAGAAGAAACCCATTTGTATAGGGTAAGTAATAGTTTTCTATAGTTTAATTTTATTCATAGTTTAAAATATATTAATATATTTTTAATTGTGTACACAAAGCGCGCCAGAAAATGTTTATATGTTTTACAGTGCGCCGCGAACCAAAAAAGTTTGAGAACCACTGATCTAGATAGTGCATTATATGTATTCATGGCAGACATGAACACCTTTGTACTCGTTTGGTGGAAAGGAATCCAGGAATTCCAGACCTTCACGTACTGCAATTGTGGCATCGCATCATTACCAGCTCTGGAACATTACGCAATAAAATCCATCTGCTCTGCACCAAATTCAGCACGGCTCTTCTTACATTCTTACGTAAAAAGCCCAGTACCAAGCCCTATGGACAAACAGTGCTTTTTAAGCAAGCGGGTGAGGCCTTAGTGTCCTATGTCTTTACTATCTTAGGCTGCAATCCCACACACACTTACCTGGGAGTAAGCACCATTTAACCCAATGGAGCTTACTTTTGAGCAGACATGTATTGGATTGCAGCCTTACTCTCCCCAACGTAGCAGCCAAAGACGTGAGCCTGCAGACTGCTAAGGAGTGCAGAACAGCAGATGCATTCAAAGGAAAGCCAGCGAGTGCAATGGAACTTACTCCAAAGGCAGGTACGGAGAGGATTCCTGTATTTGCCTTCGAAGCCATCCACGGCCTTGCCCACTGTCTCCCTGCCCTTATATCCCAACACCGTGAACTTTACTCATTCAGTTGCATCACACCTAGCTGTCCAAGGGCCTCTTGCAGGGGCAGGAAGATTTCCAGCTTGCTGAATCTACTTTGGGTTGTATTCAACTAAGTCCTACTCAGAGTAGGCCCACTGAAATGAATGAACTAACTTAGGTTCACCTCTCTTAACTTCAATAGGCCTACTCTGAGTAGGACTGGCACTGAACGCTGCCCTTTGCTTCACTCCCTAGAATCCCAAGATCTACCAAGCAGAGCCAGGTGCAAAAGACGCACAGTTTGAATTAAAGAAGAAGGGAGCGCCTCTTGAGCATATTTTGAGCCTAGAAATTAGTTTTCGATACCTGAACTGAGCTCATGGTCCCTTCATACAAAAGTCCAACTCCCAATTAGCTTTCTTCATTTCTGCAGCCTAATTTGAAAAAATGGAAATGGACTGCCTTCAAGTCAATTCCGACTTATGGCGACCCTGTGAATAGGGTTTTCGTGGCAAGCGGTATTCAGAGGTGGATTTACCATTGCCTCCCTCTGAGGCTGAGAGGCAGTGACTGGTTCAAGGTCACCCAGTGAGCGTCATGGCTGTGTGGGGATTCAAACCCTGGTCTCCCAGGTCGTAGTCCAGCACCTTCACCACTACACTACACTGGCCTAATTTAGGTGGGGAAAATCATTTTGTTGCTGCTGCTGCTCCTAAACAGTTGGGTGTCAGAAATCTTTGCCAATCCCAGAGGCTGGGAATAGCAGGTGGGCAGAGAGCTGCTGCTGTGTTCAAATCATGCTTCCAGGCTTCCCATTGGGGCATCTGGTTGGCCACTGTGAGAACAGGATGCTGGACTAGATGGGCCACCGGCCTGATCCGGCAGCCAGACTCTTCTTATATTCTTATGTACTGCAAATCAGCCGAAATCTCTAACCCAATTTACCTGCCTCTGTCCTCCCTCCTAGAACACCAGCATGATGCTAAACCTCTTTCTTCAAATCCCTCATCAAAAACCAAACTTTTCGTGAAGTCTTCAAAATAAGCCACAGTCCCCATATCTGATGGAAAGTAAGCCCTTGCAAGTATTTACAGCTGGAGTTAAAGTCACATCTTCTTACCCCGGTTCACTGTCCCTCCATTTATCTTCATTCTGTCATTTTCTAGATTGTAAGCCCCTTGGGGCAGGGACCTGTATTTTCATCCTTTGAGAAGAATCATATCAATATAAAAGACGAGCAGCCTTGTAAGTCTAAGCAACCAAAATATTTTTTAAAAAAAATCAGTGAGCAGAAACCCAATCCTTGGTGTCAGAAACCATCATGCAAAATTTGGTTATGGTAACTTAAAGGTGTTCAAAATCGAATGCATAGTGAACAAACAACTTTCCAAAATATGTAGTAGAACATCATAGGGTTAGGACACATAAAGCAACAGCTGAGGAACTTGTGCCTTATGCTGGAGTGGGCACAGACTATTCCCAGTGGGCAGCACTTCCCTACAGGTATCCTCTTACCACCATCAACTTGGGATGCAATCTTAAGCATGCTCCAAAAGGGAGACTTTCACAACCTGGTGCCCTCCAAACGTTTTGGACTAAAATTCTGAACAGCTCCACCGGGCAGGGGCGAATGATGCTGGGGCTCATGGGGGCTGTAGTCCAAGACTACTGGATGGCACCAGGTTAGCAAAGGCTGCCCTGTGGCAGGGGTTCCCAAACCATGGCTCGTGGACCACCAGTGGTCCACAAGCTTCATTCAGGTGGTCTGCGGCATGTCCACTTTAAATATTCATACTAATTTTTAATTGTATTTTGATTGCTTCTTGTGTTTAAGAACATAAGAAGAGCCTGCTGGATCAGGCCAGTGGCCCATCTAGTCCAGCATCCTGTTCTCACAGTGGCCAACCAGGTGCCTGGGGGAAGCCCGCAAGCAGGACCGGAGTGCAAGAACACTCTCCCCTCCTGAGGCTTCCGGCAACTGGTTTTCAGAAGCATGCTGCCTCTGACTAGGGTGGCACAGCACAGCCATCACGGCTAGGAGCCATTGATAGCCCTGTCCTCCATGAATTTGTCTAATCTTCTTTTAAAGCCGTCCAAGCTGGTGGCCATTACTGCATCTTGTGGGAGCAAATTCCATAGTTTAACTATGCGCTGAGTAAAGAAGTACTTCCTTTTGTCTGTCCTGAATCTTCCAACATTCAGCTTCTTTGAATGTCCACGAGTTCTAGTATTATGAGAGAGGGAGAAGAACTTTTCTCTATCCACTTTCTCAATGCCATGCATAATTTTATACACTTCTATCATGTCTCCTCTGACCCGCCTTTTCTCTAAACTAAAAAGCCCCAAATGCTGCAACCTTTCCTCGTAAGGGAGTCGCTCCATCCCCTTGATCATTTCTGGATGGGAGATTTTCTACCATTCCAACTCATTAAAGAGTTTGTATCTGTGAATCTGGTGAAGTTGAGAACATTGTACATTATCTACTAAGCTACCCCCTATACAAGTCCCCAAGGCTTACATTTATTTTCTACATTCTTTGTTCCTTCTCAAATAGATCTTTCCTGGCGCAGATATGTATTAAGGCAACAATACATTTATAACTACCCAGGTGGCAAAATTTGCTCTAGCTACAAGGACACGAAGAGCTAGATACCAAAACAAAAACCTTGTGCCCTGGCGCCATTATGGCTGTAATAATCCACTAAGTCATGGGGTGGGTCAGTGTATCTTTCGCCTGGGACAGAGAGGAAATTTTATTTGAAATGTAGCGCTGTTGTCCCTTTACTGTATGCTGTCGGACTGTTTGTTGAAATATGACTTGTATCTTAATATGTATATTTTATTTTCCTTTTACATGTGATGAATTGTGGTAGCCAGAGCTTGGAAAAGTTACCCTCCCAAAACTACAACTCCCATCAGCCCCAGCCAGCATGGCCACTGGATTGGGCTGATGGGAGTTGTAGTTCAAAAAAAGTAACTTTTCCAAGCTCTGCCTATGGCTTTGAGCAATAAAGATTCATTTCATTTCATTTCACATTAGATCAGTGATCAGGTTTCCCAGCTTGGCTTTGGGTTTTACTAGAAGCGGTTATGGGAGAGGTGCCTAGTAATACCCTACCCCCATTTTCCCGCTCTAAATTCCCTCCCGAACCTGATATTAGGTCCGCGTGTGGAGAACACACAGGTATGTCACATGTGCTCAGAAGCTTATTGGCTGAGCTCGATGGGTCTTATTCTTTAGCGACCGTGATTAGGTTTGCAGCCTTGAAGTCTTGTAGCAGGAAGTCCCGTAAGGCAACTCTCGCCACAACTTTTCCTTTTTTCGTTTATATTGATAATTTAACAAAACAACTCCCACACCCAAACTCCCTCTGTTTCAAGCATCTCCAATTTATATACAGCCCCTTCCCTGCACCCGCATTTACACCTACCACAAGCCAAAGCTTCAGAACAACGCGGATACTTCTCTTGCTCCTGTACCCAAACTCGCTGGATTCTTTTTATTCTCTAATAATTTGAATTCTATGAAAATGCAAATTGTAATACAATTAAACACAATATCAGAAATATCTGGCCCGCTTGCATTGGCTGCCTGTATGTTTCCGAGCTTGATTCAAGGTGCTGGTTTTAACCTATAAAGCCTTACATGGCTTGGGACCACAATACCTGATGGAACGCCTCTCCCAACACGAACCCACCCGTACACTACGCTCAACATCCAAGGCCCTCCTCCGGGTGCCTACTCCGAGGGAAGCTGGGAGTCTGGCAACAAGGGAGAGGGCCTTCTCAGTGGTGGCCCCCAAATTATGGAATGAATCCTTTGACGAGGTGCGCCTGGCGCCAACACTGTTATCTTTTCAGCGCCAGGTTAAGGCTTTCCTCCTCTCCCAGGCATTTTAGCATGTGTTTTAAATTGTTTTTAAAAAATGTGTTTTTAAATTTGTATACTTGTTTTAATTGCTGTAAACCGCCCAGAGAGCTTCAGCTATGGGGCGGTATACAAATGTAATAAATAAATAAATAAATGAAAGAAGCAATAGAATTACAACTGAAAATCATACAGCCCCTAGCACAGCACATTACAATTGCTACGGCAGGCAGAAAAATCATTAAGTGGTCCGCCAAGAGCTTCAAGGGTTTTCAAGTGGCCTATTGGGGGGGGGGGAAGGTCGGGAACCACTGCCTTAGGAAATAAGCTCTACCAAACTCAGTGGGATTTATTTCTGAATAGACATCCCTAGGATTGCATTATTACTTCTGCCACGACCCAGATGCATTTTTAGAACATCTTACAGAAACCAGGTTTGCAAACAGCAGAACCAGTGTGGTGGTGTGCTTAGAGTGTTGGACTAGGACCTGGGAGACCAGGGTTCAAATCCCCATTCAGCTTTATATTTATTGAGCAACCTTGGACCAGTCACTGTCTCTCAGCCTAATCTACCTCACAGGATTGCTGCAACAATAGAATGAGAAGGGAAGAATCATGTACGCTACCATGAGCTCCACGGATGAAAGTTGGGAAATCAGAATGCATACAATAAAGGGACAAGATGAAATGCCACCCAGGGCCATAGCTCATGCTGGAGCCTTTCCGAGTATACATTGGTGACTCAATGTTCTTGTTAAACTACAGAGCCAAGAGAAAACAGCTTGCCTACAAATTCCTTTGCTCTCTGCAATGAAATCTGCCTGGGATAGCCATGCCCAGCATGAGAGGGACAAACGGATGCCAAGTTACTGTGCATGGAATGTAGATTATTATGTATTACACAAGGCAGAAGGAGCAATGGTACCCCAAAAAGGAGAAACAGAAGCAAAGCGGCTAACAGTCGTCACAAAACACGTTCTTCACTATTCCAGTTTGAGGTTCTATGCTCTGACTCTCACAAGTATCTTTATGAAAATATATTCCTCGCGGTTACACTTACAATTGCATGCAGATTAGCAATTACATCAGAAAACTGAGCCGCGCCTCCTCTTGAACAGGCTGCCTCCAGGTATTTGTTGGGAAGTGTGAGTTCACCACCCAGAAAGCATTTGCTCATAATAATAGGGGGCTTTGAGCCAGCACGGAGCCCTTGAGCATCAGAACAGCTTATCACAGCCCTGTTGCCAAGGAAAATAGGAGGAGAGGCATCTGCACATCTCCAGCTTACATCTTCCCACTGTGTCGCAATTTGGAATCACTTCTGTACTACAAATTAAGCCTGTTTAAAAGTCAGCTGGGTTGAATCCTCTTCTACTGCTGATGTTTTGATTGCAAGCTCCATGGGGCAGGGGACTGACTCTTTTTTCCTTTTGCTTATGTTAATCTAAAGCATGATGAACAATATAAGCATGTTTATCTCAAAGCACTATGTACATCGCTGGAACTAATACTGTAATACTACTTCAAGGGAGTGAAGAATCTAGCAGAGAAGCGTCAGCTCCTCTGCAAAACTACAGAGGACGTAACGCTTGGGGTGGGGAGGAGGAAGCCATCCTGAGAGTAAAACTGGATTAAGTTTTGCAAGACAGGCATGCCCTACATTTTTTGTGTGCACAGCCAGACATAAGACTAAGAGCTCCCACAAACAAAACAGCTTGAGGCTACCAAGGTCCAAGGGAAGGCAGCTGAAAGAGTTCCCTCCACAGCCTTTTGGCACATAAGCCAATTTCCTTGACAGTTAGCCTTTTGAGCATTATGATCAAGACCATCTAGCACAACTGCCACGCACGCACTAGCCCCCTTCCATCAGCTGACACCAATCACATGCCGAGAACGTGGGAAGTTTATTTTTGAAAAGCAAATATGCTCACAGAAGCAAGCCGAGCCAAGCCTGCAGGGGAATACAGAGTCACCTACAGCAGGAATAGGGGTCCTATGGCCCTCCAGATGTTGGTAGGACTCCATTTCCTGTCAATCCCTGCAAGCATGGTCAATGGTCAGGGATGATGGACTCCCAACAAAATCTGGATGGCCAATGGTTCTCCACCCCAACATAGAGCTCATCTCAATTTGATCCACCATCTTGGGAGGAAGGAAGGACAGCATCATTAGGACCAAAAAGACACTATATAAGGGAACCTGCAACAAAATGTTGCAGCGTAACCTCCCTCTGAAAAGGAGTACTCCAGTTCAGGGTTGTGGCCAGCCATTCCCTCCAAGTAGGGCATTTTACTCTCTTCTCCTTCTCCCATTTCCCATGGAAGGAAGCCAGATTTCGACTGAACATTAGGAAAAACTTCCTAACTGTTACAGCCATATGACAATGGAACCAATTACCTAGAGAGGTAGTGGGCTCTCTGACACTGGAGACATTCAAGAGATGGCTGGACAGCCATCTGTCGGAAATGCTTTGATTTGGATTCCTGCATTGGGGAGGGGGTTGAACTTGATGGCCGTATAGACCACTTCCAACTCTACTATTCTATGATTCTATGTTTCTTTTTCTGTCTGACACTCCACATTCCTTAGCTACTGGGTTTCCCAGAGGGCATTTGTCTGGCCACTGTGAGAACACAAGGAGAGTCTGCTGGATCAGGCCAGTGGCCCATTTAGTCCAGCATCCTATTCTCACAGTGGCTAACCAGATGCCTATGGGAAGCCCACAAGCAGGACCTGAGTGCAATAGCACCAGTGGTGGCTGGTGGCGCCATATCAGTGGGGCAGTGGAATCCGCTCCAGATTTTAGTCCACTGTCATGACACCACCAGCCACCACTGAACACCACTCTCCCCACTTGCAATTCCTCCCAGTTGCTGCTAGACAGAGGCATACATGGATTGGTTTGTTTTTTTGGCACAGTTGAGTTTTTTTTTTAAATGTACTTCTGCAAGCCCCACAATTCTCCCAAGAATACTTCCCTCTTATCACTCAGTGACTCCATGTTGGCTACAAAATGTTTACTGTTAGGAGCACGGATGATGCTTGGAGGGTGAGCAGGGAGTTATGCTTGGGGTGGGTGTGAGAGGAACAACAGGGAGGTTATAGAGGAAATAACTTTCCCAAGGGGTGTGAGCGAGCGAGAGCACACGCGAGAGAGAGAGAGGGGTCAACAATTACATTTCTGGGCTCCCTGAGTGGGTTTTGGGGAGGAAAGGAGAGAACGCAGCCATAGGTGAGGTGAGGGCGGCACCTTTAGCCCATAGTAAGGGCACCATATTTTGAAAAAGTGCTACTATTAGTTTAGTATTCTGAGAGAGATCATGGTAGATGCGCAGAAGAAGCAAAAAGGAACTAAGACACGCACACGATCACATCCTTTCACACTAGATTAGCCAAACACAACCACCGCCCCGGTCCCAAATTCACCATTCACTAAAGCAGATTAGAATGACAAGTCTGTACAGAGGTGTGCCTTGGAATAGATGAGAAAAGACAATTCAATCCTCTTATTGATCTTTATTCTCCGGGGTGGCTAAGGTGCATAAAACACACACACAAAACCCCATCTGGTGGCATTCCAGATTGCACTTACCTGTGCAATCCAATATAATTTACTTCCAAGCAAACAGCAGTGGAATCAGGCTGCAAGTCATCTGGAGCAACTCCAATTCGCAAAAGCAGATGATACCTACCACTTTATAAACATACACGGGGGGGGGGGGAGGCCACTACAGTCAGCCATTCCCTTCACTAACTCTACACAGTTACCTGGGTGTGAGACCCATTGAATTCAGTGGGCCTTACTTCTGAGTAAGCAAGCACAAGGCTGCAGTTCGTTGATTAAATAATGTGGACTGGTCACCCTTGAAGCATTTTAGCGACTCATCTCCCCACCCTCTCCATTCATGCCCGCAAGGGGAACATTTAATCCACATCCCCGACTGTGAATGTAGAGATCCAGAGATACGGTAGGGTACTTATTCTGCATTAAGTAACCTGGAATACAGAGTGAGACACTTGCGCGTGGCAATGAACAACAAATCCCCACGAATCAGTCTTTGAAATACACCACACACACACACACACCCCTCAGCCACTTCCAGGGGGTGGGTGGAGCAGAGTTGGGAGGGAGAAACAGACAAAAGAGAACACCTCGGGGGAAGCCTTCTCCAAGAAAGGGCCAGCTAAATACAAATGGGAAGAATTACAGTTTGGCTCTTTCCTTGCAAGAATCCCCGTGATTTTTCTTTGAGGGAAGGCGGATTCTAGTCTACCCCTTTCGGGCAGACGAAGAGTCTGGAAAAAGGCGTCGCTTTACATAAACAATAATAATCGAACAGCAGCCACAAATTATTCCTCCTGCAGGAAGCCACACAGACACATTTATTTTTAAATGCCATATTGATTATGCAAGACCTTTTAAGAGATAAATCGACTGGCTCTCAGCCCACACTGCATTATTTGTCTCCTTCGGATAAATGGGCCCCATTCCGGTTCATTGGTCGAATTCTTCTGTTTGCTTCTCGATGTTCAAGAGGAAGGAGGGTCCCTCCCAGACCACCCTCCACTCCTGCAAGGCAAAAGACTTTCCTCCCCCAATGCATGGGGGGTGCGGGTAGACTGGGACCCCTCCTTCCTATTAAAATAATAAACTTTTTTCAAAAAATGGGAATTTCAGACCAATGAAACTCCAGTGACATAAACCGTCCCAGCAAGCAGAGGAACGATTCCATCCCAGCTCTTTCCCCGCGCCCAACGACTCTCCCACACTCACCATCTTGCTCCTGCAACAGCCTTTCCGAAAGTCCCTTCGAGCCCCTTTAAGAGCTCCAGTGGGCCCTCCCTAGTTCACTTTCAAGCAGGCTTCAGGACTTCGCAATGCGCATGCCCATTGCAGCCTGTGAGCCAATCAGCGGGGCCGCTCGGCTCGGCCGGTGGCGTCACTAAGCTATGGCGAGCGGGAGGTGCCAGTCCTGTATTTATTTATCTCTCTTTCGTGTGATTCTCATCCTCCGGACATCCGTCCACCCGCCCACGCCTAGAGAGGCCCGAGGCTGAAGAGGTGCCTTGCGGCGTCCTCAACCTCACTCGATAGCCTAAGGGCGGGGCGACGTAGAGCTCTTCCTCCTCCTTCCCCCCATGTGTCAACCAGGAAGCACTGTTGCCATGGCAACCAGAGAGCTGCTCCAAATGGAGATGATGATTGCAGAATGCCCAGAAGTGTATCCAAAGAGGTCGATAAGGAATAAAATGCGTGATGAACAACGAACAAACAGTCACATATTTATTGGGAATAGGTTTGTTGTGGATTGGGATATATACATTATTATGATTTATTTATTATTTATGCTCCCCTGGGCTCCTGCTGGAAGGGCAGGATATAAATCAAATAATAAATAAATAAATTTATATCCCACCCTTCCTCCCAAAAGGAGCCCGGGCTTACAAACAAGAACACAAAAAACACTAGTTGTTGTTGTTATGTGCCTTCAAGTCGATTTTAGCTTATGGCGACCCAATGAATCAGCGACCTCCAAGAACATCTTTCATGGACCACCCTGTTCAGATCTTGTAAGTTCAGGTCTGTGGCTTCCTTTATGGAATCAATCCACCTCCTGTTTGGCCTTCCTCTTTTTCTACTCCCTTCCATTTTTCCCAGCATTATTGTCTTTTCTAGTAAATCATGTCTTCTCATGATGTGTCCAAAGTATGATAACCTCAGTTTCATCATTTTAGCTTCTAGTGATAGTTCTGGTTTAATTTGTTCTAACGCCCAATTATTTGTCTTTTTTGCAGTCCATGGTATGCGCAAAGCTCTCCTCCAACACCACATTTCAAAGGAGTTGATTTTTCTCTTATTCACTTTTTTTGCTGTCCAACTTTCACATCCATACATAGAGATCGGGAATACCATGGTCTGAATGATCCTGACTTTGGTGTTCTCCATTTATCTGCCTCTGCAAGAGGCCCTCTCCTGCATAAGCACAGTGATCCGTTGGTAGGTAATAGTTGTTGTTATGTGCCTCCAAGTCGACCACGACTTATGGTGCCCCTATGAATCAGTGACCTCCAAGAGCAGCTGTCATGAACCACCCTGTTCAGATCTTGTAAGTGTAGAGCGAAGAAGGACGCGAGACAAAGCCCCTCTGTCTGCGTTAAACCCCCACCCCCATAATCCAGACCCCCCTCGCCCACTTCCCTAAGCGCAGCCCCCTTTCACCTCTTTATGACTCTCTCATTTCTCTGCCCCCCCCAATAAAATTCACTGGAAGGCATTCCTCAGTCACGCCCCCTTTCCAGACGACCCTCCGGCTCCAGCTGACCCCCTGCCCAAGTTAACAGACATGACTAACTTACGTCTATTTATTTCAGTGGGTCTACTCTGAGTAGGACTTGGTGACCACAACCTAATGGCATCAAGTGTAGGTTACATAACAAATTCTACACAACTGTTAAAAGGTACAATAGCCCTGGCCTCTTTTGCATCCGGCTGCTCTGTTATTCGCAATCAGTATTTTTACCTTGAATTTACATGTAGGAAAATTATTGATTTGATTTCCCTGCCTACTTGACACGCTGGCACACCACGAGCCAAGAAGGCAGGCATGGAAAATCACCGAACAGCGCAAACAACTGCAACTGCCGAGTAAGGAGCTGCTCACGCTACAATCACGCGCGCTAACCGCCAATCAGAAAAGAACACGATGTAATCATCCTCCAATTATTGCTCGGCTGCTTATGTAACTTGTTTATGTCCTACAATAAATACAAGCAACCGAGGGTGCTCGGGATGCCTCGCCCATGATCTTTGTCTCGTGTCCTTCTTCGCTCTACAGCTGGTGACCCCGACGTGATCCGCCGGAACGCGCCGGAGGAGCAACCCCACTCACCGACTGGAGAAGTCTGCGTGCCACTACCATTCGTAGTCCCGTGAGTATGGGGGGAGAATTATCTACGGAGCAGAGAAGGCATGCTAAGGAGCTCCACCAATTGGTGCAGCGCCTGAATAAGGACAAGGACATTACCTTATGGGAGATCGAGAGTCTCTTAAAGGAAATAGTCTGTCAGTGCCCATGGTATCCTGAGAAGGGGAGACTTGACAAGGATACGTGGGGAAAATTAGGGGCATACTTAAAAGAGGAGCCCCGGGCTGCGCCACGACATCTTGTCGCGTGGCAAGCAGTCTCGCGGGCAGTAGGGCATTTAGGTTTCGAGGCATCCCCTACTGCCCCGCCGGCATCTCTCTTAGAGGAGGTGCCCAAACTCAAGTACCCTCAGGTACTTCCCCCGACGGAGGCAGCTCCGCCATACACCGCTTCAGAGACAGCGGCAAAACCTGCTGTGACCCTTGGGGCGGTGAGAGCAGGGATTGAGGAGGCACGAAAGAATGGGACGAACTTCTGGGAAGATGACATCTGGGAAGCCGGAACGGGACCGGCATTCTTCCCTGTTAGTTACGTACAGAATAACCAAGGGCAGGTGATAGCTCAATGGAACTCCTTGCCGTTCTCAGTAATGCGGGAACTTAGAAAAGCAATCACTGAGACCGGGATCCGCTCTTCCTTCGTGAGCGGAATGATAGAGGGAATAGCCAATGGATATACCATGGCACTCAGAGATTGGAAAGATCTGTTCAGAATGATTTTGACTCCAGCCCAGTATGTTGTATGGGACAGTGAGTATCGAATGGCTGCAACTGTGATTAACGCAGCGGGGATCACGCCTGAGCAGATTTATGGTACAGGTCAATTTGAGGATATCAATATGCAGATTCAACTCCCGGCCAATGCCTTTGTGGCTATAGGACAGTGTGTGCAAAGAGCCTTTAAGAGAGTACCAGAAATGGGAAAGCCGACGAAGTCGTTCTCGGCAATAAAACAACAACATAGCGAGCCCTATGCTCAATTTATAGACCGGTTGAAAGAAGCGATCTCGAGACAAGTGGAAAATGGGGAAGCACAAGGCGAGCTCTTATTAAACTTGGCCTTTGAAAATGCTAATCCGGACTGTAAAAAGGTGTTGCAAAGTGTCACACCGCTCGAGTTACGGGCTAGCAGATATGATTAGGGCTTGCGCAGAGGTAGGAAGCCAGGGATTCTCCATGAATTTGTTAGCAGGGGCATTGCAGAGAGGCTCCAAGCCCACCGGGAACTGCTATAATTGTCAAAAACCGGGTCATTTTAAAAGGGAGTGTAGAGCCCCAGGAGGGGGAGCATTCAAAGGAGGGACGGGGGCAGAAAAAAGACCCTCAAAGAAATGTCCAAAATGTCAGAAGGGATATCACTGGGCAAATCAGTGTCGGTCGGGAAACCCGTTGACGGGCCGGCCCCAGGCCCAGGGACAATAAGGGGACAACCGAAGACAACTTTCTTTAATCAGCCACCAAGGGGAGTGCAGGAATTGACTTAGTAGCAGTCCAAAATATCGAAACAAAGCTCCCTGGAGAATTATTAGTGTATGATACCCAGTTAACAGGACCCCTTCCCCCTCAGACGGTTGGCCTGGTTCTGCCCCGCTCCTCGTCTGGAAAAGCGGGTATTCACATCATTCCCGGAGTAATCGATTTTGACTACACCGGAACAATTAAGGTCCAGGCTTGGAGCCATTTACCTATGGCCATTAAAGAAGGAGACTCATGGGCGCAACTTGTAACTGTTCCTTACGTTCCCCCAACGACGGAAACAGACAGGCAGAGAACTGGTGGATTCGGCTCTACCCGATCAACAGAAGAGGCACATCTGACGGCAGCCGTGATTCACCCCTCTCCCGCTGGAAAGCCCGTGGAACAGTACAGAGTGGGTGGTAAGATCTTTTCAGGGATTTTAGATACAGGAGCCGATGTATCCGTCATCAGTCTAGCAGAATGGCCCTCAACGTGGCCCCTAGAACAGGCTCCTGAAGTGCGCGGGGTGGGAGGTACTCAAAAGGCGTGCCAAAGTGCCTGCTGGCTACCAGTCTCCACACTTGCCTCCAACCAGATTCTGGGCCATATCCAACCCTGTATATTGAAAGTACCCTTTAATTTGTGGGGTAGAGATCTTCTGCAACAGATTGGCGCCACCTTGACAATACCTGATTAGATATGAAAACCGCGGCACCCTTGTCGTGGAAGACCTCTGATCCTATATGGGTGGATCAGTGGCCGCTAACCCAAGAGAAACTGACTGCCCTGAAAGAATTAGTTTCTGAACAACAAAACCATATAGAACCTTCAGTAAGCCCTTATAATACCCCCGTGTTCGTGATCAAAAAGAAGTCCGGAAAGTGGCGGCTTCTACATGATCTTAGAAAAATTAATGAAATTTTACAACCTATGGGAGCATTGCAATGTGGGTTGCCTAATCCAAACTTAATCCCGGAAAGTTATGAATTAGCGATTATTGATTTAAAAGATTGTTTTTTCTCCATACCACTACAGCCGCAAGACTGTAAGTATTTTGCCTTTACAGTCCCCACCACAAACAATCATCGTCCAACATCACGATACCAATGGAAGGTCTTGCCACAAGGTATGCTAAATAATCCAACCATGTGTCAAATGTTTGTTGACACCGCGTTGCAACCTTTCAGGGACAAGAATCCAAACCTCCTGGTGTATCATTATATGGATGATATTTTAGTGGCGGGTCCTAGGTTACCTACAGACTGGCTTACACAGCTGACCGCAATCTTGGCACAATATGGATTGACCATAGCCCCGGAAAAGGTACAAACCCAAGAGCCTTTCAAGTATCTTGGTCATAAGATGATGCAGTCATACACAATTCCTAACTATCCGAAATTTAGCCTAAAAAACCCAATTACATATGTTGAATTACAAAAGTTATTAGGGGACATTAACTGGATACGCCCCTACGTAAAACTACCGACTGAATTTTTACAACCATTATTTTTTGCTCTCAAAGGCCATAGCCACCCAGCGGAGCTGATTACTTTAAACACTTTAAAGGTGTATAAACCTTTAAACGAGGTTTAAGTTAGGTCTTAATGGTGTGCAGCACTGGCCCCTCTGTCTGCGTTAAACCCCCACCCCCATAATCCAGACGCCCCTCGCCCACTTCACAGAGCAGCCGGATGCAAAAGAGGCCAGGGCTATTGTACCTTTTAACAGTTGTGTAGAATTTGTTATGTAACCTACACTTGATGCCATTAGGTTGTGGTCACCAAGTCCTACTCAGAGTAGACCCACTGAAATAAATAGACGTAAGTTAGTCATGTCTGTTAACTTCAATGAGTCTACTCTGAGTAAGACTAGCACCAAATACCACCCCATTCCCTTCCTCTGCCCAGATATTCCTCTATAGAATATGCATATATATAGATATAACCTTGTTGTTATTATTATTAGGACAGGTGGTAGGGAGAGTCAATTAAGTCTCAATTAACGAACAGGCCCGCAGGTAGTGCCGGATTTAGGCATAAACTAAACAAACTACAGCTTAGGGCCTCACAATCCGCAGGGGCCTCAAAAAATTTCAGAATTTTTTGGGGGGGCGTTTAAAATTTTATGTGTACTGAATATATAGCTTAGGGCCTCACCAAGTTTAAATCCGGCACTGCCCGCAGGGCTTGCAAAGGATCGCTCACGCTGTCGTCCGCAGTTTGCTATTCGGGAGAAGCGAAGTGAGGGCAAACGCGACAGCGGAAGAGGGCAGCGGCTTCTTTGCCCCCTCGCGGGCATGCGCAGGATTCGCGCAGGCGCTCTCGGCCAGCACGGAGGCGGGCTTGCGAGGCGGAGTACCACTGTATCCCCTTGGCTCGGCGTCTCCGATGGCTGCCGCTTTCCTGGTGGCGCTCTACGAGTACTCGCCTCTCTTCTACATCGCCGTCGTCTTCGTCTGCTTCTTGGTCACCAGCGGCCTGGTCATGGGCTGGTCAGTGGGGCTGGAGGGATCAAAGGGCACGGGAGGGCCAGAAGGGGGCTCAGAGTTTGGGGTGGGGGGAGTTCTTGGGCAGGGGGTCAGCTGGAGCCGGAGGGTCGTCTGGAAAGGGGGCGTGACTGAGGAATGCCTTCCAGTGAATTTTATTGGGGGGGGCAGAGAAATGAGAGAGTCATAAAGAGGTGAAAGGGGGCTGCGCTTAGGGAAGTGGGCGAGGGGGGTCTGGATTATGGGGGTGGGGGTTTAACGCAGACAGAGGGGCCAGTGCTGCACACCATTAAGACCTAACTTAAACCTCGTTTAAAGGTTTATACACCATTAAACCTTAACATCATTAAGACCTAGCTTAAACCTCGTAGCTTAAACGTCATTTAAAGGTTTAAACACCATTAAACTATACTGTAACCTTAACACCATTAAGACTTAACTTAAACTTCATTTAAAGGTTTATTTATTTATTACATTTGTATACCGTCCCATAGCTGAAGCTCTCTGGGGGGCATACAACAATTAAAAACATTAAAAACAACTATACAAATTTAAAAACACATTTTTAAAAAACAATTTAAAAACACATGCTAAAATGCCTAGGAGAAGAGGAAAGTCTTGACCTGGCACCAAAAAGATAACAGTGTTGGTGCCAGGTGCACCTCGTCAGGGAGATCATTCCCTAATTTGGGGGCCACCACTAAGAAGGCCCTCTCCCTTGTTGCCAGACTCCCAGCTTCCCTCGGAGTAGATAGGCACCTGGAGGAGGGCCTTGGATATTGAGCGTAGTGTATGGGTGGGTTCGTGTCGGGAGAGGCATTCCATCCGGTATTGTGGTCCTAAGCCACGTAAGGCTTCATAGGTTAAAACCAGCACTTTGAATCGAGCTCAGAAACATACAGGCAGCCAATGCAAGCGGTTTAAACACCATTAAACCTTAACACCATTAAGACTTAGCTTAAACCTCATTTAGAGTGCCAGAGCCCTTGGAGCTAGCAGGCACAGCATGCTACTATAGTCATGGATGGAGAGAAAAGTTTTTCTCCCTCTCTCATAAAACTAGATCTCGTGGACTTCCAATGAAGCTTGAATGTTGGAAGACTCAGGACAGAGAAAAGGAAGTCCTTTTCCACGCAGTACAGTTAAACAGTGGATTTCCCTCCCACGGGAGGCAGTGATGGCCACCGACTTGGATGGTTGGAAAAGAGGATTAGACAAATGAGTTTAGAATAAGGTTATCAATGGCTACTTGCCATGATGGCTGCTCTTTGCCACCATAGTCGGAGGCAGCATGCTTCTAACAACCAGTTGCTGGAAACCACCGGAGGGGAGAGTGCTCTTGTGCTCTGGTCCTGCTTGTGGGCTTCCCATTGGGGCATCTGGCTGGCCACTATGAGAACAGGATGCTGGACCAAATGGGCCCCTTTGGCCGGATCCAGCAGGCTCTTGGTCACAAGCGGCCTGGTCAGCATATGTTCTTATGCTTGCAGCAACCTTACAAAGGAGGGCACTATTGCACTCCTCATAGCTATATGCAGGTGGGGGGGGGAATTAGGAACATACAATACTGCCTTGCACAGCCAGACTGTTGGTCTGTTTAACTCAGTGTTGTCTGAAGAGATTGGCAGCGGCTCTGCAGGTTTTCAGGCTTGGCTGTCTCCCACCCCTACCTGGAGATGCCCCGAATTGAACCTGGGACCTTCTGCATGCAAGGCAGATGCTCTGCCAACTTGGAGTGTGGCTGGAATAGGCTGCAGGAGGGATAGGAGTTGCTTAAGGCCAGGAAGTTTGGGAGGGGGAGTGGTATGGATGTTTGGGAGGCATGGAGGAGTAGAAAGAGCCTTTTTCATTGAGGGGTGGGCGGGTTGTATTTTTAAAGGGAGGGAACAAATAAGAGTGGCTGCAGTGAAATCCAGATGTTGAGGGTCAGATAATAATAATATAATTAATTTATACACTGCCTCTCATTTCCAGAAGAAAAACTAGAGTGGTTCTCAATCAATTCAAAGCCAACAGCACAATAACAAGAATAAAACCAATTATATTATATACAGGAGTAAATTGGGAGTCAGTGCAATAGGGTTGGGGGCTTGAGTTCTTTTATCTTAAGGTGTTTGTTATTTGTTGCTATAATTTAACCAGATATGACTGTTAATGCTAAGTTCTGCTGTTTTGTTATTTCACTCTGCTTAGGTTTGGGTGGGATGTTCCTGTGATTCTGAGAAATTCAGACGAAACAGAATCGAGTGTGAAAGTGTCCCAGAAACAGATGCAGCAAGTGAAAAACCCATTCAGCTTGGAAATAAAAAACCCAGAAACTGCTTCAGCTGCAAGTCAGTACATTTTCTGTTTTGGCCACTGTTCATATTTCTTTTCCACCCTTTCCTCCCTGCTGTGCTGAGCCTTTCCTCTTGATTGACCAATAGTACCTATTCCTGTTGGATCCTATTAACTGGAACGAGCTGACAGAGTTTAAGCTGGCTCCTACAGAAAGAAGATGGATTCCCTGTTCTGGTTGACTACATTTTTACCCATGAGGTTTAAATTGCCTCCCTGGCACTATTTCTTCTAACATAACAATCATGCAGAGGAGAGGTGTTTGTAATTTGAATGAGCATTCTGGCTGATGTAGGTTTTACACTCTCATTGTGAATTTCTCAGAAGTATGAGCCATCATTTATGAAAACAGCCCTAATCTGTCCTCAGTGCTAGAGGGATGATGGGGGCACAACCACATTAACAGGGTGGTTCAAAGCAAAGGCCATTTAGTTCTGCATCCTTTTCTTGCAGTGGCCTATTGGAAGCCTAGAAACTGGACCCAGGTGCAACAGCAAGGTGTACAGGTGCTGCTCTAACTAAATTTTAGACAGCCACAACCAAGTCACAATAACAACTCATTTTGAGCTAGGTAGTTCTTCTCCAGAGATGAAATCTAAATGTGCTTAGAACTTAGCGTCTCCTCAAAGAGGTTACATACGCTGATTATGAAGGCAGTTTCTAGAATTTATTTAAGATTTTGGATGCTTCTAGATGGGTGTTAAGAACATAAGAAGAGCCTGCTGGATCAGGCCAGTGGCCCATCTAGTCCGGCATCCTGTTCTCACAGTGGCCAACCAGGTGCCTGGGGGAAGCCCGCAAGCAGGACCCGAGTGCAAGAACACTCTCCCCTCCTGAGGCTTCCGGCAACTGGTTTTCAGAAGCATGCTGCCTCTGACTAGGGTGGCACAGCACAGCCATCATGGCTAGTAGCCATTGATAGCCCTGTCCTCCATGAATTTGTCTAATCTTCTTTTAAAGCCGTCCAAGCTGGTGGCCATTACTGCATCTTGTGGGAGCAAATTCCATAGTTTAACTATGCGCTGAGTAAAGAAGTACTTCCTTTTGTCTGTCCTGAATCTTCCAACATTCAGCTTCTTTGAATGTCCACGAGTTCTAGTATTATGAGAGAGGGAGAAGAACTTTTCTCTATCCACTTTCTCAATGCCATGCATAATTTTATACACTTCTATCATGTCTCCTCTGACCCGCCTTTTCTCTAAACTAAAAAGCCCCAAATGCTGCAACCTTTCCTCGTAAGGGAGTCGCTCCATCCCCTTGATCATTCTGGTTGCCCTCTTCTGAACCTTTTCCAACTCTAGAATATCCTTTTTGAGATGAGGCGACCAGAACTGTACACAGTATTCCAAATGCGGCCGCACCATAGATTTATACAACGGCATTATGATATCGGCTGTTTTATTTTCAATACCTTTCCTAATTATCGCTAGCATGGAATTTGCCTTTTTCACAGCTGCCGCACACTGGGTCGACATTTTCATCGTGCTGTCCACTACAACCCCAAAGTCTCTCTCTCCTGGTCGGTCACCGCCAGTTCAGACCCCATGAGCGTATATGTGAAATTCAGATTTTTTGCTCCAATATGCATAATTTTACACTTGTTTATATTGAATTGCATTTGCCATTTTTCCGCCCATTCACTCAGTTTGGAGAGGTCTTTTTGGAGCTCTTCGCAATCCCTTTTTGTTTTAACAACCCTGAACAATTTAGTGTCGTCAGCAAACTTGGCCACTTCACTGCTCACTCCTAATTCTAGGTCATTAATGAACAAGTTGAAAAGTACAGGTCCCAATACCGATCCTTGAGGGACTCCACTTTCTACAGCCCTCCATTGGGAGAACTGTCCGTTTATTCCTACTCTCTGCTTTCTGCTTCTTAACCAATTCCTTATCCACAAGAGGACCTCTCCTCTTATTCCATGACTGCTAAGCTTCCTCAGAAGCCTTTGGTGTTCCTCCTGCGTGCAAGGTTTTTTGTGTTTTTTTGCAATGGCCACATGATGGGTGTTTGCATCAAAATGGCAGTCTGTATATTGTCCCCATCTAATCTAAATTTACCCTTTCAGGGGAAAATCCAGTAAGATTTTTTTAAAAAATACCCATGTTGTATTTATGATTTCTCAACAACCTGTTTGCAAATTAAGATCCTGTCTGGACGTGCTCTTTCATTGCTTGAGGAAGATCCATTGAGTGCAAAAGACTTCAGACTTTGTGATTTTCATCCAGAATGCAGGATTAACATACTGGGTTTTTCCCTCTTTTGACCGTTCACATTGTCTAAACTCCTCTGTGTGACTCCATGTTCTTTTTTTTTTTGTAAGATGGCATAACGCTGATGCCTGATTGTCTGGAAGACTGTCTCCTTACATGCTATTGGGGTTGCAGCGTGCAAAAGCTCCATGAAGCGCTGCAGAAACATGCCTATTGCTTTCGGATAAAAACTCCACAGGCTTTTGAGGATGCACTGTATAATGAGTATCTCTACCGCCAACAGTATTGGTATCCTTTAATCAGACTTGCATATCTTCAGGTTTGGACAAGTGTAGAAACTTGGAGCATTTCTGCTTTATAAGCCAACAATTTAAAGCAAGTTTCTTTGGCTTTCATGAAAAGTTGGAAAAACCAGGAGAGGACGGTTCAGAGACTGGGTGTGCAGTGCCCATACTCCTCTTCCTTGTACCTAGTCTATTTAAAAACAGCAACAACAAATTACTTGAAAACCTCATTGTTGAACAGTGTAGATGTTACGAAGGGTGGGTTGAGAGTGGGCCACAGTTTGGAACTGGTCGTTTTCATGGCATATAGAAATGAATGTGTAAATTGAAGAATTAATTTGAATACAGGATATCTTTTGACTCTAGATGTTTAGTTCTTTGAAAGCAGTATGTCCTATATGTTTCCTTGTAACTCACTGCTCTGCTGCCACTAAACAGCTGATTAGCAGAATGTAAAACAGCCCCGTATGGTCAGTGCATTGCCATTGAACTTTTGCTGTGCTTCTCCATGCGCTGCTTTACTACCATGGAAAAGTGATGGATATATTATTATTGTTGTTGTTGTTGGATTTATATCCCACCCTTCCTCCCAGTAGGAGCCCAGGGCAGCAAACACTTTAACACATCACAAAAACAGAACTTAAAATACATCAAAACAAAACAACGTTAAAAACATTCTTTTAGAAAGCTTTAAAAACATCTTTTAAAAAAGGGTTAAAAACATTATTAAAAAAAACTTATTAAGAAGCAATTCTAACACATACGCAGACTGGGATAGGTGTCAACTTAAAAGCCTTGTTGAAAGAGGAAGGTCTTCAGTAGGTGCCAAAAAGATAACAGAGATGGCGCCTGTCTAATATTTAAGGGGAGGGAATTCCACAGGGTAGGTGCCACATAGTTTGTTCATTAGGCATCTATATGTTTAAAAACATATTAAAAAGCAATTCCAACACAGATTGGGATAAGGACTCTACTTAAAAGGCTTCTTGAAAGAGGAAGGTCTTCAGTAGGTGCCAAAAAGATAACAGAGATGGCGCCTGTCTAATATTTAAGGGGAGGGAATTCCACAGGGTAGGTGCCACCACACTAAAGGTCTGCTTCCTATGTTGTGCAGAACGGATCTCCTGATAAGATGGTATCTGCAGGAGGCCCTCACCTTCAGAGCGCAGTGATCGACTGGGTATATAAGGGGTAAAACAGTCAGGTATCCTGGTCCCGAGCTGTATAGGGCTTTGTACACCAAAACTAGAACCTTGAACTTGGCCCGGTAGCAAATGGGCAGCCAGTGCAATTCTTTCAGCAGCGGGGTGACATGTTGGCGATACCCTGCCCCAGTGAGCAGTCTCACTGCTGCATTTTGGACCAGCTGCAGCTTCCCGACCAACCTCAAAGACAGCACCACGTCGAGCGCATTACAGTAATCCATCCTGCTTTGGGGGAGACCTATAGCTCAGTGGAAGAGCATCTACTTTGCATGCCAAAGTTCCCGGGTTCAACCTCTGCATCTCCAAAAGAGGATGGGAATGCCCTGCCTGAAACCCTGGAGAAACCCCTCCAGTCAGCAGACACAAAACTGGATGCTAGATGGACAGTCATCTGATTCAGTGCAAGTCAGCTTCCTACGTTCCTTTGTGCCAGTTGCACAATTAATGGAGCAGGAAACTGACACCCTTCAGTCTTTTGTCAGTCTTTGAATGCCTGCAGCGAAAGTGGATGACGTCTGATGTGCCAGGAGAGGGGGGGAAAGGGGGGGGAGAAACCCCAAAGACGCCATAAAGGATATTTGCAAAATGTTTCCAAAACAGTTTATTAAAATGACAAGCCCAATGCATTTCGGCCATGTTATATTTCGGCCTTCGTCAGGGGCGAAGGAAAAAAACAACTTTTTTCTGAAGGGATTTCAAGCAGTGTAGCGAAAGATTCTTTTTTATTGAGGAAAATGTCCAAGTCACTGCTTGAAATCCCTTCAGAAAAAAAGTTATTTTTTTCCTTCGCCCCTGACGAAGGCCGAAATATAACGTGGCTGAAACGCGTTGGGCTTGTCATTTTAATAAACTGTTATGAAAACATTTTACAAATATCCTTTTTGGCGTCTTTGGGGTTTCTCCCCCCACTTTTTTCCTCTCCAGTCTTTGAATGCCTGCCAGCTGTTTGCCATAACAAATATAAATTCCTGTCCATAGTAACCTAGGTCTCACACTAAGGAAAGCCAAACTCTGATCTGACCAAATTATGAAAATCAAGCAGACTTGCATGTGCTTGCCGATGTTATATAACCCATTCTCGTTTTTGGCATAATTTATTCTGTTTGTAGTAGCCAAGGGGAGCGCTGGTTATGCAGCCCACTAAAGCCACATCCCCCTGACTACTGGCAATCCTGTTCATCTCTTCGGTAACATTTTTAAAAAGATTTTTTTTAAAAAAAGAAACTTATGATTAATCAGCTGAAGTTGTTCCTCCACTTAACCACAAAGTAACTTCCTCTAAAGTCAGTGAGGCTTACTTCTGAGCAGACCTGTACAGGATTGCACTGACCGAGGCTGAACTTTGCAACTGATGCTAAATTGTGTGTTTGTGAGCTGCTGGGTGGGCAGATGGAACGCAACACAGTTCGTCTGTCCCAGGTGATTCTAGGGATGCTGGTGCATCAGGCAAAGGGACCGGTTGTGCATCTTGTGTGAAATGTCCAAGAACATCCGTGGCGCAAAAACTGTGTTTGTCTTTATTTGTGGATCTGTTCCTTGACACAAACAAAGTATAAAGACAACGGACAAAGAGGAGAAGCATTGCCAGGTACCTGAAAAGGCGCAAATAATTGACTTTGGCCCAGTGCCTAGATCTCGGTACCCGCTGGTTGTGCTGCTGACATTGACTGATGAAGGCAATAGAGAAATATACGACATTGTAGGTAACCTCTTTCTTTTTAAAAAAAAATGGAACAGGAGTTTGTGTTGAACTATGTGTAAAAATGTCAATTGAACAGAATTTACTGGGGTGCTTCCTTTTTTCCATTATTGAATAAGTTTTGGTGTGTGTTAATCCTTACTGAAGATGACATCTCAACCTGGAATCCTTGGAAAATACTGGAATTCAAATAATGTAAAATTACTATTTTATATTGTGTTAACCTGCCCTGGAACCTTATGGCGAGATCTGACTAACAAATCTTTGTTTTCATTTATTAAACTATATTTATCATGTAGAAATAGGCAACCTAATCAATGAACAGTAGTAGGAAATAAAATCAGTAATTAAGGTTGGCCATTAAAATTGAGGAAGGAATTTTGTTCATCTCCTTGAAGTGGAAGTGGACTGCCTTCAAGTCTATCCCGACTTATGGCGACCCTATGAATAGGGATTTCATGGTAAGCGGTATTCAGAGGGGGGTTACCATTGCCTCCCTCTGAGGCTAGTCCTCCCCAGCTGACCTGCTCAGCTTGCCACAGCTGCACAAGCCAGCCCCTTCCTTGTCCGCAACTGCCAGCTGGGGGGCAACTGGGCTCCTTGGGACTCTGCAGCTTGCCCATGGCTGCACAGGTGGCAGGGCACATAACCCCTGAGCCACTCACTGTGGGGTGATCTTTAGCTGGCCCTTGACACCCAGGAGACATGAGCGGGGATTTGAACTCACAGACTCTGGACTCCCAGCCAGGCTCTCCTCCCCACTGTGCTATACCATCTCCTTAATACTGTGTAAATGAAAAGTAGTATATAAATTCTTACGATCTGGTTGGATATGTATGTATGATACGTCTATTTCCCTCCCTATAAGGCTAGGTCTTTATCCCCAAATAATGTTTGGGACCAGTTATCTGAGTTTCTAGCTCTTTTGGAGTGTCAGTATTCGGATCATAGTATGATTATTTTAATGCCCGGATGGGCGATGGTAACATAGATGAACTTTCACTAAATTATGGTCCGGTTACCCCTTTACCTTTGGAGGAAAGGAACTCGAGAGATAAAACGATCAATAAACAAGGACTGAAGTTAATAGATTTAATACTTACTCACCAGTTAGCCAATTTACATGGATCTCAACTCGATAAGTCCAACGGGGCCTTTACTTTCTTCTCAAGTCGGGGCGCCAGTGTAATTGATTTTATTCTGGTTTCAAGTATACTTCTCCCTAGGGTTGATTGTTTTTGTGTAATGGATAGAATTGAAAGTGACCATTTTCCTTTGTTGTTGAGTCTAAAATTGATGTATCATTTGCCCCCATTGATATTACCAAATTGTGAAGATCTCCAGATTGCAGATCGGAGAGTAAGATGGTCCTCAAACTTACACACACTCACTCTCCATACGCTTGAGAACTCTGGTTTCTCTGAGATTAGGCAGGCAGTAATGGATAGGAAAATGGATCCTGCTATAGCTTACCAGCAAATTTTATCAATGATCAAACCTTTGCTGATCAAAAAACACAAACCCATTACAGATCAGTCTAGATGTAAGAGTTGGTTTGATCAGGAATGTAAGTTAGCAAAGAGGCAGCTGATTAAATTTACTCGTAATATATTAAGAGATCCTCTTTCGTATAGTTGTAACCAACTTATTAGCTTGCGCTCCTCTTATAAATCCCTAATCAGATATAAAAAAGTGATGTTTGCAAGAGTTCAGTGGGACCGGCTCAACCAAGCTTGGCATGAAGGCAATGACCGACTTTTTTGGGATTTAGTTGCTGCTGGATCTGGGGTTTATAGACAATTTTTATCTAACCACATTCCACCCATAAAGTGGCAGGAGCATTTTGCCAAGTTGTTTGCTCCTCGGATTTCAACAAATCTTATTAGCCCTAGTCAAATTACGCTCAGTTCCAGCTTTTGGCCGCCGGTCACATCATCTCATGTTCGATCACTTATTTCAGCATTAAAAAAGGGCAAAGCCCCGGGGGAAGATATGATTCCCCCGGAACTTTTCCTTGACTTTCCAGACTGGTGGGCACCTGTTCTGGCCAAGCTTTTTACAAATATTAACAATACAGGAAAAATGCCAGATGGTTGGAAGCAAAGTATAGTTATCCCCATTCATAAAAAAGGAACAAAAGAGGATCCGAGCAATTATCGGCCTATTAGTCTATTGGACATAGGCGCGAAGTTATACAGTAAGTTCCTTCTTCAAAAATTGGAGGAATGGGAAACCGAAAACTCGATCATTGCCCCGGAACAAGCAGGGTTCCGGAAAGGACAAAGTACACTGGATCATTGTGCCACTCTTTATTGCCTCGCAAGGCAGGCAGTGGGTGGACCCACAAAACATTTATATGCTGCCTTCGTGGATTTAGCAGCGGCGTTTGATTCAATTAATAGAGACCGCTTATGGGACAAGCTGGTGTGAACTAACATCAATAAACGCCTTCTTTTTTTAATAAAAGAACTATATTCAAATAACACTCTAAGAATTAGAGTGGGCAATAACTTGACAGCCTCAATAGCAGTAAGGAGAGGTGTTAGACAAGGTTGTCTTTTGGCACCCACTCTATTTAATCTATATCTGAATGATACAGTTCTTGAATTAGAAGGATTAAAAAATTTTCCGCCCTCCGCAGGTAGTAGAAAGATTTCTAGATGATATGATCCTCCTCTCCCTCACGCCTGTAGGTTTAAGAAGGCTCTTGTCGAAGCTGGACTCTTACTGCAAGAAGGAGGGTCTTCAAATCAATTATAAGAAAATAAAAATATTAGTTTTTGGCAATAAATTTCAAAAGCATACATGGTCTATTGGGAACTACCCAATAGAACAATGCCGGTCATTTAAGTACTTGGGAATTTATTTCCAAGATACGTTAGCCTGGAAAACCCATTTGGCAGCCATTAAACTGACCGCCTCTAAAGCGATAGGCTCAATTTTAAATTTTTTTAGGACAGCGGGGGGACATTTGGTAGCCCCTGCTTTAAAAAAATTTCAAAGTAAGATTTTAGCTCAGATTACTTATGGAGCGGCAATCTGGGGATGGTCAGTATCGCCTTACTCCGCATTAGAAGCTATACAAAATACATTTTTGAGACGATTACTTCGCCTCCCGTCTGGCACTCCGGCTGCATGTCTGAGAGCAGAAACCGGTTTGTTACCAATCAGTGCCATGAATCTTTTATGCGATATTGGACATCCTTGGCAAATTCGTCAGTAAAGATACTGGCAAGGTTATGTTTTGAAAAGGCAGCTGTAAATAATGTCTGGAACTCTAAATTTCGGATGGTTCTTGCTCATTATCATATTCCCATTCACTCAATCTCAGCACTGTACAGGTATAACATTCATGATCATATAGCGAGACATTGTGCGTGGATGGATGGTTTGTCAATCTCAAACTCCAAATTTTCCAGATGGTTCAAATTTTTCAAACTTGATCATAAATTGGCTAATTATTTAACACTTCAATTTCCTGTTCATTTAAGATACTCATTTACTGCTTTGAGATTTCAAACTATGCCAACAGCAGTGCTATCTGGGCGTTATCAACATACCCCACTTGAACACCGCCTTTGTATATGCCAAATGGAGAAAGTGGAAGATCTCCCCCATTATTTATTGGAATGCCCAATTTATTCTCAGCCTAGAGCTGAATTTCTTGATTGTTTAATTTCCCGACAGGGCCATAGATCCGATGAGTATTTGATTTCACTTCTTCTTGGTGATAATGAATATTGGATTACTTACCTTGTGGCCCGCTACGCCTTTGCCGCACAAAAACTGAGGGCTAAATATCTATGTTCATTGTGAGGAGTCTCAAACTAAGGCTTTTTTACTAGAGTTTTATATGGTTTTTTAAATGAAAAGTATGTTATTTTTAATGATGTTTTGTACTTGTATGAGTTTTAATTTGCATGTTTGTTGCGATGGCCAATGGACTGCAATAATAAAAACTGACTGACTGAGTATGATACATTAGTAAAATGTATCCCTAGAAATGTTCCTATGTGTGAAATTAATGGAGGTTATGTATGGATGAACGTTTGGTATTTAAGGAAGCTCTATACAAAATATGGGCAAGAGCTTTTTTGGAAATGAAGATGAAGGAGAGTTAACATTTCATTTTTCAGATTTTTTTAAAGTACTTCACAGTCTGGTTGGAAGTTGTTTGAACTATAAGTGAAACAGTATTGTTTTTTTCTTTTTAAAGATTTCTATGGTATCCGTAATTCATGTTCCTGATGATAGTTATAGGCTTTCCTGCCGAATACTGTATCAGTATCTCCTCATGGCCCAAGGTCAATTTCATGATCTAAAGGTAAGCTTTTGGATTTATTCTCTTCATTTTACATCTCAAGAGTGGGCAAAGGATCTTTAGGCTAGAAGGAACTGCTTTGTTCTGTACTGGATGAAAATACTACCTGCAAGTACGTGCAAGCAAAATAAAAATTAAAAAAATTGTACAGCCACAAGAGTGGCTATAGCCGCATGGATTTTTCACATTCCGCAATGTTAAATTGAAAATACCCCCATGCCATTCTGCTTCGCATAAGCTCATTTCAAAACAAAATCTTACAAAACTTATAGTGCTGAACTCAGAAACGCTTGCTTAACAATACTCTTAAATTTTCATAGCGATACACAAAACACTCAGAGAATCTAGAGTTCAAAGTATAAAACGAGAAGAAAACCAGACCCCTGCTGGACCCCTGCTTTTTTCTGCCAGTGGTCTCATAATTTGTTGAAATTGCTTAAAAATCAGCCATGTTCACAGAGCACCTGTGATCCTATTACTTACCATACCTCATACTCTGACCTTCATCTTCAGCAGTTCAAAAGTTTAAAAAATGCATGGCTGATTTTTAATTAATTTAATAAATTATTAAATTTAATGAATTGAAGTTTATTATCATGTCGGGCATGCTCAGTAAGAACCAACTGTCAGTGTTCTAAAAGCCAGAGTAACAGCTGTTTGGCTTGGCTAGGCTAATCAGGGGGCCGCACCAGAGATTTATTCTGGTTATATTTATTTCTATTTTGGGTGCATTATTTTGAGTTGAATCTGAAACTGCAGTTTGATGTAAAATCAGACTGATGACAATATGTTGTTACTTAAGCAATGACTCTAGCTGTTGGAAAAAACAAACTTGGCCCTGCCCAAGATGCATATTTTCAGCCTGCTGTACTTAAACCACCCCATTTAAGGAAGGGTGTGTATGGCCAATTAAAAACATAGAGCACACCTAGAAATTTGCTAGAGTATATTTCACCTCTCACTGTTTTTTATGCAAACTGAGACACTCCTCATGTTCGCTGGAGGCTATTCTGCAGAATAGTCAGTTCCGTTATTCCATACTTGTTTTTGGCGTTTTTTTAGTGTAAATTATGCAAAGTGTTGCTGTACTTCACATATTCACAGAAGCAAAAGGTGAACTCGGTGTCTAGGAGTGCCTTTTACCAGCTTTGGCTGGTAAGACTGCTGCTGGTGCAAAATGTGGCAGAGTGACTGCTCACTGGGGCAGGATATCACCAACATGTCACCCCGCTGCTGAAAGAACTGCACTGGCTGCCCATTAGCTACCGGGCCAAGTTCAAGGTTCTGGTTTTGGTATACACAGCCTATACAGCTTGGGACCAGGATGCCTGATTCAGTATAAGAATGTCTCATTCCTTACATACCCAGTCGATCACTGCGCTCTGCAGGTGAGGGCCTCCTGCAGATACCATCTCATCAGGAGGTCTGTCCTGCACAACATAGGACACGGACCATTAGTGTGGCGGCACCTACCCTGTGGAACTCCCTCTCCTTAAATATTAGACAGGCGCCATCTCTGTTATCTTTTTGGCGCCTACTGAAGACCTTCCTCTTTCAACAAGCCTTTTAAGTGGAGACCTTATCCCAGTCTGCATCTGTGTTGGAACTGTTTTTTAAGATGTCTTTAAAGCTTCCTTTTAAAAAAATATGTTTTTAAACTTTAAAAAAAAAAAAAGTTTTTAAAGCTTTTTTTAAAATGTTTTTAAAGGTGTTTTGTTTTAAGGTATTTTAGGGTCTGTTTTTATGATGTTTTAAAGTGTTTTTAGTGCTTTTGTTTGTCATCCTGGGCTTCTACTGGGAAGAAGGGTGGGATATAAATAAAATAATAAATAAATAAAAGAAAAATAAGTAAAAGAAAATTACTTAGTATAGGAAACGCCACTAAAATTGCAAAGTAAATCTCACACATTTAAAATGTCTGAACTATATCAACTGTCTTAATAATGTTGCTTCCTCCCTGCTAAAACAAGATCAGCGCAGCTCATGTCTTGTTTCTGTTATTTGGGCTGATTGCAGGTGTTGCCGCCACTCACCATATGCTCAGAGGCACATGTTACCAAATTTTCCCAAGCTACACAGGAAGTGAATTAGATTGTGAAAGACCAACCCAAATTGTGTTTGCATTTTACAAATTTGTAGGGTAGCACAATATCTCAGAGAGGAGGTCAGGTCTCCTGCTCCCCTGGTACATTCACTATAGCTGCCCAATTTCCCTGCTTTTTAAATTTTGATAGAAATATCTGTTGGCTGTAGGTACATTCTTAAACCGCAAGGGGTTTTTTTGCCGATTAGTGAATAAGCAACTTAGCAGGAAGATTCTAGCCTATCTTGCTCCCTTTTTGTAGTTTTGCACTTGCAGATCAATTCTGCATAGGGCACCACTTCAAAAAAAATGTACTCCTTGCATGCAATCTGAAGTGGTACAGGCTTTTCTACTACGTTATTTTGCAGTACATTTTAATGTTGTATTTTAAAATTGTTGTAACCCACTCTGGGACCTTTGGGTAAAGGGCGGGTAACAAATTTTATTGATGATCATATGTGGAGACCAAGCTTAAATCTCTCTTGCTACAGAAACACTAGTTTGAGAGCGGAGCGTTGTCCTAAGAGTTCCCAGACAGCAAAATTCCGACTCTTGTTTAGACTCACCAGGTAACATTACTAGGTGAGCTAGTCAGGATCTTCTAGCAAACCAGGACAAAGTTCTAGCAGCTGAAGGTGTATGCCAAGCCCTCTTGCTCTGATGTCCCCAATGCATTGGGTGCAGTGGTGCCTCTGAAGACCTCCCTCCATAACTGCAGGAAGGGCATGATCTCCGCCTGGAGACGTAAATGGAGTTGAGAGAGGAAAAAGTGAGGAAAGCGATGCTCTTATTGGGGAAACTCCTTTCTCTACTCGTGCTTCACAGCTCTTCCCATGATGCCCAAGAAAACAGTGCTGAGATCATGGTGGGGGGGGGGGGAGGAGGAGAGTGAGAGTGTGTGTGTCACTCCTAACATTTTTGGGGGTTGGCCATGCACCATCCCCACCTGACTGCCATTTGGTGGTGTCACCCATGACACTTTTTGAAAATCTCAAGTGTTCCTATGGGTCCCAAGTGTTGAAGACCCCTGTATTGAAACAGACAAGGGGGTGTCCATGCTGTTATCACGCTGTTCCTAAATGTTGGTCTCTTTCTTCCTGCCTCTCTGCATGCCCCTCCCTCAGCAACTCTTCATGTCTGCCAACAGCAACGCCTCATCTTTGAGTAGTCCCCCCGCAGTCGAGAGAACGGAGGACTGTGCCCTTCTCGAGAAAGTCAGACTGGCTGAGAACGACGAGGCGGAGACTCCGGACGAGAGCAACAAGGACTGCATCGTCTGTCAGAACAGGGCCGTCAACTGGGTGCTCCTCCCTTGCAGGCACACCTGCCTGTGTGACGAATGCGTGAAATATTTCCAACAGTGCCCAATGTGCCGGCAGTTTGTTAGGGAGTCCTTTCCCCTGTGCGGCCAGAAAGAGTGAAAACCAAAAAAGAGGCAGGACCAGAGGGCTGCAAGAGTTTCAGCTGGGACTTCTGGAACAGTATCTTCAGACCTTGCATCCCCTTCCTCTTGAACTATAGCTTTGGTGGGCAGTCGATGGGCCACCTCTGAAGCAACGTTGGCACCTTTCCTCAGGAATGGATTGGAAGTGGCGCTGTTAAGCCTTGCGATGCAGGCGCTCTGGTGCTGTCTTCCGGAGCAGTGGAAAAGCGTACGCCTTTTCGGCAGGGACAAAGTGTCGAACTCTACGAAGAATATCTTTACTCTTTATCCTAATGCAGTATTTGGGGGTATTTTCATGAACTTTTTATGAAGAGGTTTATTTCAACAAACTGACGTGAGGAAAGGAGAAATACCCCCCTGGGAGAAATAATTAATATTTATATATGCTTTCAAAACTGGTTAATATGGTTTCACGTCTGCCTGATAGCAGCTCTGCACTTTTAAGCTGTAGCGAGCGAACAGAGAAAGACAAAAGTATACAGAGGACACGTTTGTTTGCAGTTCTTCAGTAGGTCCACGTACATTTTGTGTATTTGATTTTCTTGGGACTGGTGGAATCCGGGCATTTAGACTCGGGAGTCACTTTTGGGAATCTAAAGTGTTTGGGAACATGCGAGATCCTCAAATGCACAGATTTGTAAATGCAAGTGTAGTCCCCAATGTGAGTTACCCCACCTGGGAAGACAGTCTCTAAAAGGCAGTAAATACATATTGAAAATGCAAGCCCATTTTTGTTTGTCTTCCAGCAGGAAAAAGTACGCAGACCGGTCCTATAACATATTTTGAAAGGGCTTATGCAGCTCCTGCCCAATACAGTATCACCTCCCAATTCACGCTCTCTGTATAAGTCTTTGATGCAGGCAGTGGGGGTGGGGGACTTTTCTTCAACCTAAGGGCAACCTTCCCTCAGAGACAAACTCCTGGGCACCGCATGCCAGTGATGAATGACGTCTGATGCTAAAGTGGGCAGATCAATGGCTGTGACTCTTACATTTGTACTGTCAGGTTCCAGTCCAGCCATGCAAAACTTGGAGGTTTCTATGCCGCTTTCCATCCTCCTTCCAAGGGCCTAAGGTTCTCCACCCCGGCTTTAAAGTAACAAGCTCAGCACGTCACGAAACGTGCATTAACCAAACTGAGAGTTCCTTTAGGACTTACAACGATGGTCTGTTGCAGACTTTTTTTGTAACCTCCTTTCATCCAGAAGCTTCTCTGCTCTCCCTTAGTCCAGACTTTTTTTTCTTTTAAGTCTCTCTGTTTATTCATCTTCCTCAGTAGCTCTCTTCTTCCTTTTTTCCTTCCACCCCATGGCTGGGGCTTATAGTTCCTGGCCCCTGGTAGCAGGTTTGCATGACTGTACTGCCACCTGCGGATACAGCCTCCCCATCTGCTGTTCTGTCAGCCTCTGAGGGCTGCACCTGAGCCATCAACATTTAGGTTAAGGAAATCGGGCTCCTTGCAACATGGTACGAGAGACTGAGCTGCAGCTCCTAACATATGGCTCCAGTTTTGCTGGCAAGGCGCGTTTCGTGTTTGCTTAATTAGCTGCATGTCATATTGAAAGCTAAAGCATATTTGCATGCCGCACGCAAGCACCAATGTGAGAGAGACCTCAGCCTTCGTATGAGCTACGTTTCCCAGGGGTGAGAGACAAGCAGGTCTAGGGAGGTGTGGCCTGTTTGATTCCTCCCAAAGGAATGTTGATTGAGCTGGGAAATAAGGTGACAAGAAGGCATCGTCCCTTCCTGTTATTGGGAAATGCAAGATGCCATGTAATTGTATTGGAATAGGACAACACTAGAGCCAGTGTGGCCTAGTGGTTAGAGTGTCGGACTATGAATCTCCACACAGCCATGAAGCTCACTGGGTGACCTTGGGCCAGTCACTGCCTCTCAGCCTCAGAAGGAGGTGTGACGTCCTTCCCTGGCTCTCCCTGTCAGGTTCCTACCTGCTTGTGGCTACTGCCTTTCACTAGGCACCACCAGGGACTCCACCAGTCCGGACTGTCCTTTATATGGTTTCTCTCTCCGCTCTAGCACAGATCTCACTAGATCCCCCTGCTAGGCAGTACCACCAGTCACGTCCTGTAACCAATATTCCCAGAGACTTTGCTTGAGTCTCTCTCTATCTGGTTACTTTTGTGACTGTGCGTATGCTGTTCCCAACCCCTTGGTATCTATATAGATTACACATATAACTCTGGGTTGCTCTGGATACTTGAAATGTTATTATTCCTCCCTTTGCCGCTGCCACCATTCGTTACTGTTTCCCTTCAGCCTTGGTAATTACCTTGCCCTCCCTTCTGGTCTGTATATTCCCCAGCCAAGGATCAGGCCTTTGGTAAACCAAATAAGTATTTATTATCAGAAATAACAAGATTACTTTTATAATGTTACATAAGCGTATGGTTTCATCTATTCCTGTGGTACTTGACTTATTATTAATCTGAACTCCCACTCCCTCTTTCTCCACACTCTCCTGACATCCACCACCAAACACCTTCTTCCTCTCACATCCACCAACACCCACCCCGATTCAACAGTCATTCTTCCATTTATACTCCCAGCCATTCAAACGCTCAGCCAATCATCCAGCATTCTACTGCTCATGTACTTCCCCCTCCTCTTTCACTCCACTTACCATATGTCTTCTATATAAACAGCACTTACCATATTTACATTAATACAGGAACATCACATTTCCCCCCCCCCTTAAAAATGACGGCAGAGTGTTATTCCTGCTCTAGGATTCATACATCGCGTTAACAATAAGACAAGTCTCTATGGGGAAAATGTCTTTTTTGTTCCTACTTCTGGGTCACGTCACTGCAGTCCCGGCCACCTGCCTTGAAAGTCCATTGGCCAATACATTGTCCTTGCCTTTTATGAACTTGAAGTCCACTTGGTAGTCTTGTAGAGCCCAGGACCACCTCTGCAACATAGCGTTATGATTTTTCATAGTCTGTAACCATAACAAGGCCCAGTGATCCGTCGTCACTGTAAATCTTCGTCCCCACACGTATGGGTGCAACTTGCTCAGTCCCCACACGACCGCTAGGCACTCCTTTTGGACCGACGAATAATTCTTCTCCCTCGACATCAGCTTGCGACTAAGATACGCCACTGGATGTCTGGTGCCTTCTCTCTCCTGCAGCAAGACGACTCCCAGCGCTAGATCCGACGCATCTGTAGCCACGATGAATGGTTGCTCGTAATCCGGTGCTATTAATATAGGTCCTTGGCACAAGGCTTTCTTCAGAAGGTCAAAAGCCTTTTGACATTCATCCGTCCATACCACACGCTCAGCACACTTTTTCCTTGTCAGCTCATGCAAGGGGGTTGCGATTTCCCCAAAATATTTCACAAACTTTCGGTAAAACCCAGCCACACCTAAAAATGCCCTAACTTGTTTCTTGGTTAAGGGGATAGGCCACAATTGTATTGCCTCAACTTTGCTCCATAAGGGGGTTATTTTCCCACTCCCCACCTTATGTCCTAAATAGATCACTTCATTCAACCCAAATTGACACTTCTTCGCTTTTATTGTTAGCCCTGCTTTCTTTAATGCCTCTAATACTGCCATCAGGTGTTGGACATGCTCAGGCACCGACTTGCTAAAAATGGCCCATGTCATCTATATAGGCCACTGCAAAATCTGACATGCCTCGCAACACAGTATTAATTAGCCTCTGAAACGAACTTGGTGAGTTCCTTAGTCCCATGGGTAAAGTCACAAACTCATATAACCCATCTGGTGTACTGAAGGCAGTTTTGGCTCTGGATTGCTCGTCTAGTTCCATCTGCCAAAATCCTTTACAGAGATCTATCGTAGAGATAATGGTTGCTGCCCCCAATAACTCTCATTGCGTCCACCCTAGGCATAGGATACACATCTGGGACAGTAATTTTATTGATTAAATGATAATCAATACAAAATCTTGTGGTTCCATCTTTTTTCGGAACCAGCACAATACTTGAGGCCCAGGGACTGATGGATTCCCTGATCACTCCTAGTTCCAACATGTCTTCGACCTCCTTTTTAATTTCACTCAAAACTTTCCCATTCATGGTACGGAACAGATCTGATTGGGGCATGATTTCCAGTATCAATGGAATGTCTGGCTATACTGGTTCGGCCAGGTTTATTGCTAAAGAGATCTCCATAATTTTTCAAAACTCTCAGAATCTCTTCCTTTACTTCTTCCTTCACCTCCTCCGACCATTCCAATTGATCTACCCCTCCTTTTGCTTTGTTTTCCTGTACCAAATCTGGAAGTTCAGGCCCAATTCCCTCAGGGAATAAGGTAACTTGCAACACCTTTGCATCCCTGGTGTGATAAGGTTTCAACATATTTACATGAACCACTTTGTGCTTTTTTAATTGGTCTGTGGTTATCACATATGTCACTGTGTCAAGCTTTTCCCTTATGGTACATGGTCCCTCCCAGCTGGCCTGTAATTTATCGTGTTTCCTGGGTATGAATGCCATAACCATAGCTCTCACATACACACGTTCTCTGGCTGTTCTGTCATACCAGTAATTTTGCTTCTGCTGAGCTTGACTTAAATTCTTCTGCACAACTTCCATCATTTGTTTCACTGGTTCACATTCATTCTCTCTGTCAGCAGGCATCCACAGTCTATATAAAATCCTATTCTCACACACAATTTGATTCCTCAGTTTGTCAGTAAAGGGAATCTTTTGTGTCAGGGCTTGGTCCTTTATTTGCTTCAAACTTGTATCTTTATCCAGTTCTTCCCTGAACTGCTCTGCCTCTTCACTAGAGACCATTTGATACAGTTTGTCTCTTTCAGCAGGCCTGCCAAGGGTTGCTATGGTGACCTTAGGCTCGATAACAGGTTCCACCCTGTTTTCTTCAGCCTCTGTTAACATGGTTTCTGTTGCTTTGCCAAGTTGTCGTCTGGTCACCACATATATTTTTCCTTGTGCCCCCATAACATCTCTTCGCAGTATCACTGGTTCTTGTTGTTGGGCATTAATACCTACTTTATATTTTTCCTCCCTACCTCTCCACTTTCTCCTTATCAGGGCCATGGGTATGCTTTCTGGTTCACCCCTCACTCCTTGGATGGTCACCATTTCCTGAGGTAATATTTCCTCAGATTTTATCAAATCTGGCCTCAGTAACGTCTGAGCGGCACCAGTATCAAGCAATGCCCAATAATTTGCCCCTTGCACACTCACTTCTTCCCTCAGACTCAAATCAAAGTCTTTTACTTTTGTCCAGTTTATCTGGCAGAACTGAACCTTTTTCGTTTCTAAATCCTTTGGTTCTTTTTTCACTGCCCTTCCCTGAGCAGGATTACCAATGGGGTTGGCAACCTCACATTGAAAACGTAGGTGCCCCAGTCTACCACATTTATAACATAATTTCTGCTCCATTTAAGGGTACACCGATCCACTCTGGGGTGACCTGTGCCCTTCAGATTTTATTGGAGGACTCACTCGCTGTGGTACTACATCCTTTCTGCCACCATTATATGGTCTGGGTTTAAACTCTCTTGATGTTTTCTCCACCCAGCCAGTTCTATTGGAGGCAAAGTGATCCGCCATCTCTGTGGCCTCCTGCACCGATGTAGGGGAACGGTCTTAAGAACATAAGAACATAAGAAGAGCCTGCTGGATCAGGCTAGTGGCCCATCTAGTCCAGCATCCTGTTCTCACAGTGGCCAACCAGGTGCCTGGGGGAAGCCCGCAAGCAGGACCCGAGTGCAAGAACACTCTCCCCTCCTGAGGCTTCCAGCAACTGGTTTTCAGAAGCATGCTGCCTCTGACTAGGGTGGCAGAGCACAGCCATCACAGCTAGTAGCCATTGATAGCCCTGTCCTCCATGAATTTGTCTAATCTTCTTTTAAAGCCATCCAAGCTGGTGGCCATTACTGCATCTTGTGGGAGCAAATTCCATAGTTTAACTATGCGCTGAGTAAAGAAGTCCTTTTGTCTGTCCTGAATCTTCCAACATTCAGCTTCTTTGAATGTCCACGAGTTCTAGTATTATGAGAGAGGGAGAAGAACTTTTCTCTATCCACTTTCTCAATGCCATGCATAATTTTATACACTTCTATCATGTCTCCTCTGACCCGCCTTTTCTCTAAACTAAAAAGCCCCAAATGCTGCAACCTTTCCTCGTAAGGGGGTCGCTCCATCCCCTTGATCATTCTGGTTGCCCTCTTCTGAACCTTTTCCAACTCTAGAATATCCTTTTTGAGATGAGGCGACCAGAACTGTACACAGTATTCCAAATGCGGCCACACCATAGATTTATACAACGGCATTATGATATCGGCTGTTTTATTTTCAATACCTTTCCTAATTATCGCTAGCATGGAATTTGCCTTTTTCACAGCTGCCGCACACTGGGTCGACATTTTCATTGTGCTGTCCACTACAACCCTGAGGTCTCTCTCCTGGTCGGTCACCGCCAGTTCAGACCCCATGAGCGTATATGTGAAATTCAGATTTTTTGCTCCAATATGCATAATTTTACACTTGTTTATATTGAATTGCATTTGCCATTTTTCCGCCCATTCACTCAGTTTGGAGAGGTCTTTTTGGAGCTCTTCGCAATCCCTTTTTGTTTTAACAACCCTGAACAATTTAGTGTCGTCAGCAAACTTGGCCACTTCACTGCTCACTCCTAATTCTAGGTCATTAATGAACAAGTTGAAAAGTACAGGTCCCAATACCGATCCTTGAGGGACTCCACTTTCTACAGCCCTCCATTGGGAGAACTGTCCGTTTATTCCTACTCTCTGCTTTCTGCTTCTTAACCAATTCCTTATCCACAAGAGGACCTCTCCTCTTACTCCATGACTGCTAAGCTTCCTCAGAAGCCTTTGGTGAGGTACCTTGTCAAACGCTTTTTGAAAGTCTAAGTACACTATGTCCACTGGATCACCTCTATCTATATGCTTGTTGACACTCTCAAAGAATTCTAATAGGTTACTGAGACAGGACTTTCCCTTGCAGAAGCCATGCTGGCTCTGCTTCAGCAAGGCTTGTTCTTCTATGTGCTTAGTTAATCTAGCTTTAATCATACTTTCTACCAGTTTTCCAGGGACAGAAGTTAAGCTAACTGGCCTGTAATTTCCGGGATCCCCTCTGGATCCCTTTTTGAAGATTGGCGTTACATTTGCCACTTTCCAGTCCTCAGGCACGGAGGAAGACCCAAGGGACAAGTTACATATTTTAGTTAGCAGATCAGCAATTTCACCTTTGAGTTCTTTGAGAACTCTCGGGTGGATGCCATCCGGGCCCGGTGATTTGTCAGTTTTCATATTGTCCATTAAGCTTAGAACTTCCTCTCTCGTTACCACTATTCGTCTCAGTTCCTCAGAATCCCTTCCTGCAAATGTTAGTTCAGGTTCAGGGATCTGCCCTATATCTTCCACTGTGAAGACAGATGCAAAGAATTCATTTAGCTTCTCTGCAATCTCCTTATCGTTCTTTAGTACACCTTTGATGGTCTCCTGCTTTGAATGTATTTATAGAATTTTTTGTTGTTGGTGTTTATGTTCTTAGCAATGTGCTCCTCAAATTCTTTGTTAGCATCCCTTATTGTCTTCTTGCATTTCTTTTGCCAGAGTTTGTGTTCTTTTTTATTTTCTTCATTTGGACAAGACTTCCATTTTCTGAAGGAAGACTTTTTGCCTCTAAGAGCTTCCTTGACTTTGCTCGTTAACCATGCTGGCATCTTCTTGGCCCTGGCGGTACCTTTTCTGATCTGCGGTATGCACTCCAGTTGAGCTTCTAATATAGTGTTTTTAAACAACTTCCAAGCATTTTCGAGTGATGTGACCCTCTGGACTTTGTTTTTCAGCTTTCTTTTTACCAATCCCCTCATTTTTGTGAAGTTTCCTCTTTTGAAGTCAAATGTGACCGTGTTGGATTTTTTTGGCAATTGGCCAGTTACATGTATGTTTAATTTAATAGCACTGTGGTCACTGCTCCCAATCAGTTCAACAACACTTACATCTTGCACCAGGTCCCGGTCCCCACTGAGGATTAAGTCCAGGGTTGCCGTCCCTCTGGTCGGTTCCATGACCAACTGGTCTAGGGAATAGTCATTTAGAATATCTAGAAAGTTTGCTTCTTTGTCATGACTGGAACACATATGCAGCCAGTCTATGTCCGGGTAGTTGAAGTCACCCATTACTACCACATTTCCTAGTTTGGATGCTTCCTCAATTTCATATCTCATCTCAAGGTCTCCCTGAGCATTTTGATCAGGGGGACGATAGATCGTTCCCAGTATTAAGTCCCTCCTGGGGCATGGTATCACCACCCACAACGATTCTGTGGAGGAGTCTGCCTCTTTTGGGGTTTCGAGCTTGCTGGATTCAATGCCTTCTTTCACGTATAGAGCGACTCCGCCACCAATACGTCCTTCCCTGTCCTTCCGATATAGTTTATATCCAGGGATAACCGTATCCCACTGGTTTTCTCCATTCCACCAGGTCTCCGTTATGCTCACTATATCAATGCTCTCCTCTAAGACCAAGCACTCCAGTTCTCCCATCTTGGTTCGCAGGCTCCTAGCATTAGCGTACAGGCACTTGTAAGCAGTGTCTCTCTTCAAGTGTCTTTGGCAGTTGTGGTTAGGCCTGTGGTAATTTTGCTCTTCTGAATTTATATCCTGTGCCCCTGCTCTCACAATGCCTACTTCTAGGCCTACCCCTTTTAAAATTTCATCATTTCTTTGGTTTTTATCCCAGGGGGGAGGTTTATTCCGAACCGGACCTTTCTCAGCTCCTGTCGGGTTTCCCCCCTCAGTAAGTTTAAAAGCTGCTCTGCCACCTTTTTAATTTTAAGTGCCAGCAGTCTGGTTCCATTCTGGTTCAAGTGGAGCCCGTCCCTTTTGTACAGGCCCGGCTTGTCCCAAAATGTTCCCCAGTGCCTAACAAATTCAAACCCTTCCACCCGACACCATCGTCTCATCCACGCATTGAGACTGCGAAGCTGGGCCTGTCTGGCTGGTCCTGCGCGTGGAACTGGTAGCATTTCAGAGAAAGCCACCTTGGAGGTCCTGGCTTTCAGCATCCTACCTAGCAACCTAAATTTTGCTTCCAGGACCTCACGGCTGCATTTCCCCATGTCGTTGGTGCCAACGTGCACCACGACCACTGACTCCTTCCCAGCACTGTCTACCAAACTATCTAAACGACGGGCGATATCCGCAACCTTCGCACCAGGCAGGCAAAACACCTTGCGGTCTACACGCCCATCACACACCCCACTGTCTATGTTCCTAATGATCGAATCACCCACTACAAGGATCCCTCCACCCCCTGGAGATATATTCTTGGCACGAGAGGATAGCTGCTCTTCCCCCAAGGAATAGGTCCCTTCTAAGGGATCGTTTCCCTCTTCCTCAGCTGGATGCTCTCCTTCCCCGAGACCATCGTTCTCCATGATAGCAGGAGAGCTATCATCGTTGGAGTGGGACACAGCTATAACGTCCCTGAAGGCCTCCTCCACACACCTCTCTGCCTCTCTCAGCTTTTCCAGGTCCGCCAACTTGGGCTCAAGGAAATGAAGTCGTTCCCGGAGAGCCAGGAGCTCATTGCACCGAGAGCACACCCACGACTTCTGTCCAACCGGCAGATAGTCGTACATGCTGCAGGCGGTGCAAAACACTGGAAAGCCCCCACACCCCTGCTGGCTTCTTACCTGCATAGTTTTGTTTAAGGTTTATTACGTCAATGGGTTGGAGACTGCGGTTTAGTTGAGGTCAGGGAACAGACGGGCAGAGTGGGGGGCCCTGGCCTCCTCGCTCTGCTGGCCTCCTCGCTCTGCTGGCCTCCTCGCTCTGCTGGCCTCCTCGCTCTGCTGGCCTCCTCGCTCTGCTGGCCTCCTCGCTCTGCTGGCCTCCTCGCTCTGCTGGCCTCCTCGCTCTGCTGGCCTCCTCGCTCTGCTGGCCTCCTCGCTCTGCTGGCCTCCTCGCTCTGCTGGCCTCCTCGCTCTGCTGGCCTCCTCGCTCTGCTGCCTAACTCGCTCTGCTGCCTAACTCGCTCTGCTGCCTAACTCGCTCTGCTGCCTAACTCGCTCTGCTGCCTAACTCGCCTTGACGCTTCGTCAGCTGGGGCTCCCTCTAGCTTGTGGAGCAGGCTCCCTCGCTAGGGTGCTCTGACTTTATATGTGTGGCTGGTTCCTCCCAGCTACTGCTGCCAGCCAATGATGTGTTACTTGAGGCTGATGGCTATCAGCTGGGGCTTAACTCTTTAGTATTCTCTCAGGCTTCCTTCCTTCCTGAGCGAGGGGCGGGGCTGTTTAAGCTTTTGGCTGCTTTTAATCTAATCAAGGGGCTGCGCCTTCCAGGCAAGTCTTTTGTGTTTGTTGTTTTCCCACCTAGAACAGCCTGACCTTTCTTTAACCTAGGGAAACAGAGCTTGTGGTTGTGTTTCAGGAAGGCTGAAGCTGCCCTTTTTAGCAAGGACTGAGCTGACTCTCTCCCTGTATGTGTCGGTGGAGTTTCCTTTTCCCCCTTCTCTCCGACTGGAATTTAGCCTTGTTTACAGTGTCCCCTGAAGCTTTCCTGCTAGGGTGGTGTTGAAAACTAGCTTTCTATAGGCTTCCTTCTCCTAGGATCTGTCTCCTAAGATATAGGTTCTTTCAGGATTTGGCTCCTAGCTCAGGGTGACCTTGGGCTGCCCTTATTACTTATTGCTCTGAGCTGTTTTACTTCAATTAAATAATGGAATAAATGGGAGCTACTTACCCTCTTTTCGCTCTGCTGCTTAACTCGCCTTGACGCTTTGTCAGCTGGGGCCTTGACGCTTCATCAGCTGGGGCTCCCTCTAGCTCGTGGAGCAGGCTCCCTCGCTCCGTCTTTGACAAGGAGCCTTATTTCTGGTGGTAACTGATGGTATAGTTGATCCAGTATCATGAGGCTTTTCACCTCTTCCACTGACTTAGCTTTGGCACTTCTCATCCACTTTCCAAATATATCCATCAACTTTGCTCCCAGTTCAACAAAAGACCTCCCTGCTTGGATCTGACAGTTTCGAAATGACTTTCTAAAGTAGTCAGATCCCAGTCTGAATCTTTTGTACACTGCCTCTTTAAACTCTGCATATGTGACGGGCCTGTCTGAGGGGAAATATTGGTATACCTCTGCCAATTCCCCTTTGATCAGGTTTGATAAATATTGCATATATTTATCCTCTGGTAGCCCCCACATTTGAGCTGCCTTTTCAAAGGTGCTGAGGTAAATTTGTGGATCTTGTCCCGGCTCAAACACTGCAAAATCTTTTGGTGTAACCTTTATCTTTGTTTCATTTCTGTCCTTTCTTGTTTCATCACAATGAAACTTCTCTCTTTCAAACTTTAACTTTTCCACCTGTATTTCAGCATCCACTCTCATTCTCTCAAATTCCAACTCCCTTTGCTTTTCTTTCTCATCTGCCTCCCTCCTCAATCTCTCAATTTCCAACTCCCGCTGCTTTTCTTTCTCATCCGTTTCAAAGACCCTCTGCTTGTCTTTTTCCTCAGCCTCCCATCTTAACTTCTCTCTCAAATATTCTATATAAGCGGGATTGCTTGAATACCCTTCTGGGGTCTCTTCCCTGACAGGTTGTTTTTGCTGGACAGTTGTAAATGCTATTAGTGCCACCCGCAATTCATCTACCCCTTTACCCTCGTGAGGTAAATTGAATGTTATGCACTTTTCCACCAGCTCCTCTCTTTTCATTTTTATATATTCAGCCATGGTGTTGGAGTTCACTCTTTGCCACACACTCTTTGCCAGTCACTCTCACAAGTAATCTTTATTTGTTATTTCTTTTTGCCACACCACGTTTAGGGACTCTTTATTGTTCGTATCTGGACTCTCTTTTGTTCATATCTGGACTCTCTTTTGTTCGTATCCGGACTCTCTTTTGTTCGTATCCCACCGCTACAGCCACCACATGTGACGCCCTTCCCTGGCTCTCCCTGTCATGTTCCTACCTGCTTGTGGCTACTGCCTTTCACTAGGCACCACCAGGGACTCCACCAGTCCGGACTGTCCTTTATATGGTTTCTCTCTCCGCTCTACCACAGATCTCACTAGATCCCCCTGCTAGGCAGTACCACCAGTCACTTCCTGTAACCAATATTCCCAGAGACTTTGCCTGAGTCTCTATCTGGTTACTTTTGTGACTGCGTGCGTATGCTGTTCCCAACCCCTTGGTATCTATATAGATTACACATATAACTCTGAGTTGCTCTGGATACTTGAAATGTTATTATTCCTCCCTTTGCCGCTGCCACCATTCGTTACTGTTTCCCTTCAGCCTTGGTAATTACCTTGCCCTCCCTTCTGGTCTGTATATTCCCCAGCCAAGGATCAGGCCTTCGGTAAACCAAAATAGTATTTATTAAATATCAGAAATAACAAGATTACTTTTATAATGTTACATAAGCGTATGGTTTCCTCTATTCCTGTGGTACTTGACTTATTATTAATCCGAACTCCCACTCCCTCTTTCTCCACACTCTCCTGACATCCACCACCAAACACCTTCTTCCTCGCACATCCACCAACTAACACCCACCCCGATTCAACTGTCATTCTTCCATTTATACTCCCAGCCATTCAAACGCTCAGCCAATCATCCAGCATTCTACTGCTCATGTACTCCCCCCTCCTCTTTCACTCCACTTACCATATGTCTTCTATATAAACAGCACTTACCATATTTACATTAATACAGGAACATCACAGGAGGCAATGGTAAACCACCTCTGAATACTGCTTACCATGAAAACCCTATTCATAGGATCGCCATAAGTCCGGATCGGCTTAAAGGCAGTCCATTTTCAGCCCCGTGTCTGCAATAGTTCAAGGTGCTGGTTGTGCTGTATAAAGTCCTCTATAGCTTGGGACCAGGACACCTGAAAGGTCATCTCACTCTAAGGAGACCCAACCAATCGCTGTGCTCTGCAGGCGAGGGCCTCCTGCAGGTACCACCTTATCAGGAGGTTTTCTATACAATGTAGGAATCGGGCCTTTAGTGTCAGGGTGCCTACCCTTTGGAATTCCCTCCTGTTAAACATTAGACAGGTGCCATATCTGTTGTCTATTTGGCGCCTACTGAAGACCTTCCTCTTCCAACAAACCTTTCAAATACAGATCTTTCCCAGTCTGCAACAGTATTTAAATTGTTTTTAGATGTTTTCTCACTTGTGTGCCATCCTGGGCTCCTTTGGGCGGATGGATGGCCTATCAATCTAACAAATACGGGGGAAATTATACAACAAAAAATATATGGGAGGTTAGGAATGATTACTGATACGGGTGGAACTTATTTAGTCCAGTAGTGGCCACTTGTCAGCCCATCAGAGGGGCCATAGCTCAGTGGCAGGGCACGTTCCACAGTTTAAATACCCAGTTTAAAAGCTACTCTTTTCTGAGCCATTGACCAGTGAAGGAATATCACGCAGGACTAGATAGATCGATGCGCTGCTTATTAAGGTGGCTTCCTGTGGTCAGCTTCCCTTCATAATCATATTCCAGGACTATGTTTTTCCACAAAGGGCAGGTATATGATTTTAGACCTGTACCCAAGATTTAGGAAGCTAGTTCAGGATGTGAAGATTTATCTTCCTGTTGTTACGTGCCTTCAAGTCGGTTACAACTTATGGCGACCCTATGAATCAGCAACCTCCAATAGCATCTGTCATGAACCACCCTGTTCAGATCTTGTAAGTTCAGGTCTGTGGCTTCCTTTATGGAATCAATCCATCTCTTGTTTGGCCTTCCTCTTTTTCTACTCCCTTCTGGTTTTCCCAGCATTATTGTCTTTTCTAGGGAATTGCCTTTAGGGGTTGCCAGTGTGGTGTAGTGGTTAAGGTGTTGGACTACAACCGAATCCCCACATAGCCATGAAGCTTACTGGGTGACCTTGGGCCAGTCACTGCCTCTCAGCCTCATGAAAACCCTATTCATAGGGTTGCCATAAGTTGGAATCAACTTGAAGCAGTACATTTTTTACAATTGCCTTTAACTTGGTGTCCCAGACTCCAAAGCTCCCTTGTCTGTATGTATATGTTAAACATCCTCAGCAATTTGCGGGCATAGTGAAAAAAGCAACGCATTAGGCATGTGTAGCATTTAGCCTTGTGGTATGGTATTAAGAAGTTGGGCAATTTTTGCTATCCTCACAAGTTTATAAGTACCTCTGGGATGAGATGTGTGCAATTCAATTGATGTGCCGGGGAGAGCATTTGGGCAGAGGGGGACGGGGCAAAATGTAGCCTTACATTTTGCAGAACAAATTTGACTTGGGCAGGCAATACCTGCCTGCATAGGAAGCTGCCTTATACAGAATCAGACCATTGGTCCATCTAGCTCAGTATTGTCTACTCTGACTGGCAGTAGCTCTTCAGGTTTCCTAGCCCTACCCAGAGACGCCGTTGGGGATTGAACCTTGGGACTTTCTACCTGCAAAGCAGGTGCTGTCCCACTGAGCCCGTTGCCATCTTGTTCTATAATCAGTATGGCACAAGTGTTCAGAGTTCCAGGCTAAGATCAGAGAGAGGCAGGTTCAAATCCCCACTTAGCCATAAAATTTGTCAGTTGAAGTAGACGCAGCCAAAGCTGCCTCGCAGGGTTGCTGTGAGGATAACATGGAGAGAGCCAGGTTTGCCATGCCAAGCGCCTCAGTGTGAACGGATAACAGTTTTAAGTAAATAAATGGACACCGAGTTTACCTGAAATTCTGACTCCCGTGTTGGACTCTGGATTCTCAGATGTGGCAATGCGAGTCTGATAACTCTCCACTAGATGGCATTTCCCTCTAACTTTATCTAGGAGAGCTGCCATAGTTTCACCACGCACTTTCCCCTACCATTTCCCATCTCTTGCTGCATTGACATCATCAGAAAAGCACGAAACTTAAGAAGTTGCAAAAGAGCTCAATCTATCACCCGAGGTGGCTGCTTTGCCTTGTGAGGTTCTTGCCTTTCGCCACCCCCGCTATGCTTCAAAGGAACTGGAGAGGATCCCATGTTCCCCTGTACCCAGTACGGAGGATGCTGCCTTTAGAGAAGCAACTCTGTGCAGCTGCTAGAGTCGGGGCATGCATCCTGACCGCTGTGGTTCAAGCCACTCAGGCTGGTGCCGTGCCACTGCTAGGCTGTGCTGAAACAGAGGCACTGCTTGTGAGAACCGATGTGATGGGACTGTCAGTGTGATTGGCGCTGCAGGACTGTGGCCAGACTCAGCTGCACAAAGAGGAAGCCATGGGGAGGCGGCACTGCTTCACACAGATTTTGTTTAATGAGCTTTATTTGGCCCTTCCTCCAAGGAGTTTGAGGCAGTGTCCAGAGTTCTCCACCCTCTTAAGAACAGAAGATGGCCTATCTAGACCACCATCCTGTTGTCACAATGGCCAACCATATGCCCCCGTGGGAAGCCTGCAAGCAGGACCTGGATGCCATAGCCCTCTCCTTTCTGCAGTTTCCAGCGACTGGTCTTCAGAAGCATATTACCTCCGGCTGTGGAGGGAAAACATGGCCTTATCCTCCATGCATTTGTGTAATCCTCTTTTACAGCTGTTCAAGTTGGCGGCCCTCACTGCCTCCGGTGGGAGCAAATCCCGCAGTTTAACTGTGTGAAGCAGTCTTTTGTCTGTCCTGAATCACCCAGAACTGTGCCGGGTGGGGCTTTTGGAACTTGTACTCCAAAACATCTGGAGGGCACCAGGTTGGCAAAGGGTGTTCTATATGTTGATAACGCCTTATAATATCGTGCTACCCTGGTGGAGCTGGACTTAACAGCTAGCTAGCAGAAACTAACTACCAAGCCTGGCTGTAATCTGTGGAATGCTGACTCAACTCCTGACCTGTCTTATCTCGCTTCTTGTTGAAAAAGATTTACAAAAGTGCCATGGGCCCCATGTTCTCTGCTCTGATGGTGAGTGATTCTCCAGGGCAGTAAAGTTTTCCTTTTCCAGACTTTCTGATATCTTCTTAAGTGGAGATGCCAAGGGCTGGATCCATGGTGTACCAGTTTCTGGAAACTGCAGGAGGGGACAGTGCTGCATTCGGATCCTGCTTGCGGGCTTCCCATTGGGGCATCTGGTTGGCGACTGTGAGAACAGGATGCTGGAGATCCAGCAGCCAGGCTCTTCTTATGTTTGTTTATTTATTTATTATTTGATTTATATCCCGCCCTTCCTCCCAGCAGGAGTCCAGGGCGGCAAACAGAAGCGCTAAAAACACATAAAAACATCATAAAAACAGACCCTAAAATACACCAAAACAACTTTAAAAACATTTTTTTTAAAAAAGCTTTTAAAACATATTTTAAAAAGGGTTAAAAAACATAGTGGTTTTTTTTAAAAAAAAAAAACACATATTAAAAAGCAATTCCAACACAGACACAGATTGGGATAGGTCTCAACTTAAAAGGCTTGTTGAAAGAGGAAAGTCTTCAAAAGGCGCCGAAAAGATAACAGAGATGACGCACGCCTTGTTTATATATTTTATTTATTTATTACATTTATATACCGCCCCATAGCCGAAGCTCTCTGGGCGGTTTGCAGCAATTAAAAACAATAAAAACAAATATACAAATTTTAAAACAAAAACAATTTAAAAACACAATCAAATTTTTTTAAAAAAACAATTTAAAAACACAATCAATATTTTAAAAAAAAACAATTTAAAAATACATGCTAAAATGCCTGGGAGAAGAGGAAAGTCTTGACCTGGCGCCAAAAAGATAAGTGTTGGCGCCAGGCGCACCTTGTCAAAATCATTCCATAATTTGGGGGCCACCACTGAGAAGGCCCTCTCCCGTGTTGCCATCCTCCGAGCTTCCCTCGGAGTAGGTACCTGGAGGGCCTTAGAAGATGAGCGTAGTGTACGGAAAAGTTATATTTGGGGCTTTTCAGTTTAGAAAAAATGGAAAGTAAGGGGGAGTCTTGATACGAGTTTTATAAAATTGTTGATGGTGTCCAGAGGAAAAAGCTGCCCCCTTGGACTTAAAGACAGTCCATTTCCATTTCCCATAACACCACAAGGCTGGGAAGGCTGGACGTGGCAGATTCCAGGACAGACAAAAGGAAGGTCCACCAGCTTGGATGGCTTTAAAAGAGGATTTTGACAAATCAGTGGAGGTGAGCAAGGCTTTCAATGGCTACGTGCCACCTCCATGATCAGAGACAATGTACCGCTGAGTACCAGTTGCTGGGAATCGCAGGTGGGAGAGTTCTTAAGTAGGGACAAGAAGAGATGTTTCTTCACACAACACACTTCTAAAGACCCCTTGTAGTCATTGGTATGGGATGCTGTGATGACCACTAATGGTAATTTCTTCTGAGATCTGCTGTTGGCCACAGATTCAGCAGCAGAGCAGCAGGTGGGGACGACTTGCACACACCTCTGCCTCTCCCTAATAGTTCCTGCATCCACCCCGAGAACTTCTGTTAATTGGTGGGGCACAAATACTTCAGATAAATAAGTGGTAACTAGTTTGGGTTTGTTTTTCTAAAAAAAGGTCATATTCATCAAGGTGTGACCTGCTGTTTTGTCGTAAGCTTTTTAAATAAAAGTGGAGATAACAGAAAGTGTGCCCATTTTCAGTGACATGCCTGTGACTATCTGAAGATGGAGATTAAATTACAGGGGATGGGCATTGCTAATGATGCTCTGCTTGTGAACTTGCCTATGGCCTCGGCATGCACAGTTGCTGGCCAAGCCACATGAACGATCGATTTGAACCAGAAACTATTTTCGTAGAAATGATGTAGGACATTTCACTGCCAAAATATATGACCCATTTTTATTTCTGATGGTTTTAATTCTGATTTCATTAGGTTATAATGATTGTATTATTTATAATCTTGATTATGCATTTATAAAATAATACAAATGTGGAGGTGCATCACATTACGGCACACTGCCGAGTTCACAGCAAAATGCAACATCCAGAAGAGACTAGCCCATCTTGTTGGTATGACTTGTTTCATCTGGAGTAATATTTAGCAAAGATGCCAGACACTTCCTGCTGTGAGCTGTCTTTTTGAAACACACAATTCTTGCATGCAAGTCCTCCCAGGCTAGGACTAGTACAAGTGTGAAAATGAGCAGTGCAGGGTATCAGGGTAAGTTTTAGTGATGGAATGGAAGCACTGCTGTAAATTTCCTGCCAAAGTATGAACCAGATCATCAGAATGCAATCAAGGGGGGAAGGAAGCACTTAATGTCTAAAACGTGAGGTACTGGCAGGTGTTGACACTGCTGTCTGCCCTGGAAGGAATCCCTTGGCAATTCTAATAAGCATCTCAGGTGGGGAAAAAGTATTCTGTACATGCTCAGAGATACCTTACATTTTTTGGTATCTATTGCTTCAAAAGGGGGGGGGAGTGTGGCTGCAGGGGGAACAAATGAGAGGCCCAGAAGGCAGTATTTGGCTTCTGGGCCTGGAGTCTCCCATCCCCACGTTAAATGGAGGAGGAGGTTAAAACAAATTCCAGCAGGCATTTTAACTGAATTCTGATCTTGCACAGAGGGACTGAAAGTAGAGCCTGAAACTGTTTCTATGCCTTTTAATTTTTATCTTTTTTGTCCCTTCGGTATCACTCCCCTATATGTATGTGTGTGTGTATATATATTGTATTTGATGTATTTTAATGTATTTATTTATTATTTATTATGTGTTTATATATTAGATGCTTATATTTTGGTGCTCTCACTGTACTTGCCTAACTTGGATTAACGATCTTCGGCATGCCCCTTCCCTGAATGTATTCCGCAAAGCCTTGAAGACCTGGCTTTTCAGACAGGCTTTCTGGACTTCCGGGGAGGGTTAATTTTCAGGACTAATTGCCTTTTACTCTGAACTGTTATCATTTCTATTTATAGTTTCCTTGTTATATTGTATTTTATGTGTATTTTATTGTGCTGCATTTACTGCAACTGATTTGTACGTCGCCTAGAGCGGCCATTGGCCAGATAGGCGACACAAATTAAATTATCATTATCATTATTATTATTATTATTTGATTTATATCCCATCCTTCTTCCAAGCAGGAGCTTAATGTGATCTTTATTTTATTTGTGATCTTTACTGTGTACAATTTTATTATGTATGTGTGCAATTTTATTGTAAGCCGCCCTGAGTGCCCTGTTTTAGGGTTAGAAGGGCAGGATAGAAATATCTTAAATAAATAAATATTATCGGGGGGGGGGTTGTACAAGTATTGAGTTACTTCAAGAAGACTAAAGTAATAACAGAAGATTTATGTAACTTGAACTTGTCAAGGATTATCAATACCTTGGCAGTCATTACCAAAAAGGAGACAATAGTCAAGAAATCAGAAGAAGGCTAGGACTGGGGAGGGCAGCTTTGAGAGAACTAGAAAAGGTCCCCAAATGCAAAGATGTATCACTGAACACCAAAGTCAGGATCATTCAGACCATGGTATTCCCGATCTCTATGTATGGATGTGAAAGTTGGACAGTGAAAAAGGCGGGTAAGAGAAAAATCAACTCATTTGAAATGTGGTGTTGGAGAAGAGCTTTGCGCATACCATGGACTGCGAAAAAGACAAATAATTGGGTGTTAGAACAAATTAAACCAGAACTATCACTAGAAACTAAAATGATGAAACTGAGGTTATCATACTTTGGACACGTCATGAGAAGACCTGATTCACTAGAAAAGACAATAATGCTGGGGAAAACAAGGGAGTAGAAAAGGAGGAAGGCCAAACAAGAGATGGATTGATTCCATAAAGGAAGCCACAGACCTGAACTTACAAGATCTGAACAGGGTGGTTCATGACAGATGCTATTGGAGGTCACTGATTCACAGGGTTGCCATAAGTCGTGATCGACTTGAAGGCACATAACAAAACTGAGTTACCTATACACTGCTTAGAGACGGTTGGTGGCATTTATATTGTCCAAATAAAAATAACTAAGACCAGCAAGTAGAAGGAAGAGAGACTGTGTTCCCCCCCCTTTTTTTTTGGTATAGCACTGGGTCAACTGTCTCTTTGCAAAGAAACACAGCTTTTCTGCATCCACCTCAATGGGTAAGCCCAAGCTTTATAGCCTGGTAGGTTTTGATCAGCATGAACAGGCCTACCTGGAAAGTGACCCTCAATGGGCCAGTTTGGGGTAGATCTTCCTTAAATGACTAGTCCAGGGATGGAGAGCCTGCTGCCCTCCAGACGTTGCTGGACTCCAATCCCCTGACTATTGGCTATGCTGCCTGGGGATGATGCTTGTAATTTAACAACATCTGGAGGGCTGCAGGTTCTCCTTCCGTGCACTAGAGAATGCTTCCCTTCATGGTCTGGAAGCCATCTCTCTCTCCCCTTTGGAATGCAACCCCGATCAAAGCTAACGGGCGGGGCTGGCCAATAAAGTCTGTAGAGCGTATGAAATCTGGGCCCCCGAAGCGAGGGCGCTGTGAACTAGGCTGCAGGCACACCGCAGCGCTGCCTGATGCTTTGATGCAAGGCCGGCTCATCACCTCCAGCAGGCTCTGCTGGTGCCACGCCAAACAGTCAGGCTATGGGAAGGGCACCATAGGCGTCCCCTGGCCGCTCTCTCTCCTAGTCTTCGGGCAGTCACTCCATACATTTACAACACACCCACAGCGCAACGAAAGCGTGGGTGCTCGGCAGGGGGGCACCTAACCGTCGAAGGCACCTCGCTTTGGCCTCATTTCCCACGCCCGTCCCTGGGGCGACGCTACCTGTCGCACTGCATTACAGTGTGAAGAACCGGGGGCCTTGCGGCTTACCGCCTGGGCGTGTTTGCGGCCTTCCTGGCCGCCCCCCCATCGCCGAGTCTCCTGCCACCACCGACCCTCGCTCTGCAATGCATCAGCGTTCGGGGGGGGGCGCAAGGCGGGTCCCCCGCTGGCGAGGAGAGGCCCCTTCCCACCGACAGGCGCAAAACCCTCGCCCGGCCGTGCCCGCTCCTCCACGGCCAGGCTTCCTGGAAGCAGCGGCACGCTTCGGCCAACGCCACCTGATTTCCGCCCCCCCCCCGTTTTTCCCGCCACGCAGAGCAGGCGTCTCCGCGCGCATCCGAGGAAGAGGCAGGCCAGGCGGCGGCAGCTCCTTGGCGCCCGCGCTCAGCAAGGGCACGTCTCCTTCCCCAGCGGGGTGCGCAACGCTGAGCGCAACAAGCCGGCGGGCTCTCTTCCTCCCCTTTTGCACAAAGTCCCGCTGTCGGGCGAGCCGCAGCAGCGAAGAGGCCCTCCTTCTCCTCTGGCTGCTGCTCCTCCTGCTAGCTGGAGCCCCGCGACGGCCCTCCGTCCGTCCCGCTGCAGGCGATCGCGCCCGGCGCAAAGCCGCCGCCGCGATGGCCTGGCCTGGCCCGGGCTGAGTCAGCGGCGGAGGAATGCGAGGCGGAGGCGCCCCCGCCCTGCCGTGAGCTCCCTGGCGCTCCTCCTCGGGGGAGGGGGCGTTGCGCCTCAGCTGCCGAGGCCATGACGTCAGGGGCCATGCTAATGACTCGCATGTGGGGAGCGGAGGCTCCGCCGGGCGCGCGGCTCAATCGCGCCTGAGAGGGCAGGCAGGCAGGCGACGCCCGCTCGCGCGCTCGACGGCGAGCCCGGACGCTGTGCCGCTGCCAGTGCTGGGCTGGTGCTTTTGCCGCGCGGGCTCGCCATGGCCCAGCTCGGGCACCACCAGGCGCGGCCACCATCGCCGCCGCCTCCTCCACCTCTTTTTTTTCAGTAAAGGGACAGCTGAAGCCGGCGAGAAAGTCAGGTGGGCATCGCGGGCAGCTGCGGGCGGGCAGGGCAAGGTGTTGGCGGCGGCGTCCCCCGCTCTTCGCTCCTTCCAGGCGCCCCTCGCTGCGGGAGGTCTGGTCGAAGAAGGCGGGGGGCAGGCGTTGAGGCGCTGGGCTGGTCCAAGGGGGGCGCGTGTGGTCGCCCGTCTGAGTTCCTTCCACAGGCGGCGAGCCGGCAGTGCGTCTGCTGCGGGAGTGGGGGGCCTTGGAGGTGTGTGTGGGCTGCAGGGGGGGCGCTCGAGAGGCGGCGGTGAAGAGCGCCGGGGTGCCCTCCCAAGGGGGTGCGGTGAGTGCTGGGGGACGGCGCCGGGGGTGCGTGGGTGGGTCGGTGGGTCCCGGAGGAGGCGTCGCTGCTGCCGTCGAAAGGGGGATCCCGGACTTAACTTTTCACGGGATCGCCTCTCGCCCCCTGGCATCCACCTCCAATCGTGAGCCTTTGCATCGATGGGAGTAATGCTCTCGGTAGAGCTGCTGTGGCTCCTCTGGGGGTCCTAGAAGAGATAGCCCAACCCCAAATGTATAGCACTTTCCTTCCCGCCCCTTCTTTCCTTTTATTTTTTTTGTAGTGGATCAGAGTTGCGTTCCCGAAGCCCACCTGTTTCTTCAGGCGCGCACCCCACCCAGTAAAGGGTGCCCACCCCAAGCTTTGGCAGGATAGCGATGCTTTGATGATAGGCTTGCAGTCGGGGAGCGGGGGGAGCGGCAGGGAGCTAAGCCGGGCTTAGTCTGCTTGTGAACTCTAGCAAGAGGCGGCTGAATAGGCGCAACCCTTGTGAGAAAGACGCCCGTGCCTTAGTTTGTGTGTGAGAGAGAGTTGCGCGCAGGCACAGCTGATTGGAGAAGAGGGAGGGGGCTGCTGTGTGTTGGGTGCCCCCTTTTGAAAACCAGTGCCTGGCCTTCCCTGCGCCTTTCCTGCTGAACGGTGCCTTACCTGTGGTCTTGGGGGGGCACAGCCTGGCAGAGTTTATTTTTGGCTCCCTGCTGGGGCTGCCAGGGTTTGCTGGGGAGGGGGTCTAAATCCACGGGGGGTGGGTGGGGAGGCACTGCACAGCCTGGCTGGCTAGGAGATGCTTGAGTTCTGTAGATAGACGCTGCAGTGGTGCTCTTCTGCTTCCTGGCTGGGGAGGGGGGAGGAGGAGAGGGAAGTGCTAGACTGGGGGGCTGCTTTGAATGAGCTATCTGTAGCCGCAGTGTTAAGTGCTCCGTTACCTCTATCTGTCTTCCCTTTATTTCCTTCCCCTGCCCGCCCCATGCATGAATGATCAGTTTGCAGCCCCTGCACATCACCACTCAACTCAAGCCAGGTACATTCCTATCCGTGAAGGATCTGCTCAGAATGTGGGGGAGCTCCATCCTCCGCACTGTGTGGGCGGGAGGTTTCTTTTCAGACCTCTCGGATGTGAAGCCCACACCTCTTAATCACTCCCTCCCTCTCCTGCCTGCGTGTGGGCTGCATATTTAGTCTCATCTCTCTCCCCCCCATTGCTTTTTGCCGTTATTTCTTCAGAACATTTAAAAATAAAAAAACACTGCAGAAACCCCACTTCCCTCCAAAAAAAAAAAAAACCAGCCCCCCCTCCTTTCTCCCAGTTATCACTGATCCCAAATTTCCCTCTGTCATATTAGGAAGTGAGCTGAGGGTTCTGCCATGCTGAATCATAGCACTGCCTTTCAAAGTGTGTCATTGTTACCATCACTGCAAAATTCTTCTCTCTCTCTCTCATCCTTCATCCCTCCTCTCCAACAGTTGTGAATGCTGCTGCTTCTCCTTTTTAAAATTTTTTTATCCCTCCTCCGTGAGGAATGCTGCGGCTGTGGATGGTCCAGATTGCTTCCCGAGGAAGGAGTGAGGAGCCGGAGAAGACTACAGCCCTGGGCTGAAATAACCAGGCTGGGAAAGGGAGAGGAGGAACAGGAGCTAGATCAAACACGTACTCACACAATTTTCACACATTGCTGTGCCTTGTTGAGAAATACAGCTAAATAAGTCTACCCACACACGAGTGTGCATGCACACACAACTGCCTGCTTCCCTGCTGTGCTGCGTGTCATCATCTTTGGAGGAATTAAGAAGCAGCCACTGGCATCTTGGCCTGGAGCAAGAGGAGAACAATCAAACCTCAAGATCTGTCTCCAAACATCTGTCTCATTTTTGCAGTAACAACAAAATTGTAAAGTAGACTTGAGCAGGAGGAGGTGCGTGAGAAGGAAAGAGAAGGATTCTTAGGAGGATTTATTCCTGCGGGGTCTCTCCCCCCTTGCAAATACATTTCCCTCCTCCTTCTCCTCCTAGTGTTACACCCGCACGCGTTCCCACACGCCAACGCCAACCATGATGTTTCGAGACCAGGTTGGAGTGTTGGCAGGTTGGTTCAAGGGCTGGAATGAATGTGAGCAGACGGTTGCTTTGCTCTCCTTGTTGAAGAGGGTGACTCGGAGTCAAGCCCGCTTCCTTCAGCTCTGCCTGGAGCATTCCTTGGCTGACTGCACCGAACTGCATATCCTTGAAAATGAAGCCAACAATCCTGGTAAGTTCTGCTCTTTGCCCCTTTCCCCCGCCCCCTTGGTGCCTCCAGTCCATTGTGAATGCTATATTGTTCTCTGATTGATGGCTGTAAAGGGTGGCGCTGGCTCGTACTTGAAGGGAACTGGGGCGCACCCCATAGGAATCGCCCTGGTTTCACCTGGAAGCAACTTACTGCTGTTTGATTTTCTTTTTGCTGCGAGCTCATCTAGCGGAGGCTTTGGTGTCCCCCCCCCCAGTAGCATGAATGATTGATTTGTCTTTTTCCTTCCTCCCTTGGAACGTCCTGTCAAATAAGTAACTCAGGTCACGTAGAGTCTGGGTTTCCTACGTGTTGTGGCTTTGCTCTGCCTCTCTCAGCAGGATGAAGTAGAAAGAAAAAGAAGCAGTCAAGTGTTGCCTTGTATCGGTTGTTAGATAATTCTTTTCTCCCTTTGGAGGAGCTGGTAGAAGCTAAATTTAATTTAACTTGTGTGTGCGCGCATATGTGTTAATGGTAGTTGCTGTTTTTTTATATGCTCCTAATATATGTCAGTTTTAGCAGTTCTGGAAATGCTGTTCCGCTGCACAAGAACTCTTTACTGGAAACATTTCAGCTTGGAAAATAATTCATCGTACATGGCAGCATGTTGAGAAACACCGCGTGCTACTGCATGAAATATATGCATGTTTCAATCGGCACGTTTTGCTTAATTTCAGTATTCTCTCTTGTGTTAGATAGCTGTAACTTCCTAGATGTTGGTGGTAAAGATGTAGAGAGATGGGGGAAATGAGACTAAAGATTTGCTCATGCCAGGCACCTGGTCTTCCAGATGCCAAAGAGTGTGTTGCTGGTGCATAGGCATTTTTTTGTGTTTGTTGCTGGTTGCATGGGGCTGATCTCCAAAGGTCAGCATGCTTCTGGTGAGAAAAAATAGCTAACGAATGCTCTGCATTCATAACAACAGTCAAGTACTTGTGGGGCTGACTTTTGAATAGGCATGGATTGGATTGCATGTGAGTGAAAAACTGAGTGGTGCCTGGTTCAAATGGCATGTCTGCCATGAATTCATTAGGTGCCTTTAGACAAATCACTCTCTCAGTCTCAGCCTACTGATCTACCTTACTGGGTTGCTGTAAAAACAAGAAGAATATAATGCATGTAAAGCACATTGAACACTGGAAAGTGTTATATAAATGTTCAGCATTATTAGCCACCAGAACTGCCTTTGGGAACAGGGCACTTGTTTGGAGTCCCAAAAATGTGTTATAGCAGCTCTTTAAAAAATCCAGCTGAGCATGCTCAATAACAGCTCCATGTGAGCAGTTAAGTTGCAAGTGTGCAAAGGGAAACAGAGTCTCTGAGTTGGGGGAGAAGGCTTATGGCTTGTGCCCTCTGCTTTGGCACTTGAGAAGAACCAGGTTTTGAAAATGTAAGCCCAGGCCTACCTATTGTGATGTTTTTTTTTTACTAGGCATTTATAACACGTCCTTCACCATGCAATCTCAGGGCAGGTTACATACAGTACAATTAAACTGTGCAAGATCTTCCACCTCCAACTGCCTGTCCAAAACAAGTGCATCTTGACCTGATTTCAAAATCTGTACAGTTGACGAGGTCAGGTGCTCCTTGGAGCGGGGGAGGGCATTCTGCAATCTAGGGGCCACCACAGAAAAGGCCCTCTTGTGCACCATTGCCCCATGAGGTTCGCATGTCAATGGAACTACAAGCAGGGACTCCCCCACAGATCTCAACACGCACACACACACACACCCAACAGGTCTGTGTGGGAGGCGGCACTCCTTCAGATATTTCTTGTGGCTTCCTCATGGTGCATGCATTATCTTGGTTGTGGTTGGTTTAGCCTCTCTCACTGATAAGGAGAGAATCAATAGGAACTGAATAAATGGCAAAAATGCATGGTAAGCTGTCTTGTTAGAGAGGGTGGAACTGCAAAGTGCTTTTGTATGTCAGTTGACATATGATGAGTTGGACTACATCTCCCATTGACATGGCTGTGCTGTGCTGGCTGGGGCTGATGGGAGCTGTAGTCTTAAAAAAAATTGGAGGGCACCAGGTTGGAGAAGGCTGATATGCCAACTACATGTTCCTGTTTGGAGATTTCTGCAGCGAGAGGCAGGTGGGCAGCAGGACAAGTTTAGCTCTGCTGCTAGATCCACTCTTCCTGACTGCTGCAGAGTTGAAGGCGCAATCTAAACGTTCTCCTGCCCTTGCTCACAAGTGATGCTATAAGGATATTTTTTAAAAAGACAAGCTGTCACCTACACAGTGGCATCCTTAGAATATTTCAGTGCGGGCAAAGAATAGGCAGGCAGTTGACCATCGAGCCCACTTTGGCGTTAAGAGTAAAATGTGCTTTGTGTCTAGGACGTGTTTAAACTCAAGAAGAAACTCCCCGGAAGAGGCTTTCCCCCTAACTGTTCCTTCCCCCATGGGAAGGTATAGTAGGCTTGCAGATAATTTTGGCTCCGTGCCATTTGCGGGGGGGGGGGGCTCTCTTTCTAACTTTTTCCTGCCTTTTTTCTTTTCCCTTTTTAAAAGAGAAGGAGCCGGTTTGATGCTAGAAATGTTTACACCCTGGGGCTTGCACATGGCTGGTGAATTGAGGGGCGGGAGATGGGTGGCGGAAATGTGTGGGTCAGCCCCGTTGTTTTGTGTTTTTTTTTTCCAGGAGGTGGAATGTAGGAGGCCCAGCTGCACTAGGATCCTGAACAGAGCCCCCAGTGTTTACTCAGAAGGAAAAATGCTGGGTGTTCTTCCAGTTCACATTAGAACACAGAGCCTGCAACGTTTTTTTGGCAGCTGTTGCCTGGAGCAATTTGACAGTAGCTCCCAGCCGACTCTTGCAAGGCCTGGGAGGCTGGCTGAAGCTTGTCTTTCGGAAACCAGCCTAGTGGGGGGAGGCTATTCCAGGGCAGCGAGGCTCTCTGCATGGGGATGTCCTACTAGAGACTGGGCATTTCCTTCAGTGTAGCACGTACAAATGAATACGGAGAAGCAGTGTTTGTTGATTGATTTTTCTTACATATATATTATACTACACTATAGTCAGAATGGGTTTTTCGCATTCTGCAATGTTAAATTACATCATTTCAAACCAAAACCTTACAAAACTAGTGGTGAACTCAGAAACGCTTGCTTAACAAGCCTCTAAATTTTCATGGCGATACACAAAACAGTCAAAGAGAATCAAAAGTTCAAAGTGTAAAAAGAGAGAGAGAGAAACCAGAGCCCTTTTGGACTTTTTTCTGCCAGAGTTCTCATAATCAGTTGAAATTCATTAAAAATCAGCCATGTTCACAGAGTACCTGTAATTATTTATTTATTTATTTATTTTGTTGCATTTATATACCCCCCTTGCCCCATACTCTGACCTTCATCTACTGCAGTTTAAACGTTTAAAAAATGCCTGAACCAACTGTCAGAGTTCTAAAAGCCAGACTCACAGCTGCTGGGCTTGCCTAATCAGGGGGCCACACCCACACCAGACTTTGATTTCACGTGAGACAGTCATGGCTTCCCCCAGAGAATCCTGGGAAGTGTAGTTTGTGAAGGGTGCTGAGAGGAGACTCCTGTTCCACTGAGAGAGCTCCAGTGGCCAGACTGGTTTAACAGTGAGCCACTCTGACTGACGCTCTGTGAGGGGAACAGGGCGTCTCCTGGCAACGCTAAGCACCCTTCACTTACTACACTTCCCAGGATTCTTTGGGAGAAGCCATGACTGCCTAAAGTGAAATAAAGGCCTGGTGTGGATGTGGCCAGGGACAGCTTTGGTTTAAATTTGGGTGGGAGGCTACATGTGCCTGCTGTAGAATAAAAAGGTGGGGGAAACCCTGAAAAAGAATGATACTGTTCACAATGTTTTTCTTTTGGAAAGGCAAGGAGCTTCCCCACTGCCCAGTGCCCACCCACCCAATCTCCTCCCCTCCCTCTCCCTCCTCCCTTTCTCCCTCCGCCCCCTCCTGCCCTCCCCCCCCTCCCTCAGGTCACTTTCACCTATCCTAAGCATGACTGCACAGGAGTAAATCCCACTGAACTCAAAAAGTATGCAGATGATCAAACCTGCCCTCCCCTTCTCCTCCCTCCTATCCACTCCCTCTTGCCCCTGCCCTCCCTCTTCCTTCACCCCTCCCCTCCTCCTTCCCCTCCCCTCTGCCTTCCCTCTCCCCCATGGTCAGTTTTACTTATCCTAGGACTACGACCTGGGAGACCAGGGTTCGAATCTCCACACAGCCATGAAGTCCATGAGGCACGTTACCAAAGTCTTCCAAGCTACACAGGAAGTGGATTGGACTGTGAAAGACCAACCCAAATTGTGTTTGCATTTTGGCAAATTTGTAGGGTGGTACAATACCTCAGAGAGGAGGTCAGGTCTCCTGCTCCCCTGGTACATTCACTAGAGCTGCCCAATTTCCCTGCTTTTTAAAGTTTGATAAAAAAAAAATCTGTTGGCTATAGGTACGTTCTTAAACCTCAAGAGTTTTTGCCTATTAGTGAATATGTACATATATATACATACTACCTTTTCTTCCAAGCAGCTCAGAGTGGTGTACATAGTTCTCCCCTCCCCATTTTATCCTCACAACAGCCCTGTGGGATAGGTTAGGTTGAGAGACAGTGACTGGTCCATGGACACTCAGTGAGCTTCATGGCTGAGTGGGGATTCGAACCCTGCTCTGCTGGGTCATAGTCCAGCACTCCATATAGCACAAAACAGTTGAAAAATGTGTGCGCTTAGTAAGAAAGCCTGATTCAAGAATAAATAACTGGGGGTGGGCAGAGAACATCAGAGGAGCCCTTCTGGATCGGGCCAAAGGGGGCCCATCTAGTCCAGCATGCTGTTCTTTTAGTGGTCCACCAGATGTCTGTGGGAATCCCAAAAGCAGGACCTGAGTGCACAGCAATTCTCCTCACTTGTGATTCCCAGCAACTGGTGTTCAGAGGCACACCGCTTCTGACAGTGGAGTTAGAACATAGCCGTTGTGGCTAGTAGCCATTGATAGCCTTATTCTCCATGCATTTGTTTAAGTCTCTTTGAAAGCCGTCCAGGTTGGTGGCCAGCATTGCCTCTTGTGGGGAAAATTGGGTTTAGGCTTAGCTGGTTCGCAAATAAAGCTGGCAACGGTCTTGGCTGCTGTTGAGAGGTTTGGCACAGAGGACTGTGCGCTCCCTCCTCAGGTGTGAATGTCCTCTCCCTGCCCTTAGCCTTGCGTAAATGTTATAGGAGCGTTGCTGGTCTGCAAGGTGTCAAAGCTCCCTGGCTGAGGCTGCAATCCCGAGGGAGATTTGCTTTTGAGTAAAGATGTAGGATCGCACTGTAGCAGACTGAGGCCGTCATGGTGATTGGAGTTTGCCACTTTCAGACTGAATAAAGGCTGGCTGACTGTGTGTGTGTGTGTGTGTGTGTGAATGTATTTCTCTTTCACTTGTGTGTTGATGCACGCTGTAGATTTTGCTTGTCATTTCTGTTACCAGTAGGGGATGGATTACACTCAGTCTGCGTCGCTCTCTTAGCCTTTCCAGTGGACCTTGGGTCTCATCCACACCATGCATTCAAAGCACGTGCCCCCCTCCCCCAAAGAATCCTGGGAACTGCAGTTGACCCCTCACAGAGCTACAATTCCCGGCACCCTTAACAAACTACAGTTCCCAGGATGTGGAGGAAATGTGCTTTTACATGTGCTTTAAATGCATGGTGTGGATGCACTTGTCTCTGCTTAGTGTAATGGCTCACCTTTTATCTAGAGTTGGAAGGGGCCTATAAGGCCATCAAGTCCAACCCCCTGCTCAATGCAGGAATCCAAATCAAAGCATTCCCGACAGATGGCTGTCCAGCTGCCTCTTGAATGCCTCCAGTGTCTCTAGGTAATTGGTTCCATTGTTATATGGCTCTAACAGGAAGTTTTTCCTAATGTTCAGTCGAAATCTGGCTTCCTGCAACCTGAGCCCATTATTCCGTGAACTGCACTCTGGGACGATCGAGAAGAGATCCCGGCCCTCCTCTGTGTTACAACCTTTCATGTACTTCACGAGTGCTATCATATCTCCCCTCAGTCTTCTCTTCTCCAGGCTAAACATGCCCTGTTCTTGCAGTCTCTCCTCAAGGGCTTTGTTTCCAGTCCCCTGATCATCCTTGTTGCCCTCCTCTGAACCTTGTCTATAATTGAAATATATTATATATATATATATATATATTATAAAATCCACCAACTGAGGATAATATATGCGTTTTGATGACATAGACTCTGGATCCCAGACGTTTCGACTCAATTAATAGTTTATCTTTTGAAGTGCTGCAGAACATGTTGATATTTCATCCGTTTCATTATAGATTCTATGGACTTATCAGGTGGTTCCCGGACATTTTTCCCACGGACCACTTGAAAATTGTTGAGAGTCTCGGTGGACCACTTAATGGTTTTTCGCCCCGCTGTAGCAATTGTCGTGCGCAATGCTTGGAACCCTTAATTTTATTTGTGTTGCGTCTTTTATTTCTTATACTGGGTTTTCTTGTAGTACAACTTGCATTCCACAGGGACGGGGCTGTAGCTCAGGACAGAGCATCCGCCTTGCATGTGGAAGGTCCCCGGTTCAATCCCCGGCGTCTCCAGGTGGGGCTGGGAGGGATTCCCTGCCTGAAACCCTGGAGAGCCGTTGCCAGCCAGTGTAGGTAGTATTGAGCTAGATGGACCAATGGTTTGACTCAGTATAAGGCAGTTTCCTATGTTCTTCAAAGACACACCGTGGACTACCTGAATCAAGCTTGCAGAGCACTGGTGGTCCATGGTCCGTAGTTTGAAACCCTGGACTACTCTCTTTTAAATCAGTCAAAAGTTGTGGGAGTTGGCTGCTTACTTCTGTTCTCCTCTGCTCCACCATTTTTGATCTTCTTAAGATTTAAATTAACTCTAGTCCAGAATAAGAGGCAGTGTGTTAAAAAAAAAAAAGTAGTTCTGCAGGTGTGGGCCTCCTGCAGATACCATCTTATCAGGAGGTTCGTTGTGCACAATATAGGAAACGGACCTTTAGTGTGGCGGCACCTACCCTGTGGAATTCCCTCCCCTTAAATATTAGGCAGGCTCTATGCTATCTTTTTGGCTCCTTTTGAAGACGTTCTTCTTTCAACAAGCCTTTTAAGTAGAGACCTATCCCAGTCTGCGTCTGTGTTAGAATTGCTTAATATGTTTTTTAATAATGTTTATAACCCTTTAAAAATTTTAATGTTTTAACGCTGTTTTGTTTTAATGTATTTTAAGATCTGATTTTATGCTGTTTTAAAGTGTTTTTTAGCGCTTTGTTTGCCACCCTGGGCTCCTGCTGGGAGGAAGAGCGGGATACAAATTAAATAATAAATAAAATAAATAAAAATGTAGATACACCAAGTACACTGTCATCTCTGTTATCTTTTCGGTGCCTACTGAAGACCTTCTTGTTTCAACAAGCCTTTTAAGTAGAGACCTTATCCCAGTCTGCGCCTTTGCTGGAATTGCTTTTTAAGATGGTTTTAAAGTTGTTTTTAGTTTTAATATGTTTTAAAATTGTTTGTTTTTAAGATGTTTTAAAGTGCTTTTAGTGTTTTTGTTTGCTGCCCTGGGCTCCTTCTGGGAGGACAGGCAGGATATAAATTTAAATAAACAAATAAAATAATAACAATACTTTTTAATGTACAGATTGCTCTACAGGTGTATATTATTTACAGGCTGTGCTGTAGGAAGGAAATTTCTCTAGAGCAGCTTTTGCCAACTTGGTGCCCTCCAGATGTTTTGAACTACAACTCCCATCAGCCCTAGCCAGCGAGCGCTAAATATCAGTGGATGTGTCATTCTGTTACCTAGAAGTTGGTCTCTTCTCAGCCATGGGGGGTGGGGAACCTGAAAAAATTAGTCATTAAGGAGGAACTTTGTTGCATCTGTGCGCTTGCAATAATTTAAGAATTGGCTTCATTTTGCACTCATTTCAGGGTTGCTACACGGTGCCTATAGGGTTGCTGCCCTGGGGCTTCATGGTGAAGAGTGGGCTGTAAATATAATAATATAACAATACTACTACTAATAATGAATGAGGCCATCCTGGTAGAGCTTTTCACATTCTTGATTCATCTTATGTTTCATGGTATTACTGCTATCAGGAGCACAATGTGGGAGGTGCTGCTTAACCTCCCGTTGCAAGACATTTCTCCTCTGGGGTTCCAATATTTCATAGCTAGGGGGGTGGGTGGGCTAGTTCCTGCATGCAGGTAAGAACATAACATAAGAACATCAGAGGAGCCTGGCTGCTGGAGCAGGCCAAAGGGGGCACCTTCTAGTCCAGCATCCTGTTCTCACAGAGGCAAACCAGATGCCCCTCTGGACAGTCCATGTGCAGGGCATAGGTGCATCAGCCCAGTTAACCGATGATGTGAGAGCTCTTTCTCTGAGGACTTTGAGAGCCGCTGCCTGTCAGAGTATGCTGTACTGGGTTAGACAGACCAACAGTCTTGATGTGGGGTAAAGCGACTGTCTGTGTTCCTGTGCTGCAGAGGTGAAGGCTAACTTTTCTGCCGCTTTAGAAGCCTCGCTTTCCCCACAACTAAGCAGTTACCAAACGCTGCCACATTTCTTCTGTGATTGCATATTTTTGCAAACAAGGCAAGCCTTCCACCTGAATCTGTTCATTCTCCCTGATTTGCTTCCAGCTTCAGAATCTTTGGGCGTTTCTCCCGGTTGTGCTGCCGGTGTAAGGTAAGGCAATGCCAGCACCACGGGGTGAAATCTAATCAGCACCAAACGGAGCAACAGGCTGAGGTGGATTCCCAGCCTGTTAAAAATAATGCTCAGCTGTTTCTGGTGGTTTCTTCCTCTTTCTGTTGTCAGCTTTGCATCCACCTGTTGTCTTATTTGTAGCTTGTTCAAAGTTGCTTTCAAGCTTTTTTTCATTTTGAAATGCACCTGTCAAGTTGCTCACACATGATGAGACCTTCTGTGCTGTACAACTATGGGAGCAGGCAAGGCTGTGGCCTAAACTTGCTGACTTTCTGCAGCTCCAACAGCATGCATGGTGCTTTACAGAGCGACAGCAGAAACCAAAAGAGGGGGGAAAAAATCTTTCATGCGTCTGACTTTTGAGAGTGTTTATCTTCTTCCTTGCCTATATGTTAGTCTGTGAATGATAATCACAAGCATATCTACATAAGCGCTTTGCTTTCCTTTATTTATGCTGTGTATATTTCTCTTTTATTTCCTTTCTTGTGTTTGTGTTGGAAATATATCTACAATATTTTTAAGCACTTTAAATTAAATAAAAAGCAAAACGCCAAAATCTACAGGGCTGTATTAGGATCAAAATCCAAAATGTCACAAAACTGTGGCAAGATTTTGAGTTTTCCAAAACTTCACCTGGCAAGACATTTCACACAACTGGGGTGGGTGGGGGAGAGGATTGATAGTAAGAGTTATTGACACTCAGTCATTTGATGTCACAGTGATATCCGGTGATTGACATCTGTCAAAGCGCAGAGCCTTCCGAAACACCCAACAGTCAGGAGAAGCCCACTTGCAGGGGGAAAATCCCATAAAAATCAAAAACAATGAGGCTTTCTGTGTGTAAGGATCAGACACCTAGAGTTCTCTACTTGTGGCCAATGGCATAGGGTGGGACCTGAACAGTAAACCTGTTCCTTTTTTAAAATAAATAAACAAAGCAGCAAAAAAGAGTCTCTGTGCTACATAGTAGAAAGGTGTGGGTCAAATTGGGGCGGCAGGGTCCTTTCTTGTTGCAAGGGTGTTTGTTTTATTTATTAGAGTATTTATATATAACGCCCTCTCATGAAATATCAGGGCAGTGTACAGCAATAGAAAAATATTAAAAACACTGTTAAATTTGTTACTTTATCAAATTTATATACCGATTGGTTGTGAAAAACCTCTCAGCGCTTTATATATATAAAATAAACTTACAATAGTTAAAAACAAATAATTAAAAACAATTTAAAGCATGATTAAAAGCAACAATAGATTGAACAGAATAGAACACTTCAGCATCTATGTGCCTGGATGTTGTTGTTGTTATGTGCCTTCAAGTCGATTACGACTTACGGCGACCCTATGAATCAGTGACCTCCAAGAGCATCTGTCGTGGACCACCCTGTTCAGATCTTGTAAGTTCAGGTCTATGGCTTCCTTAATGGAATCTATCCATCTCTTGTTTGGCCTTCCTCTTTTTCACCTCTGTTCTGTTTTTCCCAGCGTTATTGTCTTTTCTAGTGAATCATGTCTTCTCATGATGTGTCCAAAACATGATAATCTCAGGTTCATCATTTTAGCTTCTAGTACAGTAAAGGTGCCAAAGAGTAGATGCTGCCACTAAAAGATCCATTTTTCGCAAGCGCAGAACAAGTATTGTATAGCACCTATAACAGTGCCTGTTCCGCAGGTTAAAGCATTTGAGTGGGTACATATGGGGTAAGGTGTTCCTCCAAGTAAACTGGTCCCAAGCCGGTCCCAAGCTACCAGTAGTAGCACCTTGAACTTGGCCCAGTAACAAATCGGCAACTGGTGCAGATCACTGAGCAGAGATGTTACATGCTGACAGGGCTTTGCTCTTGTCAGCAACCTTGCTGCATCATTCTGCACTAACTGTGGTCAAGCGCAAGGGAATCCCCACATCGGATGCATTGCAGTAATCAAGTCTTGAGGTCACCGGTGCTTAAGCTACTGTGGTCAAGCTGTGCCGGTCCAGGAACGGTCACAGCTGTTGTACCAAACGCTGCTGATAAAAGGCGCTTCCAGCCGCTGAGGTTACCTGAGCCTCCAGTGACAAATTTGGGTCTGGAAGCACCCCCAGGTTGCACAACTGGTCCTTCAGGGGGAGTACAACCCCATCCAGGGCCTGTACGACCTCTTCTGATTCAGTTGTCATGGAGAAATGGAGCTGAGCATCATCAGTGTATTGATGGCACCTTGCCCCAAAACGACCATTTCCAGCAGCTTCATATAGAAACTAATTAGCATTGAGGATAAAATAGTGCCCTGCAGCACCCCTTAGCATAACTGCCCAGGGGGGTGGAAAAGCACTTTCCCAGCGCTGCCTTCTGTACTCTGTCCTGTAGGTAGGACCGGAACCACCGTAACACGGTGCCCCCAATTCCCATTCCCCCGAGCCAGTCCAGGAGGATGAAGGGCGGGATATAAATGTAATAAATAAATGAATGAAATGTTGAAAGCCCCAAAGAAATTGAGAAGCAGGAGCAAGGTTACTCTCCCGTTTTGCGCAAAGGCAACTGATAGACGCAAGCCTTTCTCTCCTTGCCTTGCTTCGAGTATGGCACCTGTTTTGATATTGCCTGTACCAGTAGCCATTCATTTATTGTGTTAGTCATTTCTTTTTTAAAGCCAGACTTCAAAACTATCCAGGATTTAGGGGAGAAGGTTTTCTTCGGGACAGTGAATTAGCATTGTCCAGGCTGGTTTCTCGGGCAAACCTACAGATCTGTCCCCTCCCCGAGCTGGGCCTTGGAGCAGGGAAATGGGCCTGGACTGAGTGCAGTGGAGCTCTTCTAAGTCAGTTCCATGTTCAGGACGCCGTCTGAGGCTACCTGATGCAGGCTGCTTTCTAGAGCTGGTCGGCGAATGTCTGCTTGGGAAACCCCATTTAGGCTGCCTGGAGCTTCTAGGGAGAAAAGCATGCTAGGAACACAATAATGAAGTATTCAGTACATGGATCAGCCCTCTGGATTTTCCATCTGCTGCAAAAATGTCCAGACTGAATTAAGAATTCTAGGTTGCTTCTTACCCCAGTCTTGAGTTTACCAGCTTCTGATCCTCGCAAGCAAATCTCACCTATCATCATTAGTAGTAGTATTTAGCTTTCTTACCAGCCTTTCATCATGAGGTCATAATTTAAATATACAATATTAAAAATGGTTAAAACAGATTACAATCAGAAAGACAGGTTGGGCCCTAAATATATCTCTTGGGTGTCAAAGGCCAGGGTAAAGAGGTATATAACGATGAGGCCAGATGCCTTTCCGTGAAGGTCACACCTTAGGGCAGAGGTAGCCAACGTGGTGCCCTCCAAATGTGGTGGACTACAACTCCCATCATCCCTGGCCGTTGGCCATGCTAGCTAGAGGTGATGAGAGCTGGTGGTCTAGAATGCCTGCAGGGCACCACCTTGGCTATCCCTGGCTTAGGGTACTTCTAGCACACGCACAGCTCAACTCCAGCCCCTCAAAGGTAGGAGATTGTGGGCTTTGCGCAAGCCCCACCCAAGGGAAATAATGGCATTGGCTCCTCCTCTTTCTCAAGATATGTTCACACAAACAAAGGCAGACCATGGATGTGAACACACTAGTTGCCTACCCCGAAGCGTTTCCATTGGCCACACCTGGAGGGGGAACGGGTTGATCTGCCAATCAGTTGCGAAATCTCTTTGAAGCTGATTTTTTTTTTTAAAAAGTACTCTAGCTGTTTCCACAAGGGTTTACAGTAAAAGGGGGCAGGGTTTGACTAGCATCGTGTGCCCCCATTTTCCGGAGAGAGAGGTGGAGACCAGCACAACAGTGAGTGTGTTTCTACCCTATATTAAGCACTCCTGAAGAGTTTGTTCAGGAGGGAAGATGTCATTTCTCATACTTTTCCTGTGTGTAGGGGACAAGAGAACAGTCCTTACACACTTTGTCACCTCCCTCCTCCCCCCATAACCATGTCAGAGAAAGTGTGTGAGGAACATATCCTGCACTTTTCTTCCTTGAGATTCCATCCTGCCTGGTTTTGCTCTGAGTTAGGACCCCAGAGAGCTGGCGTGTCCTCCCGGTAAAATCTGCCATCCACTCATATTGCATGCAGCAACATAGTCTGTACCATCCACCAAGGTGAATTTGCCATTCCTTTTCCACCAGGAATTGCATTACACCTTGCAATCAGCTGGAGTAACTGAAATAATAATTAGTCTGAGCGTTTTGCTCTATTTTTAGGCCACTTTAGTCAGCGCTTTCGCTTCTCTTGAATCGCATTTGGTAGCTGAAATGTTTCCGTTCTACAGGGGTAGCATAAGTGCTCGGAGGGCGAGCAGAGAAGCCCCCAATTCAAATCACACCTGGGCCACAATCTCACTGCATGGCCTTTCAGGAAGCTGCTGTTTGGTTTATCTAAGGGCCCATCCATATGACTGTATGATTAGCTTTGTGTCCCCATTAATTCACCGTTGTCCATATGACGTTGCAAGCTAGTATGGATTTTTGTGTTCACAAATCTGCATTAGAGATACCCCGGAGAAAGAGACAAGCTTTCCTAAACCAGTAATCAATTGCATTAATGTCCATGCGCTTGGATGTAACACCGCAGACTTTCCTGCAGTAGGCGGTACATGGGCATTACTCAGTCGTATGCCAAGCCTCCGTCTCCTTCGGACACAATAGCACATCTGCAAACCTGCGCATGCGTGGGAATTTAAAAAAAAAGTTTCTGCGCTCTTCCAAAAAAGCATGTGAAAAGCAAACGAGCATTATGGACCAATCACTGAAAAGGGATCAACTTAGGGGAGTCGCCAATGCCCACACGTACAGATGCTTGATAATTGGGTTTTCACAATAATCCAACCACAAACAGGCCACCAACTGAATATGGAAAACAAGGATTTTGCGGTTAGGTATGGATGGGCTTCAAGAACTGACCCTGGGGGCTGTTCTAGTAGTCACTTGTTGTTTTCTTATGGCCCCTTCAGATTTTGCAAATGGAGGGATGTGGGCAAGATCCTTAGAGAAGTGAGATCCTTCACCGCCTGTGCTTTTGATCATGGCTCTATAAATGAGGGCTAAAGGATACAGTTTGGGAGGTTGTAAATGCTGCATTAAGAGAGGGTGATGAAGCTCACAAGGAGGCTGCAGTGAGATCCCTCTTTGGGGAAGAGGGCATTTGCCGATTTGGATAAACATTATGGCTTTGCAGCGAGGTGTTTTGAGTGCTTGGCAGCTGGCACCAGCTCCAGATTGCCTTGGGTGGAAGTGATTGCATGCATGGCTTCTGAACAGACTCTGGCACCCAAAGTGGCTCTGTTGCCCTGGCAGATGGCTTGCACCAGAAGATGGATTGGGGAGTACAACCAGTAGCGGTTGGCAGCGCAGGAAGGGCGGTGTTGCTCCCCTGCCTTCCCAGTGCCAAGTGTCGCTGCCAGTTCCCAAGAGGAGGCAAGGCGAGGCAGAGGGAAGCCAGTGTGGGCACGGCGGCTGAGCCAATCCCAGGCTCCTGCTGCCATGATCCTGCGCAGCACTGAGCCCCCCGTACCTCTCCCTCTCCGGGGCCAGCAACAACGCTTGGCATTTGGGAAGGCAAGGGATCAGTGCCACTCTGCCAACTGCTGCTGACCCACCTGTGGCCAGAAGCTGCTTTCAGTCCCATCGACCCTGATCTCCTCCTAGGCTGAGTAGCTGGGAAGGTTTCCTGATTCATAGCAATGCCCACCACCCAAGGGAATGTCATGGCCCAAGCACAGTGGGGATCAGCAGGCCCAGGGCTCTGGAAGATAAGACGAGGGAAAGGTCAGGACCTTGGACAAGGACCTCAGGGGCTGGGTCAGTCCTCCAGCTGAGACAGACAATATAAGTTGTTTCAGCAGTGTCTTGGGGAAACTTCTAAGAACGGATGGCAAGCCCTGCAGCCACATCAGGCCAAAGGCCTGTGTCCTCCAGCATTCTGTTATCCAAGCAGCCAAACAGATGCCCCTAAAGGAAGCTGTTAAGCAGAACCAGAGTGCAGCAGCACTCTCCTCCCTTGGGATTCCTCCTACCAATTGGTATTCCTAGGCATACTGTCTCTGACGGTGAAGGCAGAACTTTGCCATCGTGGCTGCTGTCCACTGATAGCCTTATCTTCCATGGATTTGCCTAATCCTCTTTTAAAGCCATCCAAGTTGGTGGCCATCGCTGCATCTTCTAGAACTTTGTAGTCTGGGCCAGCTGGTCAAGATGGAAGCCTCCTGGGTGCTGCATCCAGCCAGTTAAAAGGCTGCTGCTTTTTCCTTCAGCTGTTAGCTTTTTCTAGGTGGTGTGTTTCAGTCTTCCCAGACTTCTTTTGAGGGAAGTTCCTCATCTCTTTCTTAAACTTCCAACGAGTTTGTGGTCCAGTCATTAGAATCTGCTCTCCCTACCCATAAGAGCCTTCCTGATAACTTCATTCCTGTATTGTCTGAAGTGCAGTAGGTGAGGACAAGCAATAGGGTTTTCTGGATTGTGGGACGCAAATTATGAAAGATCCTTGACAGGGAGGCGCACCTGGCCTTGTATACTGCCTGCCTTCAGGCATCCATTCCAGTGAGCTTTGTGGAGTGGTGCCTCTTTGAATCTGCTGACATGTTTTATTTCCTGTTGATCTTGTTGTGTTTTTTACTTGTTTGTCTTTGGGCGGAGTAGAGGGTTGTTACACAGGGAGTCCTGGTATAAATTAAAGGCTAATAATAATAATCTCACTGCCTCAATTCTCCTGTCTGCAACACTGCTTCAAATAGTGAGGAACAGTGTGTGGATATAACAGCAAAAAATTAGAACTGTCACCAGACTGAAATTAGTCTGATTAATCAGCTAGGATTTTAATGAATTTAATCAATTATCTCTGCGTAAATTTGCATATGAATAAAAATGTTGAAGGGGAAAAGATGGCATGCTTTCCTTGTTTTTAGACGTTTATGGGTTGCGGCAGATACCATTATAGAAGAGGTGTTTTCCCTGGGTGAGTAAAAGTTGGGGTTTGGGAAGGATGGCTTTGCTAAGACGGCACCTGACAGCTGCAGTTTTTGTAAGTAAGGTCACATCCGCCGCGTGCATTTAAAGCATTGTTATATTGCTTTAACAGTCACGGAGATTCCTGGGTACTCTAGCTTGTTAAGGGTGCTGACCTTGCAGAGCTTCAGCTCAGCACTGATTTAAAGGTTGCTGCCCTACTAAATATTATTCCCTTTGCCTTCTCTCTTTCTCTCTCTCTCTCTGACCTCCTCTCCCAACGCAACCATTTCTGTTACTCCTGGAAGCCCATTTTTGTAATATTTTTTTGCTGGGGTTGGGGATCTGCAGTTGCGCTTGCTTCCTTTTTATGTAATAATTGATTAGATCACGGAATGTGCTGATTCCAAATTCCAGAGCTCTGACATGGTGAGCTGTAAGAGAGAAGGCATTTGCTGGACGCTTATATAAACTGTTGTGATTGTGAGCCCAAATGTTTTAGAACTGATGTCTTTCGAGTTTTTAAATTTCTTCGACAATACTCTTAAATAGAATTGTGCCACATGGCAGTAGGTGAGGATTGACGGTTCAGATAGGTGGGTTGTTAAATTTGGGAACTTTATTGCCCTGGGTTGAATTCCGTCTCAGTGTCCATCCAAAGAGGTTTTGGCTGCATGTGCAAAGATGCTAAGCATGGGTTTTTGCTTGTTTTTTAAAATGGCTATGCAAACTATGATTGAGGAAATCTGTCTCATAATTCCGGAATCCCTAGTGAGATCATCCCGTGAAAGATGAATGTTGGAAGGTTCAGGACAGACAAAAGGAAATACTTCGTCACAGCGTGCATAGTTTAAATCACAATTTGCTATCACAGGATGTAGTAAAGGCCACCAACTTGGCTGACTTGAAAAAGGGTTTAGACAAACTGATGGAGGAGAAGGCCGTCAGTGACTAACAGCTACAATATCTAGGTTGTACCTCCACTGTCGGAGGCAGTATGCTTCTGAACACCAGTTGCTGGGAGGAATCACAAGTGAGGAGAGTGCAGTTGCGCTCGGGTCCTGCTTGTGGGCTTCCCGGAGGCATTTGGTTGGCCAGCGTGAGTATCAGAGGAAGGGTATGCGCCCAAAGCTGGAGCCCTAATTCAAAAGTCTTGCTTTGTATTGAGGTGGCAATAGGAGACCTCTCTCTCTCTCTCTGTATGTGTGTGTGTATATATATATAAATATATATTAAATCTTTTATTTTTATCTTTTGAGTTCTTTTATTCTCACTCTTTTATATGTGTATGCACATTTATTTATTTTATTATTTAATTTGTATCCCGCCCTTCCAGCAGGAGCCCAGGGTGTCAAACAAAGCGCTAAAAACACTTTAAAACATCATAAAAACAGATCTTAAAATACATTAAAACAAAACAGCGTTAAAAACTTTTTTAAAAATACAACTTTTAAAAAGGGTTAAAAACATTATTAAAAACATATTAAAAGCAATTCTAACACAGACGCAGACTGGGATAGGTCTCAACCTGAAAGGCTCGTTGAAAGAGGAAAGTCTTTAAAAGGTGCTGAAAAGATAGCAGAGCCTAATATTCATACGTGTATGTATGTTTGTATATTTATGCATAATGCATTTTATATATGTGTATTCATAATACATCTTATGTATTTTAATGGTATTTTATGCATTTTCATTTATAGTAATGTTGTGTTTTTATTGTGTATTTTATTATACATGTGTGATATTTTATTGTAGCCGCCCTGAGTGCCCTATTGTAGGGTAGAAGGGTGGGATAGAAAAAATAAATAAATGAATAAATAAATGAATAAATGAATGAATGAATAAATAAATGTGTACACACACATATAAAACATGACTCATTGTGTGTGTCTGGATTCTGTGCTCCGTCACTGTTGTTGGTGAGGTTATTCACCCTTAAACATAGCCCTGTTTATGTTTGCTGCCCTGTGCTCCTTCGGGATGAAGGGCGGGATATAAATTCAATAAATAAATAAATGGCTGCACGTGTTATGTGAGAGCTACAGGGTGCTGCTGGTGGTTGAATGGTGGTTAATTTGTGTCAAGCGATCGTCCATATAAATTGAAGATTGGCCAACTGGGATTAGGCAGAGCTGGTACTATAATTTTCTGAACTAAGAGAAGCTGGATTTTGCAGTTTATGGAACCGTATGCATCCTTATGCAACTGAATACCTATGCAGGTTTGTTTATACATAATTCATTCTGTTTGTGCCGGGGGTGTGGGAGCTATGCAGGGGCTGCGCTTCTGAGATTTCAGGAAATGTTGCTGGCTCATGATCAGACCTGCCTTGAAGAGCCTTAAAGACTAGGGACTTCCTTTCCATTTTAATTCCCTGGGATGCCGAAGTCTGCGTGCGTTGCCAAATCCCAAATCGAGCAAAGTTTGGAGGGCCAGCAACATTGGGAGCTGGCTTATTCCATGTCAGACCCTGGGCCCATCAGTAGCCCAGTTCGGTCTGTTGACTGGCAAAGGCTTTCCAGAATCTCCAGAGAAAAGTTGTCTTCGCCTATTGCCTGCTCCTTTTTCTAACTGTTGATGCCAGGGATTGAATCCGGGGGACTTCTGTGCGTAGAGAAGGTACCCTACAACTGAGTCAGGGACACAATTCAAAGCAAAGTTTCAGAAGCCTGTGCTTAGATGTAATCAAGATTAAATTGTGTATATAGTGTATATATAAAAAAGGGAAGTCCAAAACAGAGTACTTTTCAAGAACATAATGTTATGGCATTCCTTGATTAGGCCGAATGCTACTTAATAGCCCTGAATGGTTGGCTGATGCGAGCTGTTTGTTTAGAGTGGCGCATTCAGGCAGGGGGCTTATTGTGTTAGTTTAACGGATTATAATGGTAGTGCTTCTGTCCTGATTTCTAGAATTCCTTTCACACTGCAGTACCTGTTGCGTTAAGGCTTTTTCGGCATTTCATGCAACTGTCTTTTTCACTTCTGCAACAAACAGCACCTTGTTTTTGTCCCTCACCTGTTATACACATGCGCACTGTAGTTCCCCCATAATTCATTGTGCAAGTTGGTGTCTGGACACGGGGTGGGGTGGGAAAAGGAGGAAGGCAATGCTGCTACCGGTGCCTCCGCTGGAATACTGGTACGATTTTCACCAGGCAAAAATAATTGGTGTGCACCTAAAAGGTAGGAATGCATTACATGCTGGGATGCCTGTCATGTGAGTGGCTGCAGCCAGCACAAATCTCCTGTGATCTTCCAGGTTCTCAGGCTTGCAAATGGATTATTTCTGATGTTATTTATCACAAAAATTAGTGCTACATTTCCACTAGGTTCCAGTAGATTTCTGGAACTAGCTTTTACGTTGTGTGAAAGGTCAAATATGATGTTCAAATTGTTGATGTGCCTTCAAGTAATTACGACTTATGGCGACCCTATGAATCAGTGACCTTCAAGAGCATCTGTCATGAACCACCCTGTTCAGATCTTCTAAGTTCAGGTCTGTGGCTTCCTTTATGGAATCAATCCATCTCTTGTTTGGTTTTCCTCTTTTTCTACTCCCTTCTGTTTTTCCAAGCATTATTGTCTTTTCTACTGAATCCTGTCTTCTCATGATATGTCCAAAGTATGATAACCTCAGTTTCACCATTTTGGCTTCTAATGATAGTTCTAGTTTAATTTGTTCTAACACCCAATTATTTGTTTTTTTCACGTTCCATGGTATGAGCAAAGCTCCCCTCCAACAGGTAAGAAATTGTCAGAATAATGGAATAAAGTGCAGTGTGAAAGCAGCCAGTGTTTGGAACCTGGTCATCAGCCACAAAGGGCCCCAGAGTGGCTTATGTACAATCAGTTACATGTTCTTCAACCTTGGGTCCCCAGTTGATGTCAGACTACAACTCCCATCAACTCCATCCAGTTTAGCCAATGGCCAAGGATGATGGGAGTTGTAGTCCAACAATATCTGGGGCCTAAGGTGAAAGAACAGTGATAAAGCAGGCTTCTAGTCTAAAAGACACAACACAAAAGGAAAAAGGGACAAGGAGAAAAGGGGGAAGAGGAAGTGGCCAGACATTTGGGCATATCTCTATAGGGTTGTCCACCTGAATATTCCTCCTGTAGTTTGTGTGTGTGTAAGCAGAGCTAGTGTGACATAGTGGTTAAAGTGCTGGACTAAGACCTGGGAGACCAGGTTCAAATCCCCACACAGCCATGAAGCTCACTGGGTGACCTTGGGCCAGTCACTGCCTCTCAGCCTCAGAAGAAGGCAATGGTAAACCACCTCAGAATACCACTTGCCATGAAAGCTCTATTCACAGGATTGCCATAAGTCGGGATTAACTTGAAGGCAGTCCATTTCCATTTTTCTAGCAGAGTGGCCATGCTCTTCTGCCCATGCTTGCTCCCCCCCCCAGTGACTGTGTGTTCAGCATGCCGTCTTACACATAGACAAGGATCCTAGGCCAATCAGGATCCCTCTTTGCATGGAGGGGCTCTTAGGACTCATTCTCACAGGTGCCGGGTGCAGCATGGGGCAGGGGAGAGACTAGTCAGAAGGGCCATAGCTCAGTGGTAGAACATCTGCTTTGCATGTAGAAGGTCCCAGGTTCAGTTGTGTCCAGCACCTCCCAGTAGGGCTGGGAAAGACTCCTGTCTGGAATCCTGGAGGAGCTGCTGCCAGTCAGAGTAGACAGCACTGAGCTAGATGGACCTATGGTCCGACTCCCTATAAAGCAGCTTCATTCAGATTTAATGAATTCTGATGGTCAATCTGGATTTGTCTATAATTTAGGGAGAAGATGATGTACTGCAGTCCTTTATCCTCTGCTGCCACCGACGCCCAAACACTCTTCGCTTCCAAATTGAATCTTCTAATTCAGCATCCATCCTAATTTATTTGCACAAAGTTTGCAAGGATGGATATTGAGAGTTCATTCCGATTTGTTTGCAGGGAGGTGCTACAATGTCACATCAAGCAACTGCTATCCCACACTTTATTTTTTGTTCTAAAAAAGCGTATATTCCACTTGATTGTAATAAATGGCTTACAAGTATTACTCAGTATTACGGAGTACTACAAATGTTAAAATTATTCAGCCCCTTCTGAGCCATGACTGGAGTCTGACTGTGGCTGAGGGAAGGGCCATTGCGTAGCGGTCCCAGGCTTGATTCCTGGCATCTCCAGGCAGGGCTGGGAAGTTCCTCTCTCTGAAATTTATTTATTTTATTTATTTCATTTCATTTATACCCCGTCTTTCTTTTTCATGAAACCCAAGGCGGCTTACATATGGTTCCCAAGCAGTCTCCCATCCAGGCACTGACCAGACCGGACCCTGCTTAGCTTCAGCAGGGAGCTGGTCTCATGTTGTACACTTTACTGAGCTAGAGGGGCCAACGGTGTGACTCGGCATGAGGTTGCTTCTTCTGTTCCTAGCAGCGCCCCTCCAGGCGACGTTTGATTAGAGCAGCGTGTGCAATCTCTTTGCCGTCCTTTGACGTTCTGTGCTGGGTTTGTGTTTGCCGTTGTGGAAGTAGTTGTGTCCACCCATTGTAGCAAAGACTGAATCTTGTGGCACCTTAAGGGCTAGAGCACATCCTTTGCATTCAGAAGGTCCCAGTTCAACTTCCAGCTAGGGCTGGGATTGTCCCCTTCTTGAAACCCTGGAGAGCCACTGTCAGTCAGAGTTGACATTCCTGAGCTTGGTGAAGCAGCAGTCTGACTTGGTATAAGGCAGCATTGCATATTGTCCAGCGGCCCCTTATGTGGTGTTGGATCACGGGGAAGGGGTCCGTTAGAAACCATCACCACTCCTTGTGCTTGAATGAGATCCATCCAAATTTGGGGAGGGGGTGGAGGTAAACTCTGTATATATAAGAAGAGGAAGCAATTTGCAGGATTTTGGGAATAGGTAACCTAGGGAGATGGTGGGCTCTCCAACACTGGAGGCCTTCAAGAGGCAGCTGGACAGCCACCTGTCGGGTATGCTTCAGAAGTGCAAGGGCCCTTCGTAACTCACCACCACACCCCCTTTTATGGCTGTAAGACCTTCTAAGATTATACAATAATCTGGCCAAGCCTGAATATGCTTTAATTTGGAGTACTGTATGCTTTGATTTGGATTCCTGCATTGAGCAGGGGGTTGGACTCGATGGCCTTATGGGCCCCTTCCAACTCTATGATTCTGTGATACTATGAAAGAGAGCTGCATGTTGGCTGAAGGCATCTTTGGAGGGGTGCAGACAGAGTAACATTCAGGGGATGCGATTCAGGGCAGAAGATCTGCTGTAATGCAGGAATGCCAGTTCTTCGCTTCCACTTACATTCTGCTCATATGTTTGAAAACAGAGCAAATATTCCAAAGAGATACCTCAGGCATGCAGTGCTTTCTCCAAAGGAAGTTGAACCGGAGTTAGCAGATTTCCTTGGAGAGAATATGTAATGGTATGCTGCGTTTTCTCTTCTTTAAAGACCTCATAACCAGAACTAAAAGTGCTTGTGAGAAATAATTGTGTGGTTTTAAACCACAGCCGTGTGTGTGTGGGGGGGGGGTACAACCCTCCCTTTTCCCCTGCCCAAAACAAAGCAAGTCCCTCTGGTACCAGGTACAACATAATGCGGCTGTTGCATTTTCAAAGGCTGCTTTTGTTTCAAGAAGTTGTCTCCTCATTACACATGAGGATTGTGAAGTGTCCATTCCTCAGCTAGCTGGACTAACTTAGGTTGCCAGTTGTAGATCCAACGGGCCCTCCAAAAGGGCTGCTCTGCGCAGGAGCTCCTCAGAGTCCGCTCTGTGCTCCAGTAACAGGTGGCGTACGGTAGAGAGACAGGCCTGCTGTTTTCCTGCAAAGCAAATGTGCTAATGCAGTGTTTTGTGGTGGGGGCTCTAAAGCACAAAGCCTGGTCTTGTAGTTCGACAGGCAGCTTTCTTCCCTCCACCGCCTCCCCTCCACCGGGTTCTCCTCAGTTTCCTTAAGGAGTGAGGGGCACGAAGGGAGGAGGAGGTACGACAGAAATATGGAGAGATTTCCCAGGAGGATGGGGCACAGCAGCTGAAGGATCCCGCATTCTCTGTGGGATTTTATCACAGAGGGGCTATTGTTCCACTCTGCTGTGTGCTTGGTTTGAAAATTGGGTTAACCTTTGCTGTGCTGCATCCAACACAAGTGGAGAGTGGGAAAGGGGTGTGTGAAATCTTCCTCATAAATGTAGAGGAGTTGCGGGACGGGGGAACCTCTCATTAATGGAAGCATCATATCTCAGAAGCTTTCATCTTGCTCTAATTTCGCTCCTCTTCTTCTCCCCTGGCTTAACCATGGTTAAGCCAGCACTGGGGCTAACCTTGACTATAACCATAGTTACACTGGCCTGGTTTATTTATTTATTTATTTAATTTAATTTAATTTAATTTAATTTCATGCATGTTCAATGCCCTGTTCAGGGCCGGCGCCAGAGGACAGCCAGGTTGGGACCCAGTGAAGGGTCCCTGTGGCCCGGAGGGGGCCCTGAAGGGCCCCTCCTTAGGGTGGGAGGGTGGCACTCCCGTTCCACGATCCATGACAGCATTGGGTCCTGCGACTCATCCCCCTCCCAAGGGAGCTCCCAAGCACCCCCCAATACCGACAGCACGGGCTTCAGTAAGCATGCCTCATCTACATCTGCGTGAATTCCATGTGTGCATGCCTGCCATCACCCACGATGGCAGCGGGGGCTTCTCTAAGGCACCCCTGCCGCCATCTTCGTTGATGGTAGGCATGCACGCTATGCGTGTGCATCGTTCACACAACACAAGAGGTAGGTGGTCTGTGCGTGCAGGCATATTGAAGACCATGCTGTCTCTATTGGGGGGCAGTCCATTTCCATTTCAAATATTGGACAGGCGCCATCTCTGTTGTCTTTTTGGTGCCTACTGAAGACTTTCCTCTTCCAAAAAGCCTTGTAAGTAGACACTTTATCCTAGTTTGCATCTGTACTGGAATTGTTTTTAAATGTGCTTTATTATCTGTTTGCTGCCATGGGCTCCCTTTGGAAGGAAGGGTGGGATATAAATTTAAATAATAATAATAATAATAATAATAATCCTATCAAAATTCTACAGTATGTATTGCATTTCTCTTCATTTCTTTTGTAATATGTATTGATGTTGTTCACCACTTGGGGGCTTTGTGGCCCCAAAGTGGCAAATAAATAAATAAATAAGATCTATAGTTCCCAGAGTGGTTTAGCAGTCAGTCCCTCTTTCCAGGGAACTTGGGAAATTGTTCCGATGTGAGAGGCAGGCGCCAAGAGTATTGAAAGTAGGATTGCATATAACCAACCCGATACCATCATAACCAAAAATAATCATGAATGCACAACAAAAAGGATGCCTGGAAGAGCCCTAATACTGCTACTCTTCTATTCAAGTCGCTTTCAGCTCAGTGGGAATTGCTCCAGAGTAGATGTGCATAGGCTGGGATCCGGTGCCAACCTGAAAGCGCTTCATTAGCCTAACAAGCTGGTATTGATTTGAGCCCATTTTTTACTGATCCATTTTTCCCCTTCAGAAATTACTGATATTAATATTGATATTTTGAAAGGAAATATTGATAACATTATTCTTATTTATATTTTAGAGATTTTTTTTAAAAAATACCCATTTTCAAAATAGCAGTGGAAAATTGCTACATAAAAATCGGATCTGAAATGATAGAGAATAAGTCAATTAATGAAAAATTTGGTACTAAATCTAAATTGCGTGGAAATCTAGCACATCTAGCATAGAGTTAACCAAACTGGAGACAATAGTCAAGAAATCAGAAGAAGGCTAGGACTGGGGAGGGCAGCTATGAGAGAAGTAGAAAAGGTCCTCAAATGCAAAGATGTATCACTGAACACGAAAGTCAGGATCATTCAGACCATGGTATTCCCGATCTCTATGTATGGATGTGAAAGTTGGACAGTGAAAAAGGTGGGTAAGAGAAAAATCAACTCATTTGAAATGTGGTGTTGGAGGAGAGCTTTGCGCATACCATGGACTGCAAAAAAGACAAATAACTGGGTGTTAGAACAAATTAAACCAGAACTGTCACTAGAAGCTAAAATGATGAAACTGAGGTTATCATACTTTGGACACATAATGAGAAGACATGATTCACTAGAAAAGACAATCATGCTGGGAAAAACAGAAGGGAGTAGAAAAAGAGGAAGGCCAAACAAGAGATGGATTGAGTCCATAAAGGAAGCCACAGACCTGAACTTAGAAGATCTGAACAGGGTGGTCCATGACAGATGCTCTTGGAGGTCACTGATTCATAGGGTCGCCATAAGTCGTAATCAACGTGAAGGCTCACAACAATAACAACAAACATAGAGTTGGGTTGTCAGAAATTGATTTTTTTTTTTACATGAATGCTGTGTGCAAGGATTAAAATCTGTACTCAGCATGGAGGATTTAAAGGGATCGATCTGCTAGATAAAACCAGATCTTCCACTCCTTTGGTGCACAGATGAGGTTTTCTGAGAGGCAAGCAGCACTGATAGTGTGTGTCACTGCTATTCCTTTCCCCCGCAGGAGAGCACATTAAGCCCAGCAGGCAATGAAAGATTGTGTAAATTGGACATGAATGAACTTCTAATATACATAATTTTAAAACTGATGGTGTAGGGGCCCTGGCAGTGATTTGCAAGGGCTGTGCATCTGTTTTACTGCATTAGCCTCTTTAATTTTTTAAAAAAACAGCATCCCACAAGTTATCCTTTAATTTTGCTTCTGTGCTGCAGTACTTGACAAACCCAGAGTCTCACCATGCAGAAATTAAACGCTGTTTAAGCTGCATGACATTTCCCCTTTTTCTCAATAGGCTCCCAGCTGCTGAAAGAGTATTTATAAACTTCTGAAAGAACCAAACAAACAAAAAATACACTGCAGCAGCCCTTGTGATTGAAAAAGCCACCTTGTTTCATTGTTGCCCATGGTGCTAGGTTCTAGGGGCAAAGCTGCAGTTCCCTTGGCTGAGAGCACACTTGAAAACTACAGGTATCATTCCTTGCATTTGCTTTACCAAATATGCAAGCGGAACATAGCGGAGGCAAATATGCTCCTATAGACTGATTTCATGCCTTCTACGTTAAATTTTACCTTTGTAGTCCTTTTAGTGCCAATCCCTATATATGTGTGTGTGTGTTTTTATATATATGTATATATATATGTATATGTATATATGTATATGTATATATGTATATGTATATATGTATATATATGTGTGTGTATATGTATATATGTGTATATATATATATATGTATATGTATATATGTGTATATATATATATATGTATATGTATATATGTGTATATATATATATATATATATATATATGTATATGTATGTATATATATATATATATGTATATGTATATATGTATATATATGTATATGTATATATGTATATGTATATATGTATATGTATGTTGTATTTTATGTATTTTAATTGTATTTTATGAATTTTAATTTATTTTAATGTTTTTGTGATTTTACTGTTTACAATTTTATTATGTACGTGTTTGATTTTATTTTTGTAAGCCGCCCTGAGTGCCCTATTATAGGGTAGAAGTGCGGGATAGAAATATTTTAAATAAATAAATAAACAGAGCGCTCCTTAAGTGACACGGTGGAGGCTGTTCCGTGAGGGCGAATGGGACGCTGCCCCACCAAACTCAGTCTGCCTTCATCCAGCCTTACCTGCCTGCCACCTTACTTGCAACCAGCCACCAGGGTGGGCGCCACCTGTCATTGGCTCTGGCTCCATCTCCTGCTGGTCGCCCTGCCTTCCGCCCCACCAGTCCCAATGGGCGCCACATGCCGCTGGACTGAGATGTTTCCAATCTGCTGCCTGGTCTTTGGGCATTCTGTTTTTTAAATGGCATATCCCATTACTGCTTGAGATCTCACGAACAATTCTTGCGTTCTTCCTTTTCTTCTTAGGACTTGGTCTTCACCTGCCTGGCGCTCTCCAGGTGGTTTGGACTACAACTCCCGTCAACCCTACCCAGCGCGGGATTTGCGGTCCAAACCATTTGGAGGGCACCAGGTTGAGGAAGGTTGTGATACTGATTGAAATGAGAGATTCCCCCCCCCACTGCTTTCCTGGCTGACCTTGTTGTCCAGAGTTGGCCTGCCTCATTTAATTTTACCACCACAGGTTTGTGTTAAGGTTTGTTGCTGTTTGTGAAAATGTGGCTTACTGCTTCAGTTTCTAAGCATATGGTCAGCCAGCTGTCTTCCAGAGTGTAATCATGACTGGGCATACTTGTTTCATTCACGCCCCCAAAAAGCTGCTCCCGTGCATTATGCAAACTTGTACAATCCCTCTTCGTTTGCATAAATCTGCTGTTGCTGCTCATGGGAAGGAAGTGAGATGCTCTATGTAGGACAGGCACAGAAGGAAGCCTGCATTGCATGCCGGGGAGGAGTCAGTGGTTATGGTGCACGTTGGCACCAATGACATGGGGAGACTCAGTTGTGAGGTCCCGGAAGCAGAATTTAGGTTGCTAAGTGGGATGCTGAAAGCCAGGACTTCCAAGGTGGCTTTCTCTGAAATGCTACTGGTGCCACGCACAGGGCCAGCTAGGCAGGCGCTGCTCTGTAGTCTCACTGTGTGGGTGAGGCTATGGTGTCGGGAGGAGCACTTTGGGTTTGTTAGGACTAGAGAACATTTTGGGACAAGCCAGGCCTTTACAAAAGGTACAGGCTCCACTTGAACCAGGATGGAACTAGACTGCTGGCCCTCAAAATAAGGTGGCAGAGCAGCTTTTAAACTGCTTGAGGAGGGAGAAAGCCAACAGGAGCTGAGGAGCGTCCTGTTCAGAACAAATCTCCCTCCTGGGAAAAATGGCGACAATTTAAATGGAGACCGAAGTCAGGACCATTCAGAGCATGGTATTTCCGATCTCTATGTATGGATGTGAAAGTTGGGCAGTGAAAAAAGGGGATAAAAGAACAATCAACTCATTTGAAATGTGGTGTTGGAGGAGAGCTTAGTGCATACCATAGTCTGAGAAAAAGACAAATAATTGGGTGTTAGAACAAATTAAACCAGAATGATCATTAGAAGCTAAAATGATGAAACTGAGGTCATCATACTTTGGAGACATCATGAGGAGACCTGATTCAGTAGAAAAGACAACAATGCTGGGAAAAACAGAAGGGAGTAGAAAAAGAGGAAAGCCAAACAAGAGATGGATTGATTCCCCAAAGGAAGCCACAGACCTGAACTTACAAGGTCTGAACAGGGTGGTCACGACAGATGCTCTTGGAGGTCGCTGATTCATAGGGTCGCCATAAGTCATAATCGACTTGAAGGCACATAACAACAACAACAAAGGCCCAGAGCTAGGCATTGTGAGTGCAGGGGCGCAGGATAGCAATTCACAGAGGCCAAAGTACCACAGGCCAAGCTTAAAAGTGCCAAAGACAGTTGAAGAGAGACACTACGAAGAACTGTTTATATGCTAATGCTAGAAGCCTCTGAGCCAAGATGGGAGAACTAAAGTGCTAGGAGTGCTAAGAGGACAGCACTGATATAGTGACCGTAACTGAAACCTGGTGGAACAGAGAAAACCAGTGGGACGCAGTTATCCCTGGAAATAAACTTTATTGGAAGGACAGGGAAAGGAGGTGGTGGCGCTCTATCGGTGAAAGAGGGCATTGAATCCAGCAAGCACCTTGGACAGATCCTCCAGAGTTTGGACGCAAACCCGGAGCGGATCCCACTTCCCCAGTGACATGGAGCCACTAGCTGCCACTGCCTGGATCTTAAGCAGTGGGCACTTTCAGGCTGTTGCCATTTTAAGGGTGGGATCCCATCATGTACCAACAAATTCATGTTGTGCAGTAATAGTGGATGTGGAGCTCTTGCGTAGCCAACTTTCTACCACCAAAACAAAGACCCCCAGACTTTTTATAGTAAGGGAAGTGACGGGAAAATGGCACAGGTGCCACATAATACTCATTCCACAGTTGTAAGAAATCTTTACTGTTAATTGCAATTATCTCTTAAATGTTTTTAATCACGTTTTAACTGTTTTTATTGATAATTTTAACATTTGTAGTACTCCGTAATACTTAGCAATACTTGTAAGCCATTTATTACAATCAAGTGGAATATACGCTTTTTTAGAACAAAAAATAAAGTGTGGGATAGCAGTTGCTTGATGTGACATTATAGCACCTCCCTGCAAACAAATCGGAATGAACTCTCAATATCCATCCTTGCAAACTTTGTGCAAATAAATTAGGATGGATGCTGAATTAGAAGATTCAATTTGGAAGCGAAGAGTGTTTGGGCGTCGGTGGCAGCAGAGGATAAAGGACTGTAGTACATCATCTTCTCCCTAAATTATAGTCAGATCCAGATTGACCATCAGAATTACCTCTGCACATGCTCAGAATCTCCTTTCCTGCTCTTGGGTCTCCAAATCATTAAACAGAATGCAGAAACATTTTTTTTCCTGCTGAAATAAAAACCAACTCATTTGAAATGTGGTGTTGGAGGAGAGCTTTGCAGATACCATGGACTGCAAAAAAGACCAATGATTGGGTGTTAGAACAAATTAAACCAGAACTATCACTAGAAGCTAAAATGATGAAACTGTTATCCTACTTTGGACACATCATGAGATGACGTGATTCACTAGAAAAGACAATAATGCTGGGAAAAACAGAAGGGAGTAGAAAAAGAGGAAGGCCAAACAAGAGATGGATTGATTCCATGAAGGAAGCCACAGACCTGAACTTAGAAGATCTGAACAGGGTGGTTTGTGACAGATGCTCTTGGAGGTCACTGATTCATAGGGTCGCCATAAGTCGCAGTCGACTTGGAGGCACATAACAACAACAAACTCTGTGCTGCATTTTCAAGCTGTTCATTTATTTAACTGTAATTACGCAATGTGGGCTGCTGGACAAATGAATCTGGTGATATAGATAGTTGCCATGCATTATGGCAGGGAAGGGGAGCCTCTGGCCCTCCAGATGTTGCTAGGCTACAACTCCCATAATCCCTGACCATTGGCTATGCTGGTTGGGGCCAGTGAGGTCCAGCAACATCTGGAAGGCCCCAGGCTTATGCATGATAAAGGGTGCATTCCGCTCTCTGTGTCTGTGGCGGTGGAGATTGCTGTTCTCCCTGACATAATCCTCCAAACCAGACCCTGACGATACAGCCATGACACCATACACTTGAAGCACATGACTTCCTCCAAAGAGTCATGGGAGCTACAATTCCCAGCAACCTTAGCAAACCACCGTTCCCAGGATTCTTTAGGGTAAGTCATGCCTTTAAAGGTATGGTGCGCTCAGAGGCTTTTACCAGCCTTGGACCCAGGGCCGTTTAGAATCAGAAGTTGCCTTATATTAAGCCAGACCATTGGGCCATCGTGTTCAATATTGTCTACACTGACTGGCAGTGGCTTTCCAGGGTTTCAGACAGGGGACTCTCCCAGCACTCCTTAGAGAAACCAGGGATTGAACATGGGACCTTTTGCATGCAAAGCAGATGCTCTGCCACCAAGCTATGGCCCCCATCTTTCGTGCCTCCTCTCAAAGACATGTCCAAAATATGATAACTTCAGTTTCATCATTTTAGCTTCTAGTGATAGTGCTGGTTTAATTTGTTCTAACACCCAATTATTTGTCTTTTTCGCAGTCCATGGTATGCATAAAGCCCTCCTCCAACACCACATTTCACATGAGTTGATTTTTCTCTTATCCGCTTTTTTCACTGTCCAACTTTCACATCCATACATGGAGATTGGGAATACCATGGTCTGAATGATCCTGACTTTAGTGTTCAGTGATACATCTTTGCATTTGAGGACCTTTTCTAGTTCTCTCATAGCTGCCCTCCCCAGTCCTAGCCTTCTTCTGATTTCTTGACTATTGTCTCCATTTGGGTTAATGACTGTTCCGAGGTATTGATAATCCTTGACAAATGGCTATGGCAGTGCTGTTTTAAGCTCGCTAGCCGGTTGTATATTGAGCAGGGAAACTTTTCCTTTGCGAGCAGGGCGGGGAGGGAATAGGGAAAACATTCCCTCAGTTACATGAAAAGATTCTGGCATGTACCGCAAACAGATCTATTTATGTCCATGAACAATAGGGCCAGACGTTGGAGGAGAACATTCCTTTTCCAGCAGCCAGTCTGGGCCTCTCCAAAAGAATGTGTGCATTCCTTTGTTTTCCTCTCTTGGCAGTAGGTAGGCCTAGAGGACAGACCAGTAAAGAGAGAGAGAGAGAAAGAGAGCAGCCTCCCTAAACAAGAAAAGGTTCCACCAGGAGCTTTCTGCGCTTGGAAAGCAAGGAAGTGAGAGGTAGGGTTGCAGTGGTGTGGGTTTTCTGGAGAATTTCCCATCCTCCCCCCCGCAGTGTCCTAAACTGTTGGATATCTGAGGGCTCATCCAAACGGAGCGGGATAATCCATGTTTTCCATATCTGGTTCGTCATCTGACAGTCCTCACTTTGCCTGTTTGTTCGCTCTTTCCCAATAAAAAAACCTGCTTTTTTTGCGCTCACACACGCAGCGAGAGGACCCGTACTTCTTGGTTTTTCCCACCCATAACACTCCCCCCTATCAGCCAATTGGTCTGCAAAAATATGACATATGCTCCTCTCCCCCTTTGCAACAAAGCACAACAAGGCGCATGCGCTTGAACGTACGAGCGTGAAAGTTTGAGTTTCCTGATGGTTTGGTAGTAGTGGCTGTAATTTATTTATTTATTTAAAACATTTATAACCCGCTCTATTTTCAAAGAACTCAGAGCGGTGAACATAAACAATCAAGAACAGTAAAATTAGCATAAAAACAACAATATTAAAATACACATAGTCAACAACGAAATATATCAAAAGTTAAAAACATCCTATGTAACATTTAAATTAAATGCTTGACGGAATAAAAACGTCTTAACCTGACGACGAAATATCATAAGAGAGGGAGACAACCGTACTTCTGCTGGTAAAGAGTTCCAGAGTTGGGGAGCAGTTATGGAAAAAGCCTTAGTTTATTTATTTATTTGTTTGTTTGTTTCATTTATAGACCGCCCATAGCGAGTGGCTCTCTGGGCGGTGTACAAAAAGGTTAAAATACAAAATATCAACAATAAAATCAGACAACAAACAATAAACACAAGCAGCAACTAAAGAAAAAAATAAAAAATAAAAAATTTAAATTATAACATAAACGCTTAAAATGCCTGGGAGCATAGCCAGGTCTTAACCTGGCGCCGAAAAGATAGAAGCGTAGTTCTAGTTCTCATCAAATGAGCTTGGGAAATTGGAGGAATCACAAGAAGAGGTTCAACAGAAGACCTTAAGGGCCGAGAAGCCTCATAAAGGGATATACAATCAGACAAATAGCGAGGACCCAACCCATGTAAAGCTTTAAAGGTCAAGGACAAGATCTTAAACTGCGCCCGGGAACAAACTGGCAGCCAGTGTAATTGTTATAAAAGGGGTGTTGTATGAGCTCGTGAGTCGGCTCCCGTTAGCATCCTAGCTGCCGCCCTTTGCACTAATTTAAGCTTCTGAGCTGTTTTCAACGGAAGCCCTACATAAAGCGCATTGCAGTAGTCTAATCGAGATGTGACTAAGGCATGTGTTACCTTCGTCAAATCGGATGTCTCTAGAAACGGGCGCAGTTGGCGAACCAGTCTTAACTGGGCAAAAGCGCTCCTGGAGACTGGCGAAACCTGGGCTTCTAAGTTCAAAGCAGAATCCAGAAGCACACCCAAACTGCGAACCTGAGACTTCAGGGGGAGAACTACCCCATCCAACCTTGGCAAATTCCCTACTTCCAGATCAGTCATACGACTAACAAGGAGCACTTCTGTTTTATCCGGATTTAATTTCAGCCTATTCAACTTCATCCAGCCCATCACTGAGGCCAGGCACTGGTTCAGGGGTAAGACGGCTTCACTAGTATCTGGAGGAAAGGAAAAATAAAGCTGAGTGTCATCGGCATATTGATGGTATCGGACTCCAAACTTCCGGATGACCTCACCCAGCGGCTTAATAATGGAGTTCCTTGTTGCTCACCACTCTGGAGCAGCGCCGGCCAGGGGGGTGTCCCTGACCATCCAGGGGGATTGTGGGCAGTGCAAGGGATCAGCGCTTGTAATGGCCGGGCGAATCGCCCCGTAACCCTTGGGCTCATTCACTGCAGGGTTCAGCCCCGGACCGTTATGCGGCTCGGCAGCAGGAATGCTGCCCCTGAGGGAAGCAAACAGCCCCCCCCCCCACGGGTGGGCGCTCTTGGCTCAGGCAGGGAATGCGGGCAAACAGCCCCACGTGCTGCGTGTCAGTCTGCACTGAAGCGACCAGCACAGGCTTTGCGGTGTTCCCTCTGATAAAAGAAACATGCAAACCACTTATATGCCTATAATGCCTGTATTTTTGTTTGTTTGTATTTGCGATATTTCGCAAAACCGACTGTATGCTTTTCTACCTTTAACGTTTCTGGAGATACACGTGATTGCAATTCCACTTATTTCTCCAGAACAGCAAGTAAGGATGTGTCATGTCTAGGAAGGTAGACCACCAGTCTCTATGGTTGCGGGTGGCTGAGATGCTCTAGCAAACCACTTATATGCCAATAATTCCTGTGGGTTTTTTGCTTGTATTTGCGATATTTCGCAAAAGCGACTGTATGCTTTTCAGCTCAGCTGGGCTGGGAGAACCTGCAGCCTGTGGTTGAAATTGATAAGACTCAAAGAGAATAGCCTTGCAGGCAGGAAAGCGAAATTGAGTAAGGGTGTGTGAGTGTCTGTAATCCAAAATGAAAGCCTTTATTTCTCTTCTCCCCCCCCCCCCCCCGGACTCTGGATGCCTGGAAGCAAAGACCAATACATTCACGAAGGGCATTTGATGCGGGGATGAGGGGTGGGAGGTGGAGGTTAGGCAAAGATAAATATTTTCTCCCTTGAAAAAGTTTACAAACAACCACAATTGCAGATCTCACCCTGAACGGCTGCCCAGTTTGCAGGCTGGCTAAAAATTAACTGCTGTTGCTTCTTCTGTGCAAATGCGCTTTTTTGCATCTGCGCAGTAGAAGTTGCAGGGGGGGCCCCCAACACCACACCATTGCTCTGATAGGTTCCTTCCCCCCCCCCCGGGCTTTCCCCAGACATTCGCCGCACATGGGCAACAGTGGAAATATGTGATTGGCTGAGAATGAGAGAAGGGATATGGGGAACCGCTCAAGAACCGCCCATCAAACGCCCACAGCTGTAAAGTCCGCGGTATTGCATCCAAGCACCTGAAGGTACAGCGGATGGTTCCCCGTTTAAAAAAGCAAATCACATGATTTGCGGTATTGCAGGAGCGGATTTAACCATGCGAAAATGCACAAAAGCGCACGGCGTCATATGAACGACCGAAAAATAATGAAAACACAAAGCGATCATGTCACACATTTTACAGTCGTCTGGATGAGCCCTGAATCTCCAGAGTTTTTTCCGAACAGCTAAAATTATTTGAGCAGACCCATTGGGATGTGGGCGGGGGAGGATCAATAAAGCAAACACCTATAGCACACCAACAAATGCAAAGCTTTGAAAATTATTCTTACTGGCATACGTGTAAAACTTGTATTGTGATACGTGACAGTTCCGTCGCTTCTGCATTATGCAAGCTTGCAAGGCTACCCTTGACTCCTTCTCAGGCTGTTTCAGAAGTTAAACAAAAACAACAACAAGAACTGTGAAGTTAAAATCTACCTTAACGCGAAAACAGTGCTCCAAAACAAAATTAAGGTACAGACATAGAATGCATTGTTATAAAATAATATCAAAAATTTAATATGTATATAAACAATCAATATAAAATCCTTATAAGTATTCTCATGTAGTGATAAAAAGATGGTCAGAAGATATGTAAGAAATCAGTGCCCAAACTCAAAATATATAATATAATCAAGACAATATCAATGTGAAAATAAAAGGCAAGCTGTAAACAGGGGCCAATGTACATAAATTAGTGCCCATATAATGCACAATGTATACCATAGCCAGACACGTTTTGTATTTCATTGAGTTTGGGCACTGGTTTTTTACATATTTTTGGGCATCTTTTTATTGTTTCAGAGGTTATCCTTATCCTGTCTGGCCTTAAGACAGTGTTAAGACCCCAAAGATCAAACCTGCCTGGGTGGGACACTGGCCCAGATATGAGTGTGTTGAAGAAGCTGAGAGCAATGCCGTCAGGAGTCTAGACCAACAGGCTAGACTCCTAGCAGGGGCACCCAAGGCGGAATGGTCAAAGCTGAGACACCAGACTAAGATGCATCCAAACTCAGAGGAAGGCAATCGTAAACCACCTCTGAATACCTCTTACCACGAAAACCCTATGAACAGAGTATCCAAAATGCAAATGTGGTGTTGGAGGAGAGCTTTGCGCATACCATGGACTGCAAAAAAGACCAATAATTGGGTGTTAGAACAAATTAAACCAGAACTATCACTAGAAGCTAAAATGATGAAACTGAGGTTATCCTACTTTGGACACATAATGAGAAGACAGGATTCACTAGAAAAGATAATAATGCTGGAGAAAACAGGAGGGAGTAGAAAAAGAGGAAGGCCAAACAAGAGATGGATTGATTCCATAAAGGAAGCCACAGACCTGAACTTACAAGATCTGAACAGGGTGGTTCACGACAGATGCTCTTGGAGGTCACTGATTCATAGGGTCACCGTAAGTCATAATCAACTTGGAGACACATTACAATAACAACAATTTTAGAAGATGTTTTCATACCTTCTTTTAAATAACATTTTTGAAGATGTTTTGTTTTAATGTGTTTTAAAGTTTGTTTTTATGATGTTTTAATGTTTTTAGTGCGTTTGGTTGCCGCCCTGGGCTCCTGCTGGGAGGAAGGGCAGGATATAAATCAATAATAATAATAATAATAATAATAATAATAATACCTGGTGTGGGGAACCTCTGGCCTTCCAGATGTCATATGACAATGAAACCAATTACCTAGAGAGGTAGTGGGCTCTTCAACAACGGACGCATTCAAGAGGCAGCTGGACAACTAGCTGTCAGGAAGGCTTTGATTTGGATTCTTGCATTGAGCAGGGGGTTGGACTTGATTGCCTCATGGGTCCCTTCCAAGTCTACTATTCTATGATTCTATGATGCTGAGCTACAGATCCCATCATCCCTGGCCATTGGCTGTGCTTGCTGGGGCTGATGGGAGTTGTAGTCTAGCGACAGCCAGAGGGCCAAAGGTTCCCCACTCTTGGCCTATATCTATCCCAGCAGCTGTAAGTCTGATTGCCCAGTTACTCCTTTTCTCCTCAAGCTTCAGGCTACTTTTTAGTTGCTTAAGGAGTCTTCAGATGTTGCACTAACTGCAGGCGAAAGTCTTCCCACCCAGCGCTTAATCTTCTGTCATTCACTGGCAAAGAGTGAAGGCTTTCTGCCAGCCTCTTTCCCTGCCCCCCGCTGACCTTCTCAGAAAGGGCACAATTGTTGGAAGCAATCCAGTGAGAGTAAGCTTTGCAGCCTTGGAACCTTGGGCCACACAGCCACTTGCGGCCCTTCGCCATGGAGACTCTGGCTCCATTTTGTGGCTGTGGCTATACTTTCAGACACACACACACACGAGTATAAACCCAGCAAATGCCTTTCTTCCATCTTGGGTTGCCATGCCTGGCCTGTAATGGGAAGGACAGAGCTTGGAAAAGTTACTTTTTTGAACTACAACTCCCATCAGCCCCAGCCAGCATGGCCACTGGATTGGGCTGATGGGAGTTGTAGTTCAAAAAAAGTAACTTTTCCAAGCTCTGGGAAGGAGGCAGTCTCTTAATGTCCAGGCACAGAATTCCTAATTAATCTGCTTGTCATGGCCTTTGGCTATTACAGTAAACTTTATGATGATGATTGATTAATCACATAAATTTATATCCTGTTCTTCCTTCCCGAAGGAGTCCAGGGCAGCAAACACACAAGTGATTAAACATCTAAAAACAATTGCAGCACAGATGCAGACTGGGGGAAATCTCTACTTAAAAGGCTTGTTGGAAGAGGAAGATCTTCACTAGGTGCCCAAATGGCAACGAACAGAGAGGGCACCTGTCTCGTATTTAAGGGGTGGGAGGGGATTCCAAAGGGCAGGTGCCACAGCACAAAAGGCCTGGTTCCTGTACTGTATGGAAAAGGCCTCCTGATAAGATGTTATCTATAGGAGACCCTCACCTGCAGAGCGCAGTGATCAACAGGGTATATGAGGGGTGAGGAGCTCTTCCAGGTATCCTGGTCCCAAGCTGTATAGGAGGCAGGGAAGGCCACCAACTTGGATGGATTTAAAAGAGTATTAGATTCATGGGGGGAAAGGCTATCGACGGCTGTTAGCCATAATGGCTGTGCTCTGCCTCTACAGTCGAAGGCAGTATGCTTCCAAATACCACTTGCTGGAAGCCGCAAGAAGGGAGAGTGCTCCTTGCACTCAGGTCCTGCTCGTGGGTTTCCTGTTGGAGCACCTGGCTGGCTACTGTGAGAACAGGATGCTGGACTAGATGGGCCACTGGCCTGATCCAGCAGGCTCTTATGTTCTTATAGGCTTCATACACCAGAACCAGCACCTTGGAACTTAGTCCGGTAGTTGGTCCACGCAGACTAGCAGTAGGGTGCTTCATGCCTGGGGGCCAAATGCAGACATCCCTGTCTGGCCCTTGGGAGACCACATCTTCTCCCCAGCTACATCCCCAGGCCACGAGCCTCACTGGCCCTGCGTTGCGCCTTCCACGAGTGTTTTTGCTTGGCCGGAATGTGGCTTTGAACTCTAATAACGCTTCTTGCTTTCCACAGTGGAGGACAGAGATGCATAGAAACTAGGGTGCTGTTGCTCCGCCCACTTTTGCCTCTGGTCCCTCCCACCATAGGCATGCCCCAAAGGTTGCCCAAAAGAAAATGTGATCTGGACCAATGTCGTCTGTTCTGACTGGCTGTGGCTGTCCAAGGCCTCAGGCAGAGAAGGAACCTGGCCATCACCTTTTAAAGCTGAAGATTGACCCTGAGGACATCAGCATGCAAAGCATGTGATCTGCTATTTCATAAGTAACTCTAGGCTGGATTACTGTAATGCGCTGTATGTGGGGCTGCCCTTGAGGTTGGTCCGGAAGCTGCAGCTGGTGCAAAATGCAGCAGCGAGACTGCTCACTGGGCAGGGTATCACCAACATGTTACCCCGCTGCTGAAAGAATTGCACTGGCTGCCCATTTGCTACCAGGCCAAGGTCAAGGTTCTAGTTTTGGTGTACAAAGCCCTATACAGCTCGGGACCAGGATACCTGAAAGACCGTCTTATCCCTTATATACCGAGTCCATCACTGTGCTCTGCAGGTGAGGGCCTCCTGCAGATACCATCTTATCAGGAGGTTTGTCTGCCCAATATAGGAAAAAGACCTTTAGTGTGGCGGCACCTTCCCTGTGGAATTCCCTCCCTTTGAATATTAGGCAAGCACCATCTCTGCTATCTTTTCAGCGCCTTTTGAAGACTTTCCTCTCCCAGCAAGCCTTTTAAGTTGAGACCTATCCCAGTCTGCGTCTGTGTTAGAATTGCTTTTAATATGTCTTTTAATATCTTTAACCCTTTTTTAAAAGATGTTTTTAAAGTTTTTTTTATATATTTTTAACGTTTTGTTTTAATGTATTTTAAGGTCTTTTTATGATGTTTTAAAGTGTTTTTAGTGTTTCTGTTTGCCGCCCTGAGCTCCTGCTGGAAGGAAGGGCGGGGTATAAATAAAATAATAAATAAAATAAAATATATAAATAAGTAGTTATCTAGTAATGAAGCCTTTTCTTGTTTTTAACATGGGCACCATAGTGCCATAGTGCTTGACCATGGAGTAGAAAGGCTTTGTATGTGCATGGGTGACGCCGAAGCAGATTTCGCCATGACCAGCCAGCCAATTGCAAGATGAACGTGGCTCTTGTCTTTTTTTTCTTTTTCTTTTTTTACAAGAAAAAAAGGTGGCTGGGGGCATTCTTGGGAAACTATTGACTCCTTTAAAAATGCACAGGAAGGGGACTTCTGTTATGTCAGCCTTCGCCAAGCCGGTGCCCTCCTGATGTTTTGGTCTACAACTCCCATCAACCCCAGCCAGCAGTCATGGCCATATTATGGATTTAACTATGTATATTTCCACCTACCGACCCACCCCAAAATACAGTTAAACGAAACAAGAGAAAGATTCAGCCACTCCCTCCCTCGGCATGCGCTTGACGTTGAGATTGCTGGCACTAGTTTCAAAGCTTCTGGTTCTCAGATGTTTTGCATTCAGCAGACAGCCTGCCCAGTTGTCTGTTATCTGCCATTGCTCTGGAATAGCGTCGGAATGTCCATCTTTTTGACCTTAGGAATTGCCTTGCTTGTAGCCAGACTGGAGGTCCATCCGGGGCTGTGGTTTTAAGAACAGAAATAGCTGCATGATACTGAGGCTGATTTCACACATGGGGCTGTTTGGGTGAGTTTGACTGATTAAAAAGGTAGCGCTTCTGTCCCGATTTCTAAAATCACACTGCAGTACCTTTTGCGCTAAGGAACAGCAGCTTTTTCAGCCGATATAATGGCATTTTGTGCAACTGTCTTTTACACGGCTTGTCCCTCACCCATTATACACATGCACACTTTTCCCCACTGTGTAGGAGGTCTGAGTTGTTGTCCTGTCACCATGTGAGCCGTCTCCCTTTAGGATCTGACTTTCTAATTATTTTCATTGTATCCACATGGGGTGTATATGGGAAATGCTGCTGCTATCTGCACCGATGCAATTTTCATCAGGCAAAAAAACCCTCTGCGAGACTAAAGGGCGGGAATGCACTGCATGCTGGGATGCCTCTCCCGTGAGCAGCTGCAGCTAGTGAAGAACTCCCATGATCTTCTGGGTTCCCAGCCTTGCTAGCGGATTATTTCTGGTATCATTTATCATGGAGATCTGCACTAAACTTCCACTACATTCCACTAGAATTCTGGAGCTAGCTTGTGCATCATGTGGAAGATCAAATATAGTGCGCAAATTACTAGGTAAAAAATCATCAGAATAACGGAATAAAGTGCAGTGTGAAAGCAGCCTGAGTCAGACCACTGGTCAGCCTAGCTCAGTTTGGTCTATACTGACTGGTAACAGCCCTCCAGGATTTCAGACCAAGGTCTCTCCTGGCCCTATCTGAAGGTGTTGGGGGTTGAACCTAGGACCTTCTGCATGCAAAGCAGATGTTCTGTTACTGAGACACAGTTCTTCTCCAGCCAGATAATCACAGATTTTTACCACATGTCCTTCTGTCTGCTCACAATGCTGAGGAAGTCTTGGCTCTTAGAGCTGGATGGAACCAAAAGCCATCTAGTCCAGCTCTTCCATGTTCTGTACATTAAGGATGAGGAATCTGTGAGCCTCTGAATGTTGTTGAACTCTGGCTCCCATCAGCTTTAGCCAGAATGGCCAATGGTTAGAGATGATTATTAGTAGCAGAAGCAGTATTTTATTAGTTGGATTTCTTACCTGCCCTTCACCATAAAGTCAGGGAGACTTGAAAAATGGGAATGGATTGCCTTCAAGTCGATTCCCACTTATGGCGACCCTGTGAATAGGGTTTTCATGGTAAGCGGCATTCAGAGGTGGTTTACCATTGCCTCCCTCTGAGGCTGAAAGGTCGTGACTGGCCCAAGGTCACCCAGTGAGCTTCATGGCAGTGTGGGGATTCAAACCCTGGTCTCCCAGGTCATAGTCCAGCAATACAATATTAAAATCAGTTAAACTAATGTTGTTGTTATATGCCTTCCAGTCGATTATGACTTATGGCAATACAGCCAAAAGATTCATAGGGTTTTCATGGTAAGAGGTATTCAGAGGTGGTTTACTATTGCCTTCCTCTAAGCCTACGGCACCCAGTATCCCAGGTGGTCTCCCATCCAAGTACTAACCAGGCCTAACCCTGCTTAGCTTCTGAGATCAGATGGGATTGGGCGTGTTCAGAGTAGTATGGCCATAGTAAACCAGTGTACAATCAGAATAATAGGCTGGGTTCTAAAACAACAACAACAACAACTGATGTGGGCCTTACTAAACAAAATACCTTCACTGTCAAAAGGTCAGAACAAAAGAGCTGCATCTTCAGCATATGATGAAAGCTATACAGTGAAGGTGCCAGGCGGACCTCTGTGAGGAGGGAAGTCAACAACTTAGGGGCTGCCGCAGAGAATGCCCTTTCCTGGGCCACATGCACACCCTGGAACTTCTCAAGGTGATGGAACTACCAAGACGACGTGCTGATCTTAACACATGCTAGAGATGGAGGTGGTCTTTCAGATATTTATAGGGTTGTAATCAACATAGCGCCGAGGAAATCCTTGCGCAAGCAGATTGATTGGGTTCTCCCAATCCTCTAGAGCAGATTGGAGGACGGTGCAGGGCAAGGAGTGGGGGCAAAGTCCCATTGTTAGGGTTGCCATATTGCCCGGTTAGCCAGGTTTTACCCGGATTCTATGCATGCCACCTGGCGCCCGGCTAGCCCCTTAGGTGGCCCGGATTCTCAGCTTTAATTTTAAAAAAAATTAAGTTTCTCAGTGGTCCGGTTCTCGAGATATACATAAAAACGTCAGCCGCCCCCCGACTGTTAAATCTTTCTTTAAACAGTACTGTACTATAGCACTTCGTAGCTTTAACCCCGCCCATTCAGGATTGCAGCCAATCAGGGATTGTGTTTCAGTTTCATTGACCTGAGGCAGTGTCTAGAAAACAAAATGGTGGTTTCCCCCCCCGTTTATCTGAAAATCTCATAAATTGGGTAAGTATATACATTTCAGTTTCTTTTCCTCTTGTGTGCAGGAGTCAGATCCTGGGCAGTGTTTTCAAAACCTTCCCAATACTTGCTTTTGTGGGGGTAAAAGCATGCTAATCCCATATGCCCAGAGTAAATCCCATTGAATTCAATTGGACTTACTTTTGAGTAGACATGGTTATGAATGTGCTGAAAATCAATGGGACTTTGGAGTGAATGTAAAAAAGAATTGTGTTTGTGCCCTCTAGTCCTATTTTAAAGCAAGTAGGCAGGGCTTACTTAGGTATTACAGTTTTTATTCTGTAGGAAAGTAATACTGGTTTTTTTAAAAACTAATACTGATTTTTCTGCAATGACCAGCTGGTTTGACAATAAACTATTATATGGGCTGTATGTATTTATACATCTGCAGTGTGTGTGTGTGCGTGTGCGTGTAACACCCCTGTGAGGTAGGGTTGGAAACCAAGGCAGCTCACAACAAGAAATAAAGCCATTTAAAATCCAATAACCATAAAAACAAGTATAAACAGTTGCAAAACAGCGTAAAGTGGCATGATTCGGAATTTTGGGTTGTGTGAATGAAGTTGCTTATCACTTGAGGTTGCATTTCTGTCCCTGTTTGAGTAAGCCCCACTGAATACGCTGGGACTTGCTTCTGAATAAATAAACCTAGGATTGCACTATAAATATCTGTACAGTTTGTGTAAATAATAAATATATTTTATAGTCATGCTTATATAAATATTTCTTCATTTATCATATTTTTGGTTTTTGGTTAGGAATCCTGACTGGTTGTGAGATGCTTAGTTTTTTGCCTTACTCATAGGAATCTTCTTGTGGTTGGTATGGTATTACATTTAGGAAAGTGTTACCGCCTTCTGTGTTTTTTTTTCCTATTTGCATTTCACTTATCTTTAACCTCACTCCGTTACAGCTGTAGAAGCAACAGCAGCATATGCAAGATAATTAACTCCCATTAGTGATAAGAACAAGAATTTATAATTATTATTTCGATTAAAACAAGAGGCTTATCAATACTTTGAAGAGGACCAGATATTTATTTTCTTTCTGAGCCCAGGACTGGGTCTTTCATGATGCCTGGTTGGGGGGGGGGAGCAGGAGAGTAGTTGATAAGACAGACATCCTGGCATTGGTAATCTAATTAGCAAGGTATGTGTGGAATTGTTGCACACTTCCAGGCCCAGTTTCATTTTGAGTATGGAGGTGGAACCTGTGTAGATGTGGTTGATCAAAGGGAAAAGAAATTTTGAGTTAAGCAAAGCTCTGCTTTTATAAAACCTAAGAAACATACAAATACTCTGAATGTCTGAGTGCCTGCACCAGTGGAATACTGGAAGAACTTGTAAAACTTGCTGCAACAGTATTTACAACTGAGCATGTGCTGTGAAAGACTCCTTTTCCTAACATTTTGGCTTCTTGTTTTTCTCCACCCACCACATCTTTGAAATATATCGTATATGGTTAACCGTACTGCTGCCCTGACTTACTTTGTTTGTTGCTATTTTGTGTTTTTATTATGTTTTTATATTGATTGTGTATTTTTATTGTTTTTATTATATTTGTAAGCTGTGCTGAGCTCTGTTTTTAACAGCAAAAGGGCAGGATATAAATTCTCTTAATCAATCAATAAATACTCCATAGTGTTGGAAACTAGAGTCTAGGCATTTAAGGCTGAAAATGTTGCTTTTAAAAAAAAGATTTCTCACATCTTTTTGGTGGTAATTCCTAGGCACAAAAACAAAACAACTGGACAATCCAAATTTTAAAATGCAAATAATATGCAAATAATTTGCATAATACGAAAATAATTTGCATAATATGCAAATTAACCTGCCTGGATTTGTGGAACTGGACTATGGCAACCCTACCCATTGTGCAAGTGAAAGTCATTCCGCTTGTGCAGTTATTTAGTTGAATACCACTCATAAATCTGTGAAATAAATAAGGGCCCAAGCTGTTCTTTATAGAGCTCTGGTTTCCATAATGATATTCAGCTGTGTTTCCTCTACAACACATTATTAGCTACAGTTTTTTTGCCCCTGAATTGACTGTTTATATCCCCCCTCCCTGCTCCAACCTCAACCTCATGCTCTGATCTCTAAGGGAGATGACAGCTCCCCAATGCAGATGGCAGGGGAGTATCCTCATGTTGCTTGCTCAGAACCAAAATAAGTTTCCTGTCAATAGAAACTGTGCATTCTGGGCCTTTTGGTGATGTTGCTGGTGGTTGGCTTAAAAAATCAGCTGAACTCTCTGTAATGCAAAGGGTTTGGTGTTTGTTATATTTGGGGTTTTGTTGAGAAAAGTCAGAAAGTAATGGTTTTGCCTAATTTGAGCGTTGTATTTGTAGGCAATAAGGATGTTTCAGGAGATATAATGCCTTCAAATATAATACTCCAATTACGCAAAAGCATTACTTTCTGACTTTTTCAGCGAAACACGAAATAAAACACGCACCAATCCCTCTGCATTCTCGTTTAGAGACACTTAGGGTAGGGATTGGTGCTTGTGGCAAGAGGACTCTGTGTGATCAAATGAAAATGGACACAATCCTCCAATCTTATTTTTATTAAGATATTTAGTATCTCTGCAGGACTTGTTCTTGGGACCACTGTTGTTGTTATGTGCCTTCAAGTCGATTATGACTTATGTCGACCCTATGAATCAGCGACCTCCAATAGCATCTATTATAAACCACCCTGTTCAGATCTTGTAAGTTCTGTGGCTTCCTTTATGGAATCAATCCATCTCTTGTTTGGCCTTCCTATTTTTCTACTATTTTTCCCAGCATTGTTGTCTTTTCTAGTGAATCATGTCTTCTCATTATTTGTCCAAAGTACGACAAGCGCATTTTCATCATTTTAGCTTCTAATGATAGTTCTGGTTTAATTTGTTCTAACACCCAATTATTTGTCTTTTTCATGGTCCATGGTATGCACAAAGCTCTCCTCCAACACTACATTTCAAATGAGTTGACTTGGGACCTCTATGTTGTTTTACTTATTACATTTATACCCCACCCTTCCTCCCAGAAAGAGCCCAGGCCAGCAAACAAAAATGCTAAAAGCACTTTAAGATATCTTAAAAGCAAAAGACCTTAAAATATATTAAAACAAAACATATTTTCTCCCCCAAAAGCTTTAAAAACATCTTCAAAAGCAGTTCCAACACAGATGCAGACTGGGAGGTCTGTACTTAAAAGGCATGTTGAAAGAGGAAGGTCTTCCGTAGGTGCCAAAAAGATAACAGAGGTGGCGTCTGTCTAATATTTAAGGGGAGGGAATTCCAAAGGGTTGGTGCCTCTACAGTAAAGGTCCGTTTTCTATGTTGTGCAGAATGGACCTCCTGATAAGACGGCATCTGCGGGAGGCCCTCACCTGCAGACCTCAGTGATTGACTGGGTATATAAGGGGTAAGACTTTCTTTCAGGTATCCAGGTCCCAAGCTGTATAGGGTTTTGTACACCAAAACTAGAACCTTGAACTTGGCCCGGTAACAAATTTAAGCCTCTTTTAAAGGCACCAAGTGGGTGACCATGGGTGGGTGATTGACTAGGTATATAAGGGGTAAAATGATCTTTCAGGTATTATTAAATTTCTGGCCCATCCTTCCTCCCAAGGGGAGCCCAGAGCAGCAACTTCTTGTTCTTTATTGGCTGATGTATGAAAATGAACTGATAGTGGCCCTGCCATGAGCCACATGTGGCCCCTTGAATGATGGCATATTGGCCCTTGGCTGCCATCCTCTAGAGGCAAAAGAAAGCCTGGATCAACCGGATATGTAGGGCTGTTTCCCAATGAGTGTTTATTGGGAGATTCATGCTCTTCATGCATGCATGCAAGTTTTTCACAGTGTTCATGTGATGTCATTGTCATTAAAATGCCAGCACGTATTCCCCCTTTTAATCTGAATTTTGAGGGGAAATCAGATAAGAAACAGAGGGAGAGAGAGACAACAACCTGTTTGCAATATCTGAATGGCCTGTTTTGTAAATTACATATCCACCTGAAAGCACCCCAGGAATGGAACTGGGGATGAGAATGACAGCCTTGTCTTCCTTTGGCATGGCCTTATCAGAGTGGCCCCTCTGACGTAACTAGTTGTAAGCAGAGTTCATCAGCATTCCGCCTTTTGGAGACATCTGTGCCTCTCCAAAGCCCAGCATCTTTCTGACCTCCTGCATGCAAAAGCTGGAGATGGTCTCCATGATTTATTTTACTAATTAATGATTTTCAAGCTCATTTCTGTGTGTGTGTCTGATATATAGATTTTTGTAAACTGCTTAGAGGTCTTACTACAATCAAGTGGTATATTAAACACTGAAAAATAATAAATATTAACTTTTTTTTTAAAAAAAAGGTTGTTGAAATTGTTAGTGGAAGATGTGTGCTGTTAACTCACAGCCCTGTTGATTGAGTTTTGACTTCTTACCAGTTCACCTGGGCTGATCAGCGGAAATTTTATTTAATTGATTTACTGAGGACATCAGTTAACAGTTGATGCCCTAATGTATTTATTTATTGTATTTATATACCGCCCCATAGCCGAAGCTCTCTGGGCAGTTTACAGCAACTAAAAACATTAAAACAAATACACAAATTTAAAAACACATCTTTTAAAAACAATTTAAAACACAATTTAAAAATTTAAAACAATTTAAAATGCCTGGGAGAAGAGGAAAGTCTTGACCTGGTGCCGAAAAGATAACAGTGTTGATGCCAGGCTCACCTCGTCAGAGAGGTAATACCAATATCTGCTAGTACATTCTAGAGTAAGGGTGGAAAACCTTTGGGCCTCCAGATGTTTCTGGACTATAATTCCAATAATCCCTGGTCAGTGGCCATGCTTGCTGGGGCTGATGGGAATTGCAGTTCAGCGACATCTGGAGGGCCAAAGGCCCCCCACACCTGTTTAAGGGGAAGCACATCCATCAATGTTGGCTGTAGAGACCACCTGGACCCTCCCTTCCTCCTCTCTGTTTCAATGCTTGGTGAACCGCTTCAGTGGACTCTAAAGCCAGATCATAGAAGGGAAGGGAAGAGCCTTCAGTCCAGAAAATATTTGACATTTGAAACTTATTTTGAAGGCACTGTGACCTCCAGGCGAAGTTTCAGTGCTGTCCAACTCCTAGATTTCCTGTTTGAATTTTTAAATAGTAACACTTGAACTGGATAATCACAGGGTGCGCATCTTTGTGCCGGCTTCTGAGTGCCAATAATAAAACCAGTCTCTTTAAATTTAAAAAAGCCCCATGCAGTGTTTCAAGTGGTGTTTTATGTTTCAGATTCTCATTTGGAGACTAAAAAGGCAGCACTTGCATTGGCAGACTTTATTAAGGGCCTTTTTATTCCTCACTCTTCACCATCCAAAGATAATAATGAATCTGGGCTTGTCTTCCCTTCTACTCCGACCCCCACCTCTGAACCCACAGGGGACTCTTGTTGCTCTGGGCTGTGCGTTTTTAGCAGGAATAAAACCTCCTTGATGCTAAGAAGGTGCAACTACCGGTTCCAGAGAATGTTTCCCTCTTCTGGAGCCCCAAAGGGAAAGTTAACGTTTTAAAGTGTTAAAACTTAGAATGTAGGGGGCAGAACTAGGATTGGCTTTCTCTGTGTTGCTTTTGCTGCAAAGTACATTTTAAAATGCAAGCTGCATTTCAAAGTAAGTGCAATAACGGAAGCTTCCCTAATATAATATATCATATCATAGTATAATATAATATCAGAGCTTGGAAAAGTTACTTTTTTTGAACTACAACTCCCATCAGCCCAATCCAGTGCCCATGCTGGCTGGGGCTTATGGGAGTTGTAGTTTAAAAGAGTAACATTTCCAAGTTCTGTATAACATACACTCTTCCCTTCCTTGACAAGGCAACTTAGATGAGATGGTTTTTAACAAAGAAGGGGAGCAACATACAGAATGTTGGGGAAATAGTGCTGTTGGTTAATCTTGTTTGTTTTAATGCTTGGGGCTAATTTAAATGTTGTGACTTCCTCCATTGGTCCAATTGGAAAGGGGCAAAGTGTTCGGCCCATTAAGGCCAATGTATTATTTGACATTTAAGAGCCAAAGGCCCACCAAGTCCAGCATCCTGGCCAAACCGATGCCACTTCTGGGTAGCCAGCAAGCAAAACTTGAGCACAACCACACTCTCCCCACCTGCGATTCCCAGCAACCGACATTAGGAGGCGTATCGCCTTTGACAATAGAAGCAGTTCACAATCGCCACTGATAACTTTATTCTCTATAAATTTGTCTAAGTTACTATGAAAGCCATCTGAGTTGGTGACCATTACTGTGTCTTGAGGGAGTGAATTTGTTGTTGAATTAGGTGCTTTGTGAAGAAACACCTTTTATTACTATTTTAGGGCTGTCCTGAATCGATAAACATTCACACCATTGGATTGGTGAACTAGTACCATTGGGTTCTACTTTTATAAGAGACGGAAAAAAACATCTCTGTTCGCTTTCTCCATACCGTGCATACTTGTGTTTTTGTTGTTATGTGCTTTCAAGTTGATTTCGACTTATGGCGACCCTATGAATCAGCGACCTCCAACAGCATCTGTCATGAACCACCCCATTCAGATCTTGTAAGTTCAGGTCTGTGGCTTCCTTGATGGAATCAGTCCATCCCTTGTTTGGCCTTCCTCTTTTTCTACTCCCTTCAGTTTTTCCCAGCATTATTGTCTTTTCTAGTGAATAAGGTCTTCTCATTATGTGTCCAAAGTGTGATAACTTCAGGTTCATCATTTTAGCTTCTAGTGATTGTTGTTATGTGACTACAAGTCAATTATGACTTATGGCAACCCTATGAATCAGTGACCTCCAATAACATCTGTCATGAACCACCCTGTTCAGATCTTGTAAGTTCAGGTCTGTGGCTTCCTTTATGGAATCAGTCCATCTTTTGCATATTTGTGTACATCTCTATAATGTCCCCCTTACTTACTTTTTTCTCTAAATTCTAACCTTTCCTTATAGGTGGGTGTTTCCAGTCTCTTGCTCAATTTGCCTGCTCTTTTCAGAACCTTTTCCATCTCTACCGTACCCTTTTTGAGGTGAGCCGTCAAGAACTGTTCACAGTATCCTAACCATGCAGTCATTTCTCTTGGACGTGCATGGGCTGAAGCTGGGTTCAGGTGCAGGGTTGTGCACACGAGCCCCGTCCCCGGCATCTTTGCATGTGCTGCCTCATCCATGAGCTTCCTCGTGTTGAGTGGGGAAGGTCTGTGGGGCTTTTATCCATGTTCACATGGACACATGTAGAACCTGCTCACTGATCAGCAATTCTGATAAAGCAGGGTCCTCAGTTACATGAGGCATTCTGTGTGTGTTCAAGTGCTCTCAGGTAAAAGCCTCCTGGAGGTCTTGCCCGCTTCACATGGGGACTGAGTGAATAGGGGCAATGCACACTGGGACGTTGGGGATGGCTTGGGCGCACCACCCCTTCTGTGTGGCAGCACCTACCCTCTGGAACTCCCTGCCCATTGATATTAAGTAAGCGCCTTTGCTGTTTTGTTTTTCACTGCCTGCTAAAAACCTTTTTTATTTAGACAGGCCTACCCAAGTACGTACATTTGACATGTATTTTAACATGCAATTTTATTTTATTTTATCATTTTTTTTTAAACTGCTGATTTTACTTCTGTTTTAAATTATTTTTAACATCTGATTTTATCTATATTTTAAGTGTATATTTTATATTGTTTTATGTATACCACTTAGGGTTTTTGATGATTAAGTGGTATATAAATCCCCTTGAATAAATAAATAAAACCCTACTCCTTTGCATAGTTTTAGCTCATGCATGTTCAGGCATATATCTGGAGACGCCTCCTGTTTGCAAAAGTTGACCAAAGTTACTATGGGTGCGTGTGGTCACATCCACACCATGCATTTAAAGCACATGCCTTGCCCTAAAGAATCCTGGGAGCTGTAGTTCACCCTTCAAAGTGCTACAATTCCCAGGATCCTTAATGAACTACAGTTCCCACAGAAGGGATTCTGAGGAACTGAGACAAATAGTGGTAACAAGAGAGGAAGTTCTAGGCTTAATGGACAATATAAAAACTGACAAATCACCGGGCCCGGATGGCATCCACCCGAGAGTTCTCAAAGAACTCAAATGTGAAATTTCTGATCTGCTAACTAAAATATGTAACTTGTCCCTCGGGTCCTCCTCCGTGCCTGAGGACTGGAAAGTGGCAAATGTAACGCCAATCTTCAAAAAGGGATCCAGAGGGGATCCCGGAAATTACAGGCCAGTTAGCTTAACTTCTGTCCCTGGAAAACTGGTAGAAAGTATGATTAAAGCTAGATTAACTAAGCACATAGAAGAACAAGCCTTGCTGAAGCAGAGCCAGCATGGCTTCTGCAAGGGAAAGTCCTGTCTCAGTAACCTATTAGAATTCTTTGAGAGTGTCAACAAGCATATAGATAGAGGTGATCCAGTGGACATAGTGTACTTGGACTTTCAAAAAGCTTTTGACAAGGTACCTCACCAAAGACTTCTGAGGAAGCTTAGCAGTCATGGAATAAGAGGAGAGGCCCTCTTGTGGATAAGGAATTGGTTAAGAAGCAGAAAGCAGAGAGTAGGAATCAACGGACAGTTCTCCCAATGGAGGGCTGTAGAAAGTGGAGTCCCTCAAGGATCGGTATTGGGACCTGTACTTTTCAACTTGTTCATTAAGGACCTAGAATTAGGAGTGAGCAGTGAAGTGGCCAAGTTTGCTGACGACACTAAATTGTTCAGGGTTGTTAAAACAAAAAGGGATTGCGAAGAGCTCCAAAAAGACCTCTCCAAACTGAGTGAATGGGTGGGAAAATGGCAAATGCAATTCAATATAAACAAGTGTAAAATTATGCATATTGGAGCACAAAATCTGAATTTCACATATACGCTCATGGGGTCTGAACTGGCGGTGACTGACCAGGAGAGAGACCTCGGGGTTGTAGTGGACAGCACGATGAAAATGTCGACCCAGTGTGCGGCAGCTGTGAAAAAGGCAAATTCCATGCTAGCGATAATTAGGAAATGTATTGAAAATAAAACAGCCGATATCATAATGCCGTTGTATAAATCTATGGTGCGGCCGCATTTGGAATACTGTGTACAGTTCTGGTCGCCTCATCTCAAAAAGGATATTCTAGAGTTGGAAAAGGTTCAGAAGAGGGCAACCAGAATGATCAAGGGGATGGAGCGACTCCCTTACGAGGAAAGGTTGCAGCATTTGGGGCTTTTTAGTTTAGAGAAAAGGCGGGTCAGAGGAGACATGATAGAAGTGTATAAAATTATGCATGGCATTGAGAAAGTGGATAGAGAAAAGTTCTTCTCCCTCTCTCATAATACTAGAACTCGTGGACATTCAAAGAAGCTGAATGTTGGAAGATTCAGGACAGACAAAAGGAAGTACTTCTTTACTCAGCGCATAGTTAAACTATGGAATTTGCTCCCACAAGATGCAGTAATGGCCACCAGCTTGGATGGCTTTAAAAGAAGATTAGACAAATTCATGGAGGACAGGGCTATCAATGGCTACTAGCCATGATGGCTGTGCTTGCCACCCTAGTCAGAGGCAGCATGCTTCTGAAAACCAGTTGCCGGAAGCCTCAGGAGGGGAGAGTGTTCTTGCACTCAGGTCCTGCTTGTGGGCTTCCCCCAGGCACCTGGTTGGCTACTGTGAGAACAGGATGCTGGACTAGATGGGCCACTGGCCTGATCCAGCAGGCTCTTCTTACGTTCTTTGGGGAAAATCACATGCTTTAAATGTATGGTGTGGATGTAACTGAGAGAGAGAATGTTCATGTGTGAGAATGGGGTGTGCATGTTTTGGCACTGCCCACTTTGAGTTTTGTCCATGCAAACTTACAAGTACATAGCCCCTCAACCGCTTTTCCTCAAGGAAATTCAGCCCTTGGAGAAGAAAAAATGCACCTCAATACAGCGTGAATAAATTCAAGACTGGCTCCAGATTTAGGGATTCCCACAGCAAGATATCCGTTGGTGCTTTCCCCTGTAAGCCCCTGTGGCCGCTGGTTTATCTGGGCATCAGCAGCTGCACCTGGGAAGCCACCTGCTCTGTTAAACTTCCCATAATGCTTTAGGGTGCCCAATGTAGTGTTGATCCAGTGGTACGTCAGGTGCTTTGGAGCCTTGTGGGGTGACTCCTCACCTGCTGATATCCAGATAAGTTATCGGGCAGGTGAGCTGAGCAGGCATTGGGGTCCCAGTGCACGTGGTCCACGTGAACTTCCTAAGAGCGCAGGGTTTTGTCATTGGACCTGGGTGCACTCATATGGGCATTACCTGTATAGCTTTATATTTCAGGTTTAGTTGAAACTCAGCTATTTGGACCGTATAGATATACAACTGGTTTGCACAAATGTGTGGCTTGTCACCGAATGACTGGCTACTGATTGTGTGAATGAGCTTTGTGGAAAATGCTGTATTTTAAAATTATTGTAACTCGTCCTGGGGGCTCTGGGTGAAGGGCAGGTAATAGATGATGATAATGATGGTGTTGTATTTGCAGTGGCATCAGGGAACGCAAGAGTCCCATCCGTAGAGTTGCCTGTGATGGGTCATTTCCAACATGCCAATCATGTGTGTACATTGCAGTTGTCAGGTAGCAGTTGTCAGGTCGCAGCTGCGCAGGGATGAACTCAGCCTATAAAAGCAATTCCTGTAGTAACGACACCATACCACCTAAGCCAGCTTTCACTGCCCTGGTGCCCTATAGATGGACTACAACTCCCATCAGCCCCAGGAGTTACTTCCTGGAACTGCCTTCCCCAACCCGGTGCCCTCCAGCTCCCATCAGTTATGGTGGCTGAAGGTGTTGGGAGCTGTAGTCCAAAGCCTCTGGAGGACACCAAGTTGGCGACGGGTGCCCAGAGCGGTCACAGAGCTGTAGTAGAGATGGCTATATCACAGTTTCATCTTAACTCAGCTTACTGTTTTCCGCACTTCACTTTCAACATTAAATCATCCCTCACTATTTAAATAATGGAAACTCACTTTACTTGCCAAGTTTTGGGGTTTTGTTGCTGCTTCTGTTGCTCTGAGAGCTAATTCTTTTCCTCACCCCCACATCCCCCACCCCAAAAGAACTGGAAACACCACACAGCGGCTGTACACAGAGCAGAATGGAAAAGTTCACATTTTATTGTGCCTCTGATTCATACTTTCCAGATACAACCATTTCAGCCACAGGTTGTAATCTAGTACACTAGTAGTTAAAATAAAATAAAATAAAATAATGAATGCTTATTAAGGAACCTCTATTTTTAAGCGAGGAGGGAGTGAAAATATGATCCCACCTCAAGGCACCTTTCAGTAACATGATTAAATTGCAAAATATGAAGGAGCTCTTTTGAAGGAGGAGGACCTATGTCCTAAGGCTCTGCTGCCAGTCAGAGCAGGTCATCCTTCCCCAGGCTAGGGCCCTCCAGATGTTTTCTACCCTCCTCTCATCACTCTTCTGTAGACATCGTAGATCTATATTCTTTCCGAGCCTGTAGATCTGTGATGTTGTAGATTTCATAGATTTATATACGGAATTATGTAGATTTATAGATCTATAGCTGGGAACATTTTGGGTAAATTAAAATGGTTAGCTGACACCAGAATTGAGAGCCACGCTTTGCTCAGTGGCATGGCTACCCGCCTGCCACTGGAACAGCCATCCGTGGGCCCAGCAGGGAGGGTGGTATGTAGCAGCGTGGCCTGGTCAAAAGCACTTCAGGGGTCCTTGGCCGGTGCCTGACTGCTGACCACCGGTATCAGACCTGGTTCTGAACCAGATTGGGATGCAGGGTGGGCAACCAACAAGGGAGCCCAGAATCTGATCTTTCATTTAAAAAAAAAAAGTCAGTCTGTAAGCTGTCCTAGAAAGAATTTTATGGAGTAAAATGTGCCAGGTACCATTCTAAGTGATTTCTGTGAAATGAGCCAGTCTGGCCGCTCCTGCCTGTCCATGTTATTAGCCAATGAGTGAAGTCAGAGCTCTGATTGACAAGCAAGTTGTTTGGACACCAGCCAATAGGAATCCTTGGGATCCTAAAGAGCTGCTGTTTGCCCTTTTCCTTACTGTAGTGCACTTTTCCTGTTTCTGCCTGTTTCCCCTGGTCCTTGGAATCTCCATAGTTTGCCCTTCCTTTTCCAGAGCAACCAGGACGCATCTTTCCTGTGCTGAGTTCATCTGAGATCAAGTAGTTCCCAGAAATTACTTTATGCAAATACAACTACATAGTAAGTGTTAGTGAATGTAAAAGAATCTCGCCCCCCCCCCAACAGCAAATGCAGTAGTATAATAGCAAATTCAGAAGTTTAAGGGCCCTTCGTAACTCACAGCCACACACCCTTCTATGACTATAAGACCTTCTAAGATTATAATCTGGCCAAGCTTGAATATGCTTTAATTTGGATTCCTGCATTGAGCAGGCGGTTGGACTCGATGGCCTTATAGGCCCCTTCCAACTCTATGATTCTATGAATACTGCTTTCTGCTTCTCTGTCACTGTCACCATTGGACTGCCCTTTCTCACTATCGGAGATATTGCCTGAATGACTGAATTCAGTGCCTCGTGCTGCTCGATGATGTAGATGGGATGCTATAATCCAGATTCACTGTCTCTTCTTCTGCAGTTACAGAATTCTTACTCTGTACAACTTGGCTTTTTGAAGTAGGAACTAATAGGAACTGCTTTCATTCTGATTGGCAACAGGAAACAACAAGGAACTGTTAGAAGACTCTTCTCAGTAGCTAACTCCCTCCCCTTTCATGCGGATTGGTTCATAGGATGGTGGAGACATAGGGACCCTGCTAGGACCTGGTTCCCAAAAAAGTAAGGGGTGTAAGACCCCCCCCCGAGACCCTGGACGACTGTACCCCTGGGCAAATGTAAAAACTTTGCAAAGAGATTTAGGCATGGTACCTTTAACAGCTATATGGTAAGCAGAAACTCAACAGGCCAAGCATTTTCTAGTATGGAAATACAATTATGAGAAAAGCTTCACCATGACTACTCTCTAACTTGGTGTTATGCTGTGCGTGCCCCCCCTCCCCCCAACGGCAGCTATTTTGTGACTGGCGACCTTAGCACTCTCTCAACATTTGAAATGTGCCCTCTGATCTGAAAAGCTTAGTGACCCCTGAGATAAAACTTCTGTAGAGAAGTGGGTGGGACATAAAAGATGCAGTGCCCAAGTGGGTTAGGACTTCAGTTTTTTTAAAACAAAAACACGCCTGTCCTGAATCAAGAGTGTTATGGCATCTTAAAGCAAGGGTGAGGAACCTTTTTCATCCCAAGGGCCACATTCCCTTCTGTGCTGCCTTCTGAGGGCCATGTCCCAGTGGTGGGCAGGGCCGGAAGAAAAAGCAGGTGGAACAATGAAAGTAAATATTACCTTTGTATAGGTAATATCCTTGCACGCACTCACACGCCCTTCTCTATCCTCCATCCTGGCAACCAAGAGGCATTAGCAGAGTTCAGTGACACGTTCTGTTATGATTATATCCTGCCCTTCCTCCCAGTAGGAGCCAGGCCTGCGGAGTCAGTACACCAAACCTTCGACTCCTACTCCTCTATTTTTCTACTGTCTGACTCCGAGTCGGAAGTAATGAGTGGGGTACCACAGGGCTCGGTCCTGGGCCCAGTGCTTTTCAACATTTTTTATTAACGACTTGGATGAGGAGGTACAAAGCATGCTTATCAAATTTGCAGATGATACAAAGTTGGGGGGCCATAGCTAATACTATGGAAGACAGAAACAAAATTCAAAGGGACCTTGATAGGCTGGAGCATGGGGCTGAAAACAACAGAATGAAATTCAATTATTATTATTATTATTTGTTCCATTTTTATACTGCCCCACTAGCATAGCTCTCTGGGCGGTGTACAACAAAGCAGTACAAATATATACAGTAAAATCCAATAATAACATACAACAAAAATACAAAGATACAAAAAGCTAAAAACAATTATAACACATTTTAAAACTGAATTAAGTTAGATTAAAAAGCCTTAGAAAAGAGGAAGGTTTTAACTTGGCACCGAAAGGATAACAATGTCAGCGCCAAGCACACCTCATCGGGGAGACTATTCCACAGTTCGGGGGCCACCACTGAAAAGGCCCTAGTTCTTGTTACCACCCTCCGAGCCTCTCTGTGAGTCGGAACTCGGAGGAGGGCCTTCGATGCAGAATGCAGTGTACGGGCAGGTTCGTATCGGGAGAGGCGTTCCAACAGCTATTGTGGTCCTGCGCCGTATAAGGCTTTATAGGTCAAAACCAGCACTTTGAATCTGGCCCGGAAGCAAATTGGAAGCCAGTGCAGGCGGGCCAGAACAGGTGTTATATGTTCGAACCGTTTGGTCCTCGTTATCAGTCTGGCCGCCGCGTTTTGCACAAGCTGTAGCTTCCGAACTGTCTTCAGAGGCAGCCCTACGTAGAGCGCATTGCAGTAATCCAGTCGCGAGGTTACCAGAGCATGTACAACTGATGTGAGGTCCTCCCTACTCAGATAGGGACGTAGCTGGGCTACCAACCGAAGATGGTAGAACGCATTCCGTGCCACCAAGGCTACTTGAGCCTCCAGTGATAGGGAAGGATCTAAAAGAACTCCCAGACTACGAACCCGCTCTTTTAGGGGGAGTGTAACCCTGTCCAGGACAGGGTATATATCCACCATCCGATCAGAGAAACCCCGCACCAACAGCATCTCAGTCTTGTCTGGATTGAGCCTCAGTTTGTTAGCTCTCATCCAGTCCATTATCGCGGCCAGGCAACGGTTCAGCACATTGACGGCCTCACCTGAAGAAGATGAAAAGGAGAAGTAGAGCTGCGTGTCATCAGCATACTGATGGCAGTGCACTCCAAATCTCCTGATGACCACACCCAACGGCTTCATATAGATGTTAAAAAGCATGGGAGACAGAACCGACCCCTGCGGGACTCCACATTGGAGAACCCACGGAGTCGAGCAATGTTCCCCAAGCACTACCTTCTGGAGACGACCCGCCAAGTAGGAGCGGAACCACTGCCAAGCAGTACCACCAACTCCCAACTCCGCAAGCCTCTCCAGAAGGATACCATGGTCGATGGTATCAAAAGCCGCTGAGAGATCAAGGAGAATCAACAGAGTTACACTCCCTCCGTCCCTCTCCCGACATAGGTCATCATACAGGGCGACCAAGGCTGTCTCAGTGCCGAAACCAGGCCTGAAACCCGATTGAAATGGGTCTAGATAATCGGTTTCATCCAAGAGCGATAGGGATTTATCAGTAGGGATAAATGGAAAGTTCTACACTTAGGAAAAAGAAACCAAATGCACAGTTATAAGATGGGGGATACTTGGCTCAGCAGTATGACATCTGAGAAGGACCTTGGAATTGTCGTTGATCACAAGCTGAATATGAGCCAACAGTGTGATGTGGCTGCAAAAAAGGCAAATGCTATATTAGGCTGCATTAACAGAGGTATAGTTTCCAAATCGCGTGAAGTATTAGTTCCCCTGTATTCAGCACTGGTTAGGCCTCATCTTGAATACTGCGTCCAGTTCTGGTCTCTGCACTTCAAGAAGGATGCAGACAAACTGGAACAGGTTCAGAGGAGGGCAACAAAGATGATGAGAGTACTGGAAACAAAGCCCTATGAGGAGAGACTGACAGAACTGGGCATGTTTAGCCTGGAGAACAGAAGACTGAGGGGAGATATGATAGCACTCTTCAAGTACTTGAAAGGTTGTCACACAGAGGAGGGCCGGGATCTCTTCTCGATCGTCCCAGAGTGCAGGACACGGAATAATGGGCTCAAGTTGCAGGAAGCCAGATTTCGACTGGACATCAGGAAAAACGTCCTAACTGTTAGAGCCATACGACAGTGGAACCAATTACCTAGAGAGGTAGTGGGCTCTCCGACACTGGAGGCCTTCAAGAGGCAGCTGGACAGCCATCTGTTGGGAATGCTTTGATTTGGATTCATGCATTGAGCAGGAGGTTGGACTTGATTGCCTTACAGGCCCCTTCCAACTCTACTATTCTATGATTCTATGACTCTGACTCCTTCATAAATGGCAAATGTATATTAACTAGTAATAACAAATTTACTGTAGTAAAATGGTAGCACAAGGCATTTCATCACCACCACGTGAATCATCAGGCTAGATTGATAGATATATTTATTTGATTAAAATTTCTGAACAAGAAAACTTTCCTAAATCCTATGAAAGTTTTTATTTTGAAGCCGGAGTTGGTACATTTCTACTGACTCTGACTCCACCCAAAATTGCTTCTGACTCCACGACTCTGACTCCACAGCCCTGGTAGGAGCCCAGGGCGGCAAACAAAAACACTAAAAACACTATAAAACAACATAAAAGCAGACATTAAAATATATGAAAACAAAATATCTTTAAAAACATCTTTTTAAAAAAAGCTTTAAAAACATCTTAAAAAGCAATTCCAATACAGACGCAGACTGGGATAAGGTCTCTACTTAAAAGGCTTCTTGAAAGAGGAAGTTCTAGCCAGCCAAAACACCACAAGGTGTGAAGCTAGGCCAATTAGGTGTGTCGCCTGGGGAGAGTTCCAAGGGCCAGATAGGGAGGCCTTGAGGGCCACATTCGTCCTTCAGGCCTGAAGTTCCCCACCCCTGCCCTAAAGACTTAACAAATCCTTTATGGTATAAGTTTTTGTGTCCTAGAGTCCACTTCATGAAATGCAACAGATGCAGGAGACAGATCTTCCAGTGTGATTGAGCAAGGCGATTCTTTTTGTCTGATTCTGACAACAGGAGATCAATCTTCACCAACTAACTAATCCCTTCAGTTCTGTTGTTGTGTTTCCAGATTCGCGACAGCAGAGAATCGGCACAACTTAGAAGCTCCCACCAAAAAGGCGTAGAGAATTCCAGTGTCCAGTGTCTGATCTTGCTGTGCCACAGAAAGAGCTCCATTTGTGATCCCTCACAATCCCTCAGCTTTGTGTGTCTGAGATGCCAGAAAAGGCAGCAACAATTGCTGTGGGGTTTCTCAAATGAGTTGCTTTGGACGGTGTCGGTTTAGATGTCTCTGTTTTGGTTTCAGCTGCCAGAGCAAAAATGGTAACATCTGCATGCAGAGATGATAAAAGGAAGGAAGTGCTTTCTAATTTCCCACTCTGTGGTTCCATTGTGGGCTCCTTCCAAAAACATTCATGGTGCGTCCTAGTTGTGTGTTCCTCTAAACTGACTGCTGCAGATCCTTTTTTTCCAATAGTATGGTTTGGGATTTTTCCTCCCCACCCCCCTTTGTTTTTGCATACCTTAGCATAGAGCACTGAAAAATATTTTTGCAGAAGCTTTTACTAAAACTTGGAGCTCAGTTAATACGTTTGTTGAAGACTTGCTTCTGTTGTAAACTGTCATGAGGGAAGAAAGGAAGGAGAGAGTTGTATCCATTTAAGAGTCGCTCCTTCTCTGTGGCGTTTTGTAGTCCCAAATAAGCAATGGTGGCTGGTGGCTCCATGTCAGTGGGGCAGCGGAATCCACTCCAGGTTTTAGTCCAGCCTTTTTGACTTCCAAGTTAGGAGAAAACCTTGAGCGGATTCCACTGCCACCAGACACCACTGCAAGTAAGCAAATGTTTGAGATGAGGGTATGCCAGCCTTCCCCAACCTGGTGCCCTCCAGATGTTTTGTATGGCAATTTCCATCAGTCCTAGACAGCACAACGGAAGCACTGCTTGTTAAGCCAGGCCTGTACCTGACTTGCTGACCAAGCTGAGCACAGCCTAGTTGCCCCGTATTGTGGTCTGATATCTGTGCTTGGAAACTGCCGTGAAGTAGCAGTCCCAGATAGGTGATAAAACTAAAAGGTTTTATCAAGCTGCTGTTGCGCCACTTTCAGCTTGTCGGGAAACAGGTCTGCGCAGGAGTGACATAGGCCGCTGGAGCAGCTGGCCCTTCTAGGGATTTCTTCCAGGGTTCTGTGAAAAGCACTTAAGTCGGAGGGTTTTTTTTATCAGTGGAAACACTGGCTAGCTCAAAGTCAAGAACGTGGCATGCATGGGTTGCTGAATGGATGTTTTTAGCTCCTTGATAGGTGGTGGCTTCCCTCTGTTTTGGCTTCAACTGTGTCATTGGGTGTACCTTAGTAGTTTGGGAAGGACCGTAGCTCAATGGAAGAGCATTTCAGGTTCAATCCCCGGCATCTCCAGGTAGGGCTGGGAAAATGTCCCTGCCTGAAACCATGGAGAGCTGCTGCAAGTGACGGCTGGTGCCCATTGGGACTGGTTGAGCAGAAGGCAGGGAGCCCAACCGTAGGTGGAGCCAGAGCCAATGACAGGCAGAGGCAATGGATTTTAATTTTGCTCCCATCCTCCCTCCTGAGTTCTACAAGGGGCAACACTGAGGCTAAGGAGGAAGAATCTGCTAGCCAGGGCCACCCCCTGGGCTGGTTGTAAGAAGGCAGGCAGGTGAGGGCTGACTGAAGGCAGACTGAGTTTGGTGGGACAGCGCCCCATTTGGTGTAATGGACCCATCTCCACTGGCTGCTGCCAGTCATTGTAGACAACACTGAGCTAGATGGACCAATGGTCTGACTCAGTATACAGCAGCTTCCTATGTTCCTAGTTCCCCAAAGTTTGGTGATTTTTTTTTAACTGCTTGAAAGCCCAGCTTGCTCTCCTGAGTAAACTCCTTTGCAATTAATGGGAGCTGCGTGAGAGCACAGTAGTGCCCCTTTCATTTCAACAGGGCTTGTGCAGTTGAATTTTCAACTTAGATTGTGCCTTTACATTTTTAAATATGTGCCAGTCCCCTGGACAAGGCACCAGTCCTTTAAAACCAAAAGCAAAAATAGGTCAGAATGAGGCCGTTGCTGAAATATCATTATGTCATTAGCCTAGCACTGCTTGCTCGCAACCACTGCACCGGGAGAAACCTATAACTGTCTCAAAACTGTGAAGGGTTTGCTGCAACTTCGGGGGGGGGGAATGCCCAGATTTGAACTGTGACAGCGTACCAGGAAAAGGGTGTTCCATATCCTGACTATGCAACTCTCTCCTGAAAGAAATCAAGCAGTCCTCCACTTTGTCTGCATTCAGGAAATGTGCAAAGATTTTTTATTTATCTACGGTTTGGCCGATAGCTTTATGAAGTTTTTACACTGCTGGTTTTAACTACGATCTGTCTTTTATTTATTTATTTATACATACATACATACCCCACCCTTTTTCCAGTGTAACGGAAGGGTGGGATGTTGTTGTTGTTGTTATGTGCCTTCAAGTCGATTGCAACTTATGGCGACCCTATGAATCAAGAGCATCTGTCATGGACCACCCTGTTCAGATCTTGTAAGTTCAGGTCTGTGGCTTCCTTTATGGAGTCAATCCACCTCTTGTTTGGCCTTCCTCTTTTTCTACTCCCTTCTGTCTTTCCCAGCATTATTGTCTTTCCTAGTGAATCATGTCTTCCCATGATGTGTCCAAAGTATGATAACCTCAGTTTCATCATTTTAGCTTCTAGTGACAGTTCTGGTTTAATTTGTTCTAACACCCAATTATTTGTCTTTTTCGCAGTCCATGGTATCCAGAAAGCTCTCCTCCAACACCACATTTCAAATACGTTGATTGTTCTCTTATCCTTTTTTTTCACTGTCCAACTTTCACATCCATACATAAATTAATAAATACATCACAGTGATTATTTGAATTGTTTCATGTAATTTTATTGTTGAGAGCAGGTGGGTGGTTCCCATTGGGACTGGTGGGGCGGAAGGCAGGGAGACCAACAGAGCCAATGATTGGTGGAGCCAGAGCCAATGGCAGGCAAAGCCACCTTACTCTGGTATTGTCCCCATCTTCCTCCTCCCGGCTGAGTTCTGCAAGGGGCAAGGGTGAAACTAAGGGGATGGATGAAGCTGAAAGTAGTACCACACTTTGGTTTGGTTGCAAGTAGGAAGGCAGGCAAGTGGAGGCCAAGAGCAAACTGCAGGGCACATCTTCTTTTTCTCTAATAGACCAGCCTCCACTGGTTGTGAGCTGTCCTGGGCTCCCCTTGGGGAGGAAGAACAAGGGATGCCTTTAAAACAATAAGAGTAATATATAAGAAAGTCGCTTCGCTGTAATCCTGGCATTGCTGTCACACGCAGCTGCAGGTATGGAGCATGTTCAAGCACTTTTTAGCCCTTAAAAGATCCTGCTTTCCCCAGTACCAATAGCACAAACCACGTTGAGGGGCTGTGGTGATTCCACACTCGTGGGCTGAAGTCCCTGTGGCACGTGAACAGTATAGATATACCACATCAGTTACTGAATCCTTCAAATGGGACTGCCTTCAAGTCGATCTCGACTTATGGAGACCCCATGAATAGGGATTTCATGGTAAGCGGTATTCAGAGGGGGTCTACTATTGCCTCCCTCTGAGGCTAGTCCTCTCCAGCTGGCCAGGGCCTGCTCAGCTTGCCACAGCTGCACAAGCCAGCCCCTTCCTTGTCCGCAACTGCCAGCTGGGGAGCAACTGGGCTCCTTGGGACTCTGCAGCTTGCCCACGGCTGCACAGGTGGCAGGGCACGTCACCCCTGAGCCACTCCCTGTGGAGTAATGTTTAGCTGGCCCTTGATGCAATGAGACATGAGCGGGGATTTGAACTCACAGACTTTGGACTCCCAGCCAGGCTCTCCTCCCCACTGTGCTATACCAGCTGTTATCCTTCAAATACATGAAAGGAACGAGATCTTGGCAATGGAGGCTGGCGGCTCCGATGTCAGTGGGGCAGTGAATCCTCTCCAGGTTTTAGTGCAAACTTTCAAGGAGCTGTCCAAGGTGCTTTCTGGCTGCCTCATCTCAAAAAGATTATTGTAGGCATGGAAAAGTTTCAGAAAAGGATGACTAAAATTCCTCTGAGTATCACTTGCTGGATGTGATGGCGCAAACAAGTGCTTTTGTTTGTCAACTTCCCATTGGGGCATCTGGTTGACCAGTATGAGAACCGAACGCTGGACTAGATGGCCCCCCTTTTGGTCTGATCCACCAGCCAGGCTCTTGTTATGTTCTTAAATGCTGTGGAGAAGCACCTAAAGCATAGCTTTTGATTGCTGATGCTATCCTTGCCAGATAGGAACTTTTGGGATGTAGGAAATGAGGTGGTCTCTTAGGCATGGCACATGAGGAGAGAGCTAGTAAAGCTGTGAGGTAGATCTATGACGTCTCTCACATCTGGATCTTTCTGCTGCCACAAACTCAGTAGATAAGCCACTGTTTTTCAGCTTTGGGAATCCTGTTGATGATGCTGACCCACTTTACAGGGTTGTTGTAGTAACGGTTATAGAGATAATGTATGTGAAGATACTGGACTTCTAAATAAAGCACTATATGAAGTAAGGGTGGGAAACTGGGTGGTTTTTTAACTGCAACTCCCATAATTCCTTATCATAGAATTATATAATCAGAATCGTAGACTTGGAACGGGCCTATAAGGCCATTGAGTCCAAACCCCTACTCAACGCAGGAATCCAAATTAAACCATACCAGATAGGTGGCTGTCCAGCTACTTCTTAAATGCCTCCAGTGTTGGACAGCCAACCACATCCCTAGATCATTGGTTCCATTGTCATACTACTCTAACAGGACGTTTTTCCTGTTCAGTCAAAATCTGACTTCCTGTAACTTGGACAGCTACCTGTTGGGTATACTTGAACCTGGATTCCTGCATTGAGCAGGAGGTTGGCCTCAGTGGCCTTATATGCCCCTTCCAAGGCTACTATTGTATGATTCCTTGACCATTTGTCTATCAGTCTCAAGCTGCTATCCTCCCCCTTCAACTTCCAGTTTGCCAGAAGGGTCATAGAACCTCTTTTGGGAGAAGACTGAGCCAAAGTTGGGATTGAACCCTTCTGCCTTTTCTTTGTCATCTCTTGTCATTTTGTCATCCTCGTTGAGTGGCTGTGCCACCATTTCTTTTCTCTGTCTTTTACTATGGATGTACCTGCCATTTTGTTTGTTTGTTTAATTTGTATGCTGCTTCATACTTGACAAGAAGCCTGTATGCGGTTTACAGTTTTGTAAAAACAAATAAATCAAAATTACCCATTTTAGAACAATTTGTTGTTGCTATGTGCCTTCAAGTCGATTATGACTTACGGTGACCCTATGAACCAGTGACCTCCAAGAGCATCTGTTATAAACCACCCTGTTCAGATCTTGTAAGTTCAGGTCTGTGGCTTCCTTTATGGAATCAATCCATCTCTTGTTTGGCCTTCTTCTTTTTCTACTCCCTTCTGTTTTTCTCAGCATTATTGTCTTTTCTAGGGAATCATGTCTTCTCATGATGTGTCCAAAGTATGAGAACCTCAGTTTCATCATTTTAGCTTCTAGTGACAGTTCTGGTTTAATTTGTTCTAACACCCAATTATTGGTCTTTCTCGCAGTCCATACAAAACATTTAAAAGAAACCATCTTAAACATTAACAACATTAACATTAAACATCATAAAAACCAAATTAAACATTTAAGACAATGCAAAGCATTTTAAAAGGTCATCTTAAACATCAATATAAACTGAAATAACAAGCGTAATAAATTTCGAGCGTGTGTATACAGATAGCAGCATCCCTCCCACTTCTGCTGCTATCACCCCAAAACTACACCCTCTCCACTCCTGGAGCTCCCTCCTTTCACCAGGGAGCATCCACAATCATTCCACCCCCACATATCACCTATAACAACAACAGGCACAAAGAGTGATCTGCAGTAGCACAAGTTGTATATCCATGGATGGGGATTTGAAGATACATTGTGTTGAAGCCACCTAGCGACTAAACTTTTCCTCCCCACCAGGAAGGTGGCACACTCCATGAATGCCTTACTGGCCAGAATGTTGCACTCAGGCTGCTCGCCCCCAGCCAAGAACTGCAGGACGAGAGCACTTTTGCTGTCACCCTTCAGCGAGCGCCCTTGCAAGGCATGAGTTTAAATAGGTATCGTAAGACAGGGAAAAAACACAACCTTCAGTCAGACCACTCCTGAAGAGACCCTTCCTAGACCCAGAAAATCTTAATAACTTTAGGCCAGTGGCAAATGTTCCATTCCTGGGCAAGGTCCTTGAACGAGTGGTGGCAGGCCAGCTGCAGACACTCTTGGATGAGACCGATTATCTGGATCCATTTCAGTCGGGTTTCAGGCCTGGTTTTGGTATGAAAACAGCCTTGGGCTCCCTGTATGATGACCTCTGTCAGGAGACAGATGGGGAGTGTGACTCTGTTGATTCTCCTTAATCTCTCAGTGGCTTCGATACCATCGACCATGGTATCCTTCTGGGGAGACTGGCTGAGTTGGGAGTGGGAGGGACTGCATGGCGGTGGTTCTTCTCCTATTTGGTGGGTCGATTCCAGATGGTGTTGCTTGGGGAACACTGCTCGGCCCCGTGGATTCTCCTGTATGGGGTTCCGCAGGGGTCAGTTCTGTCCCCCTTGCTGTTCAACATCTACATGAAACCGTTGGGTGCGGTCATCCGGAGCTTTGGAGTGCATTGCCATCAGTATGCTGATGACACAGCTCTATTTCTCCTTTTCATCTTCTTCAGGTGAGGCTGTCAATGTGCTGAACCAGTGCCTGGCTGCAGCAATGGACTGGATGAGGGCTAATAAACTGAGGCTCAATCCAGACAAGACTGAGATGCTGCTAGTGGGTGGTTCTTCTGACCAGATGGTGGATGTCCAACCTGTCCTGGATGGGGTTGCACTCTCCCTGAAGGAGCAGGTCTGTAGCTTGGGGGTTCTCCTAGAACCATCTCTGTCACTTGAGGCTCAGGTAGCCTCAGTGGCACGGAGTGCCTTCTACCAGCTTCAGTTGGTGGCCCAACTACACCCCTATCTGGACAGGGATAACCTGGCTTCAGTTGTCCATGCTCTGGTAACCTCCAAATTAGATTACCGCAATGCACTCTACGTGAGGCTGCCTTTGAAGACAGTTTGGAAACTGCAGCTTGTGCAAAATGCAGTGGCCAGATTGGTAACAGGGACCAGACGGTCCAAACATATAAAACCGATTCTGTCCCGCTTGCATTGGCTGCCTGTATGTTTCCAAGCTCGATTCAAGGTGCTGGTTTTAACCTATAAAGCCTTACACGGCTTGGGACCACAATACCTGATAGAACGCCTCTCCCGACACGAACCCACCCGTACACTACGCTCCACATCAAAGGCCCTCCTCCGGGTGCCTACTCGAAGGGAAGCTGGGAGTGTGGCAACAAGGGAGAGGGCCTTCTCAGTGGTGGCCCCCAAATTATGGAATGATTTGTCTGACGAGGTGTGCCTGGAGCCAACAGTTATCTTTTCAGCGCCAGGTCAAGACTTTCCTCTTCTCCCAGGCATTTTAGCATGTGTTTTTAAATTGTTTTTAAAAGATGTGTTTTTAAAATTTGTATATTTGTTTTTAATGTTTTTAATTGTTGTAAACTGCCCAGAGAGCTTCAGCTATGGGGCGGTATACAAATGAAATGAATGGAATGAACGAGTGTCGCAGCTGCGCCTCTTTTCACTAACACTTCTTGCCAGGCACGCGTTTTGATACGTTTTTGCAAGCAGTTTCCCACCATACAATTCATTTTTGTATTTTATTTTCACTCATCTATTCATTTTTATGCACACTTTCCCCTAACATCTACATTTTTGTAAACATTGTTACAGTTGGCAAAGCTGCATTGCAAAATTAGAATAAGTGTGAATTTCAAAGGATGGCTGTGCTGTGCTCACTTTGGCCTCTGGACCTGCCCGCCACTGGTATATGGCACTTAGAAGGTCGCCCAGAAGATAGGGAGGCCCTTGAGCGGAAAAGGGTTCCCCATCTTCTATCGCTGGGGCGACAGAGCCATATAGAGAGATTTCTGCAATGAAGGTGGATTAAAGTTCCAGAATGTGCTTGAATCCCTCCTGTGGATTAGTGACAGTCTGGAGACACCCTTGGTCTGGTCAATGCGTAGACAGAATCCTGTATACGCTGTCTTGCCTTGCGTTCCAGGGAGGAAAGGCAGAGTATAGATAAATGCAGAGCAGCATGAAAGGCTTTCTTTCCCGTCAGGATTGCCAGCAGCCAAGAGCGCTTTTTGGCCAGCTCACACTGGTCTGCCAGCTGCACCCGTTCCTGGAAGCAGTTCACTTGGCCACCCGTGACACATGCATCAGTGACATCAAGGCTTGATTACTGTAATGCACTCTACATGGGGCTGCCTTGGAAAACGTTTCGGGAATTGCAGTTGGTTCAAAACGCGGCAGCCAGAATGCTGACTGGATCACGGCATGGGGATCATATCACCCCTGTACTTTATCGACGCCACTGGCTCCCAATTTGTTTCTGGGCCCAATTCAAAGTGCTGATTTTGACCTATAAATGGCCTTGGACCAGTGTACCTGAGGGACTACTTATGCCCATACGTACCTGCCCATGATTTAAGGTCAGCTACCTCTGGTCTCCTCTGTGTGCCTGGAATGAAAGGCAACAGACTGGCAGGCACACAGGAGAGAGCCTTTTCAGCTGTGGCCCCCAAGCTCTGGAATACCCTGCCCCAAGAAGCCTGCTCTGCTCCCTCCCTGATGGTGTTCCAGAGACTTCTGAAAACCGTCTTGTTCTGGAGAGCCTTTGGGAGGGACCGAAGGTAGAGCCGGAAACTGTTTTTATTTTCCCCCTTTTTTAGTTTTACCTCTTTAGTCCCCTTATAATATCACTCCCTTCGATTTCTTTACTGTATTTTATGTATTTGTAACTATTTTAATGAGGCCAGTGTGGCATAGTGGTTAGAGTGTTGGACTATGACTTGGGAGACCAGGTTCGAATCCTCACACAGCCATGAAGCTCACTGGGTGACCTTGGGCCAGTCACTGCCTCTCAGCCTCAGAGGGAGGCAATGGTAAACCCCCTCTGAATACCGCTCACCATGAAAACCCTATTCGTAGGGTCGCCATAAGTTGGAATCGACTTGAAGGCAGTCCATTTCCGTTCATTCCATTCAACTATTTTAATGTTTTTTGTTTTGTTTTTACTCTGTGATTTTACTGTGAGCCGCCTTGAAATGCCCTATTTTAGGCTAGAAGGGCAGGATAGAAATATTTTAAATAAACATCTTAATTAGGTGGCGGAGATTCCAGAGACCTCTGCAAAAGCTGTACATGGAGAGAGAATATAATACATGGGTTTGTGGCTGTAGGAACTGCATCAGGCCAGTGACAAATTTGGCTAGACAGCAGTGGTTAGGAGGTGTTAGGATTCTCTCTGGAAAGCAGCTGGTTTTTTGGAGGATCACTATCCTGTTTGGTCCCACCTCTCCCCTCTCAGTTACACCTGTCCTTGTTGTTTTTGCAGTGTGGTGTTTCAAGGAGTTAAAAAGAGAAATCCTCGCCTGCTTGCCTCCTCTCTCCGCCCCCGCTCCCTCCATCCTTGCTTTCCACTGTCCTGCTTTTCTAAATGGGGATTGGTGATCTCGAAGCAAAAGAATGCAGCTAACCGCTGTCATTTGGGATCCTCTGAAGCGCTACACTACGGAAACGCTGCATTCTTCAAGCTGGCTTGCGGCGTGCCAACACATTCCACTCCTGTGAGGTGGAAGGGAATAAGTGGCCGCGGGCGCTGGGATGTGGACCTTGGGGGTGGAGGGAGAGAATGTGATTTTTTAAAAATACACTCTTAATTATATTCTTTCTGAGCAAGAGAGCTTTAGAACCATTTTTAGCCTGTTACGAATGCAGTGATTCTCTCTCCCGTTTTAATTTTTTAAATCAGACCATGATCCTGTTAACCTTTGAAATCTTGCTCTTATTTTTAGACTTTATAAGAAAAAAAAGTGCAGTAAGTATGATTGCATTCAGCTGCTTCTTTCCTCTTTGGTGGGTTGTAGACCCCTCCCTCCCCCCCACAAAGAATCTGGACCTGACCACTGATTTATCCACGACAAGCTGGTCATGATGAGCTTCTGCTGCATGACTTTGTCACTGGTTCTGGGCCAGTGGCATGCACTCAACTGGACTGCCACTATGCTGCTCAGTTGGTGGTATTACCGATGCCATATTATGGGATGTCATCCATGAACCAGATTTCTACCCTCCCGTCATTTGGGAAATTGGTTGATTTTCATTGTCAACCTGTACACCACATCAATAAAGTTTGGCTGTGAAGCAGTTTATAAATCTGCAAATGAAATAAAAATAATAACTAGATTAGATTAGATTTAATATGTATACCCCGCATTTCTTTTACAATAATACTCAAAGCGTCTTAAAACACAAAATGAACATACCAATACAGAACACTGTATACAATATGAAATTTAAAACACTTTATAAAAAAATAAAATTACATAATGAATCCCATAATATCAAGAATAATTATATCTCCAGCTGCTGTTCCTCTTACTAACAGAAATTCTGGGAAATGTCCTTACCACCTGTATTCTGACAAACACAGCCTGCCTATGAACTCCCAGAATTTCGGTTTACATCTCATGGTAAGACTCAAAGCTCACCCAAGCATAATCAGTTCATTTCAGTTTCCTAGTTTCATCTTATTTAGCAGGCTTCCCATTGGGGCATCTGGTTGGCCACTGAGAACAGGATGCTGGACTAGGTGGGCCACTGGCCTGATCCGGGCTCTTCTGTTATGTTGGTAGTGTTGAGGGGTTGGAAGGCTTCAATTAACAGCTCCCTTTGGTGGTACTTGTCATATTAATCACTTTTCTGTAAGCTTTAAATAAAGGTTAGAGACTATTCTTACCTCTGCAGAGATCTCACCCAACAGTCTGAAACCCTGGAGAGCCACTGCCAGTCAGAGTAGACAGTACTGAGCTAGATGAACCACTGCTCTGACTCCATGTAGGGCAGCTTATGTGTGACTTATGTTCAAAATCATAAAATCCCGTAACGTTTTATTATAGCATCTTGGTCTATTTTAATTAGTTTGATGTTTTAACTGTTTATCTTGTTGTATTTTGCAATGGCCTCTGGCTAAACGCAAATAAATGGAACACAAGGTGCATTTTCTCCAAGTAATTATTAATTTTTAAAAATACTTATAATCTGCTTTTCCCATGCTTAAGATGGTGCCCTGCAGGTTTGGACCACAACTCCCATCAGCCCTACCTAGCGCAGCTATGTTGGCTGGGGCTGATAGGAATTGTAGTCCATCTGAAGGGCACCAGGTTGGGGAAGGTTGCTTTAAACATTTTACTTATGAACCTAATCACACTCCTCCAGCAAGAATGAATGAAATATGCTGGGTTAGTTTAGGTCCCCAAAAGCATGGTTGCAATTTGCCCCCTGTAAGGTTTTAGTTCCAGCCAAACTGACAACTTTCCCGTCTCTCACAGAAGCTGGCCTGCAAATATTCTAACAGCTGTGTTTTCTAGTTGGGGGATTTGTGAACCTTCCCTGTCATTACCCCAGTTCAGCCAGTTAGTTTAAGAGGCTTCGCTGCCACAAATGGTGTAGTTGTTGTAGGCTTCCTTTAGAGAGTCGTAGGCACTAGTGAAGTTTGAAGTGATTAAAACAGAGCGGCACTGTTACAAAGGAGCCGGTGTGTGCTCCGGTTTATTCCTGGCTCTTGGTGAGACCGCAAATGTATTTTTAGAAACGCAGTCATATGTTTGCTATATCTAGTGTGTGTCTGTACTCCCCCCCCCCAAATCTACTCAAGAGGGTTGTGGCCTTCTTTACTAGATAACCATTCTTAGGAATTGTGTTGCTCACACTTATTTAAAACAACTTCAGTGCTGGAGGCTGCTCCTTAAAGGGATGCAACATACCTTTTCTCTTTAATAAGCCATTTTTGAAAATATACCATTCTACTGCCAAAAAGAGTCAATATCATTCAGTACCACTTTCAGTTAATATTTAATGCAATGTGGATACATTATCATTATTGCTACTATTGCTTATTGTTATTATTTACATTTCTAACCTGCCCTACCTCCCAAAGTGGCAGACACCAAAGCAGTAAAATAATACAATCAAAAATAAAATAAAAACCTATTTAAAATATCTAAAAACAATTATCATGTAAAAACATTTTAACACATTAAAAACTTTTTAAAAACTGTCACATACCCTTGCAGCGAATAATTGGAAGGTTGCCAGGGACAGTATCTTTCAGCCATCAAATGCCTAGGTGAACAGGAATGCTTTTAAATTACTCCCGAATGTTAATAATGAGCACGACAGGTACACCTCACCAGGTAAGGCATTCCACAAATGGGGATCCGCCACTGAGAAGGCCCTGTCATGGGTCAGTGCCAAGCAGGCAGCACCCAGAGACCAGAATTATATGTTCATTAGGTCCATATCCATCCTCCTCTAACCAAAAATACAATCTTACGGAGTTTTCTTCTGGGCAAGCTCTGCTGAAATGAGATACAAGAGTCTTTTAAAACTGTTTTAGTTTTCCTTCCAGTTGGCTGTAAACTGTTTTGCAGCCATTATCGGTTAAACAGCCCATTTGCTTTCCTGGAAATTTTCCTCCCCCCAAGCCAAGGATATGTGGATGCCTTGAATCTCAAACATTGGGTTGCATCCAATGCTGCCATTCCAATCACACAAAGGACTTCTCCTTGTGCAATGGAACTTTCCCCTCTTCTCTCCTGAGCCCCCCCCCCGAACCTCAAAATCTGTTCCATTGAAGGAAGCCATCCCTCTGAGGGGGGCGCAGAGGGTGCTGACAAGGAGAGGGCCTTTTCAGTTGTGGCTCTCCGCCTGGTTCCTTTATTGACATATTTTCAGTGCCAGGTAAAGATTTCTCTTTTCTCCCCCGGCATTTGATAGACTGAGATGACGTTGCTTTGTTTTTCATGTGCTGCCAAGGCGTCCTGTGGCTGTTCAGTTTTTATGGCATTATACATTAATATTTATGTTTTAATGCATTGTAAGTTGCTTGGAGACCTTTGGGTGACAAGTGACTTAACAAGTCTAACAAATAAGTATCCACAACATTGTCTGGCCCTTAGGACTCCCCTTCAGGCCATGCCCCCTCCTGGGGTTACCAGCCCCCCCCTTGCATGACCCTGGAGTGTTTTGCTGGCTGGAATGGATGCTTGCTTGGATTGAGATGGGTGTACGAATGTGTGTAGAAACTAGCCTACTATACAAAGCTGAACTTCACATATATTCCTTCACCCACTTTAACCTCTGGCCTAGCCCACCACTGGTATGTCGCCCCGGAAGATGCATCTTGTTTTCAAACACCTTGAAAACAATGCAGTGATTACTAGGAGCCAAAATGGATTTATGAAGAACAAATCCTGCCAAACTAATCTTATCTCGTGTTTGTCAGCTCTACACTGCATCAGCAGTGTCGGGGGGCTGGAAATTCCTGGGTCTTTGGCAGGGAAGGAAAGTCCTTAGCCAGCAGTCGGGTTGTAAATCTGCCAGGCCTATCCGAAGCGTACTTGCCAAGTCAGAGGTCCAGAAGCGAGGTCAGTGGAGGTCCGGGATCAATTGCCAAGGAGGTCAGTCAAAGAGATGCTGCAGGGAAACTAGGTCTACACAAAGCCACGCCTGACATTGCAGTCAGCAACAAGCTGCAGCCAAGGTGTGCCTTATAAAGAGCAGGATGGACAGCAGGTGTGAGCCCTCAGCGTTTGGGCCTTAAGGAGACAGGCCTGCCTCTCTTCTGCCTGACCTTCTGCTGTCTACGTTCTGCAGGTGAGGGGGGAGTATCCTGTTCACTGTCTGTGTCTGGCTGCAGGGCCTCTGCTGTCCCTGGGGTGCTCTGCAGCTGAGGGGCAGAAGGAGCTGGATTCTCAGGAGGCTCCTCCGTGTCTCCTGCTGCTCCTGGGTCTGCTGCTGTTACTCCCGAGTCGTCCTCATCTGAGGAGTCCTCTGACGGGGCCATGACAGTGTTTTGATTAGGTAACCTCCCTTGTAGACTGTGGGAATGCTGTGGACATAATATATCTCGACTTCAGCAAAGCTTTTGGCAAAGTGCCCCATGATATTCTGATTAGCAAGCTAGCTAAATGTGGGCTGGATGGAACAACTATCAAGTGGATCAACAGTTGGCTTCAGAATCGTACTCAAAGAGTGCTTATCAATGGTTCCTTCTCAAACTGGGTGGAAGTAACGAGTGGGGTGCCACAGGGCTCAGTCCTGGGCCCAGTGCTCTTCAACATTTTTATTAACGACATGGATGAGGAGGTACAGAGCATGCTTATCAAATTTGCAGATGATACAAAATTGGGGGGCACAGCTAATACCATGAAAGACAGAAACAAAATTCAAAGGGACCTTGATAGGCTGGAGCATTGGGCTGAAAACAACAGAATGAAATTCAACAGGGATAAATGGAAAGTTCTACACTTAGGAAAAAGAAACCAAATGCACAGTTATAAGATGGGGGATACTTGGCTCAGCAATACGACATGTGAGAAGGATCTTGAAATTGTCACTGATCACAAGCTAATATGAGCCAACAGTGTGAGTGTGATGTGGCTGCAAAAAAGGCAAATGCTATATTAGGCTGCATTAACAGTATAATTTCCAAATCGTGCGAAGTATTAGTTCCCCTCTATTCAGCACTGGTTAGGCCTCATCTTGAATACTGCATCCAGTTCTGGACTCAGCACTTCAAGAAGGATGCAGACAAACTGGAACAGGTTCAGAGGAGGGCAACAAGGATGATCAGGGGACTGATAGCACTCTTCAAGTACATGAAAGGTTGTCACACAGATATGGACCAGGATCTCTTGTCGATCGTCCCAGAGTGCAGGACACGGAATAATGGGCTCAAGTTGGAGGGAGCCAGTTTTCAACTGGACATCAGGAAAAACTTCCTAACTGGGACTTCCGGGAAGGGTGACTTCGCTTGTGCCTGCTTTTGAGACGGGCTCCCGCCTCAAAAGAAGCTTATTCAGATATAAGTCAGTCAGAACATTTTTTTTTTACTGATGAAATTTCTCCCGGGCAGGGAGAAATGTAGAGATCAACCTCAAAAGCCTGTTTTTGTTGGGAGGACTGGATTTCATTAATTTATGAGAAAAGGTCCAGCCAGCAATGCCGGACGGACTTCCGAACAAGCTCTATCTGATTAATGCGATACGTTTATCTTTTCTTCAAAGAGAAAACGGACTAACAGGCAAGCACCCTTCTTTCTATTATTTTTTTTACTTGGTTTAAATTGTTGCAGCAAAAAGAGATTTGTCAAATGAATCAGCTTTAAAGAACTTCTGGGTGAGCTATAACTCTTCTCTGTTATTCACAAAATTAACAGCTTATCTCTGTTTCTATTGCAAAAAGCTGTCCTGGAAGTGCATTCTAAAGATATAAACAGAAGAGGGATTTCTATTCCGAGGAACATTATATTGTCTGGGACTATTCTCTTTTTGGTCTATTTTATTTTGACGAATCTGCTTCTTCACGACGCCACTAACTGTTTTGATGCTGGGAACTAAATTTGTTTTGTATTCTTGAACATAGAGAGATAAGGCAGGCTGCTCTGTTTATACTGTGATGTCATCAAGCCTGGAATATTAACCCAATTGTTGCTGAAATAAGAAGTGGTTCTTCTTTATTTTTGTTTTGTTTTCATGGTTTTAAAAATGGCAATCAAGAAAGTGGCTGAGAATCTGGAAGTAATTATGTTTCAGAAAATAATGGATGAGATTGAGATAACGAAACAAACCCTGCGACAGGGCAGTAAGGAGCTGAAAATTGAACTGAGCAAAATGACGCAGGAGCTTAAAGAAATAGGGGATCCTGTGAGAGAGGAGAATGAGATCAGAGATGAGAAAAGAAAAAATAAAGGGAAGATACAAGCCCTGGAGATTGGAACAAATGTGGAATTGGAAAAAGATCTGGAGTTTATGGATATTAGAAATAAAATCTACTGTTTGGAATTTAACGTTATCTCTGAAGAAATTAATGAAGATATTAGAGATAAAGTTATCAATGGCTTGGATAATCTTCTGGACTGGAATGACGTGATGGAGCTTGATATAGAGAAAATCTATGGAATTAACTGCAGCCATGTGACAATGGAAAAACTCTCAAGAGATGAGCCAGTGCATTTTGTAAAAAAGAAGAACAGAGATATGACTTTACAACAATATTTCAGCAACTTATTCAGAATCGATGGCAAGAAAATATTTGGGATAGAAGAAATTCCCATCAGACTCTTATTATATGACTATGGCTATGACAGCAAGATTATTATGGAATACTGATAATGGAAGATTGGACACTGAAATTACTGGACTTAACAGGACTATTGAAGATGGAAGATGGAACTAATAGGGATAATGGAATAATGGCTATTGAAATTATTGGACCTAACAGATTTTGATGAGATGGATTAATCGATATGTTTATTTGGACTATGGTTATGACAATAAGATTATTATTATTATTAACGAGATGGATTAATCGACATGTTTATTTGGAGAAAAATTGATAGATATATTTCTTAAAGAATTGAAACCTCTCTTTGACTTTTTGTGGAAAGAATAAAGTAATGTTTATGAGATTTGATGATTAATTAAGATAACTACTGGAGGAAAGTGATTTTATAATATAATTTAAGAGACAGGATTGTTATATATTGTAGACCTATAACTGATTTGGTCTGCGACAAATGGGAAGTCAACATTTTATTTTTTTGTTTAATCATTTTTGTTTTGTTTTGTTTTTTGTCTTGTATGTTTTATGAAAATTTGAATAAAAATTATTGTAAAAAAAAAAAAAGGAAAAACTTCCTAACTGTTAGAGCCATACGACAATGGAATCAATTACCTAGAGAGGTAGTGGGTTCTCTGACACTGGAGGCCTTCAAGAGGCAGCTGGACAGCCATCTGTCAGGAATGCTTTGATTTGGATTCCTGCATTGAGCAGGGGGTTGGACTTGATGGCCTTATAGGCCCCTTCCAACTCTACTATTCTATGATTCTATGAATGCCTTAGACTGAAAAAAATTCCCCTACTCCTGGTCTTAACTGCTTTTACAGAAGTTTCTCCTCCTGTTTAACTGAAATCTGCTTCCTTGCAATTATCACCCACTACCTCTAGTCCTACCCTCCGGGGCGACAGAAAGCTAGTCTGTACCATCTTCCACCTGATACACAGTTCAGTTGATTTAAAATCCCAGTTCCCCTCCCTTGGACAGCTCCTTGAAAATCCAGATTAAAACTCGGAGCGGATTTCAGTGTCCCACTGACATGGAGCCACCAGCCGCCACTGTGACAAAAGCTAATTGCTTAACAGAACAAGATTAACTGTTGGAGAGAAATCTAGAGAGAGAAATGAGTTTTTCTTCTCTGTGGTGAAAAAGAAAAAGACAAGAGGAGGAGAATAGCTGAGAACAGTTTAAAACCCGAAGGCTGCTGCATTCTCTTCGGAGACCTGAAAATTTGTAGAAAAACATGTCAGTAAGTGTAGCTGTGAAACAGATTGTATCTGCTCAGCTACTGATGGAAAGTCATTCATTAATCACCTGAGAATAAGTCATATTCCAAAAACAGCTGCCTTACACAGACGTCTCCAGACACCCTCGTCAGATAGATGGTTCTGTAACGTTTATTCAAGAAGAAGGCAAAAAATAAAACTCTTGCTACATCCTCTTAATAGCAATGTGTCTAAATTATATTTCTATTGACTGCTTTTAAGTCAGGGGGGAAAAACTGTGTCTTGGGAATAAAACACCAGAGTTGAGACACCAAAAAGCCTGCTTTGTTCTTTTAGCCCCGTGAAACGTGCCCTGCAGATTAACTCCAAAATTTGTCCAGCTAGCTAGCAATTTATTTTAAACAACGTGAAGTTTGCGACAGAATCCTTCAGAAACTGGACTTCTCTAGAACTATTCCTGTTCTTTCGCATTCTTTGATTGTATTACATTGGCAAATGGCCATTCATCTGAAGCGAGAATGGAGAATCTGCAGCCCTCCAGTGGTTGCTGGACTACAGCTCACATCATCACTGACCATTGGACATCTTGGCCAGGGCTGATGAGAGTACAACAACATCTGGGAGACCACAGGTTCCCCAGTCCTGACCTCAAGGCAAGTCTTTATGGTTTAATTAAGAAACCTTTTGAAACCCTGGGCCAATGCAGCATGCATTTGCTGCTCAAACTTGCTTGTGAAATGAGGGGAAACTGTAATATCGTGGAGAGGGTTCTCAGAGAATTCCAGTGAAAACAGAAACAGGAGCTGAAATTGCCAGTGTTCGCTCATCCATCCCATGTCCAGAATGGAAATCAATCCAGTGAATATAGTCGGCATACACTGTTGTGGAACCAATTACCTAGAGAGGTAGTGGGCTCTCCGACACTAGAGGCATTCAAGAGGCAGCTGGACAGCCACCTGTTAGGTATGCTTTGATTGGGATTCCTGCATTGCGCAGGGGGTTGGACTTGATGGCCTTATAGGCCCCTTCCAGCTCGACTATTCTATGATTCTTTGTTGTTGCTTTCTATCCACAAATGATTACAATTTTCCCCTATTTGCATTGCCTTTCCTTTGCATTGAAGTGACTGGGCGGAACAGCGTCATGACGATGTAATGTATGGAATTAATTCCATAATAAATTATTTATTTATTTATTTATTATTACATTTATATCCCACCTTTCCTTCAAGGTGGCATCCAAACCTGGTTCTCCCCCCTCCCAATTTTATCACGCAGCACATCATTACAGTATGGAATTCACTGCCTCAAGAGACAGTGATGGCCACCAACTTGGATGGCTTTAAGGGAGGATTGGACAAATTCATGGAGAAGAAGGCTATCAATGGCTACTAGCCATGATGGCTGTGCTCTGCCTCCACGGTCAGATGCAGTATGCTTCTGAAAACCAGTTGCCAGTAGCCGCAGGAGGGAAGAGTGCTCTTGCTCTCAGGCCCGACTTGCAAGCTTCCCAGAAGAGGCATCTGGTTGGTCACTGTGAGAATACGATGTTGGACTAGATGGACCACTGGCCTGATCCAGCCAGGTCTTCTTATGTTCTTATGTTAACCCTGTTAGGTAGACTGAGAGGCAGTGACTGGCCCAACATCACCCAGCAAGCTTCACGGCTGAGTAGGGATTTGAACCCTGGTCTTCCACGTTCAAGTCTGACACTCTTAACCACTATACCACACTGGCTCTGTAATAGCATTATAGCAGACAGCGAGATGAATAAAGTATTTTTTGGGTGGAAGAAAAACTGGAGTGGAACAGAAATGGTGGTGCATGCGACGAATGCAGAGCAGAACAGAAAACGACGCCTTCTTGAATCCCTAATCATGGAGGGTAAACAAATAAATCTGTCAGAGGCCACTAGTGATGATGGCTGCAAACTGTCTCCAATGTTTATTATTTTTTGTTTCATTTATAAATCGTTTCCTACGAGGCATCTCGAGGTGATTTACAATGCAATAAAAAAACTATTATACAGCAAAGCCGTTAATAACAATTTCTTTTAAAAAAATTTAAAGCAAAAACTAAAAAGAATTACATATATAACAATTAAAAACAACAACAATTATGTATATAAAATCAATTTCAAATACCAACAGGAATTACTTAGAAGGCTTGTTGAAAGACAAAAATCATCAACCAGTGCCTGAAAGACAGTAGAAATGGCGACTGTCTCATAAATACCCGGAGGGAGATCCAAAGGGTGGGTGCGATCACGCTAAAGGCTCGATTCTGATGTCTTGTCGAACAGACCTTCTGATAAGATGGCCCCTGCGTGTTGGAGTTTGTACAAGTACATAAGAACATAAGGAGAAGCCTGACCGCTGAATCAATCCAACAGCTCATCTAGTCCAGCATCCTGACCACACAGTGGCCAACCAGATGCCTCTTCTGGGAACCCCAGAAGCAGGACAGAGCGCAAAAGTCCTCTGCCCACTTGTGATTCCCAGCAACTGAGAGCTTCCAACACAGACACCAGTGCTAGAAGCTATTGATAGCTTAAAATCCTGCAAGTATTTGTCCAGTGGCTCTTTTAAAGTCATCCAAATTGGGGGCCATCACCACCTCCCATGGGAGCGAATTCCATAGTTTAACTATGCACAGTGTGAGGAAGTCCTTCCTTTTGTCTGTCTGACCTTCCAACGTTCATGTTCATTGGATGTCCACGAGTTCTAGTGTTATGAGAGAGGGAGAAAAGCTTTTCTGTATCCGCTTTCTCTAGGCCGTGCATACTTTTATACAAAGGGAGTAGAAAAAGAGGAAGGCCAAACAAGAGATGGATTGACTCCATAAAGGAAGCCGCAGACCTGAACTTACAATATCTTAACAGGGTGGTTCACTACAGATGCTCTTGGAGGTCGCTGATTCATAAGGTTGCCATAAGTCGTAATCGACTTGAAGGCACATAACAACAACAAGAACAAATTAAACCAGAACTATCACTAGAAGCTAAAATGATGAAACTGAGTTTATCATACTTTGGGCACATAATAAGAAGACAGGATTCACTAGAAAAGATAATAATGCTGGGGAAAACAGAAGGGAGTAGAAAAAGAGGAAGGCCAAACAAGAGATTGATTGATTCCATAAAGGGAGCCACAGACCTGAACTTACAAGACCTGAACAGGGTGGTTCATGACAGATGCTCTTGGAAGTCGCTGATTCATAGGGTCGCCATAAGTTGTAATTGACTTGAAGGCACATAACAACAACAACCGAAGGCCAGTTGCTGGGGAACCACAGTGGGAGAGAGCTACTACCCTCATATTCTGCTTAGGGGCTACCGATAGGCATCTGGTTGGCTGCTGTAGGGGACAGGATGCTGTACTAAATAAGCCTTCGGTCTGATCTGGCAGGGCTTTTATTCTTGCGTAATCTCACATTGCCTACTTCACAGGGTTGTTGGGAGAATAACAATGGGAACATCCCTCCTCTCTCTCCCCTCTGTGCTGGAGGGGATGCCCTATCCCCGGCTCTTTCCTACATTTATGGTGGGACTAATAAAATGAGACAATTCTGGAGTGGTGTTTTTCAAATTGCCTTAGAGTTCTTAAATCTGCAATTATTCCGGATCCTCCTTGGCACTTCTTGCCCTTAAAGGGGGTTCCATTGTTCCTAAAATTCAAGACGTCTCTCCTATCCAGATTCCTACTAGCAACGAGGCTTGAAATAGCCAAAAATTGGAAGGAGGCAGAACATTTATCGATAAAAAGTTGGTTTACCAGAGTTTGGCCACTTGCACTAGATGAAAAATTAACTCAAGAGCGGAAAAAAGCTTGGGGGGAGTCATCCTCTGATAAATTTACTCCAATATGGTATCCTTTTATATGTTATGCTGTCGAAGATGTGGCAGAAGCAAGGCTGCCCTCATCATTAGCTTCTTTTTGGTGGGATGTGTACCATGCTTTTTAATTATATTTTTCTGCTTTCTGGTATTCTCTCTATATTTAAAGCTTATGTTGCTGAATGTACTCTCTGTTTTATATAGAGTGACATGTTTATTGTACTTTAATTGTTTTACTTGTTTGTTGTTACATTTACTAGAAATCTCAATAAAACACTATTCACACACACACAATGGAAACCTACCTTGATGTCCTTGGAGGAAACTGGGTAGATACCCTTTGAAAAAACAAATACGTAGCAAATGGGCGCCTTGCACCTTCCTTCAAACTTGCATCTCTCCCCCCCCAAAAAAGACAACCTTAAATGCTCTGTAAAGGGGAAATAAAGAAAGGAGTGTAGCCTGAGAATTGCCAAGAAGCCCTGTACATTCCATCATTATGACGCCGAGCTTAGAAACCTTCGCATGCATCACACAGCTATTTTTATATTCAACTCCTAACGCCTGAGGTTCAAAGAGTCAATGCTGGGTTTCGCCTGTCTGCTGCACAATTTTTAGATGTTTTGCCAGGTGACTCTGCCATGTAATGAAAAGTGATCATTCAGTGGGTGAAGAGAGTGCCAAGTCTCTCTCTTAAATGGCAAATGGTGTGAGGTGTAGGTTGTTCATACTACTGGAGACATGAGGGGAACTACAGGTTCTAAAGCCAACTCAGCCAAGGATCTAATATTTCGCTTCCAAGATATACATCATTTCCCACCCCACGTGCCCAGACAGTGGCATAAATGCACATCTAGCTGCTATTGATATATGCATGTGGTGTCCGATGCATTATCTGCATGGGGACTGTGTGCTCTTACCACACAGGTAGAGCCAGGGGATCTGTCAGTTTCTGTTTCTATCAGCTTCTAATTTTCTCCTAATATACACATTTGTATGCAGTTTTACCTGATATACACATTTTTGTAAAATAGTTTCCCCTAGTATGTTGCATTTTTGTGTGTTATTTTCAATAAAATATGCATTTCTACGCACACTTTATGCATATTTGTCCATATTACTGGGCTGGAGAAAATTTGGGAAAAGTGCAAATTTTGAAGGATGGCTGCTGTGCTTCCTTTCTGATATTGTTTCGGAAAGTGCAAACTAGGGAGGTTCTCTTTTAAGTGCAAACTGAATCAAATCTCTCCGCCATCGTTAGGTAGAACACCTGCTTTGCATTTATAAGGGCTAGGGAAGGCCAACTCCAGAGATGCAGGAGGGGTGATTGCTGTGCGGGCAACAGTTATAGCTCAGCTTCTGTGTCTTACGCAGGCCGTCTGCACTTTTCAAATCCAAGAACAGAATGTTGGAAAGCTCCTTCCACATTTCCAGGCCAGTTGAGCTAAATACAGCTCAGATGCCAACCTTCGGTCGTTCTCTTTGCATGTAAACAGTAGCTGCTTTAGGAACAGAGGAAGCTGCCATATACTGAGTCGGACCATCACTTAGTATTGTCTGCACTGACTGGCAGCAGCTCCCCAGGGCTTCAGACAGGGAGTCTTTTCTAGCCTTTCCTGGAGTTGCTGGGGATTGAACCTGAGACCTTCTGCATGCAAAGCAAGTGTTCTGGCACTGAGCTGTGACCCTTCCAAAGAGGTTTGAAATCCAAGTTCAGCTTTGGATTGGTGACTTTGTCCAGGTGCCACACTGGCTTCACTTCATTCTTTAAAACAATAATCATCAGACCTCTTCTGTTTCTTGGAACGTAGGTTGCAATCCAAAGAGCCCCTTGAGGTGCTCGCCATTGCTTATGCATGTGAGCATTGCACCTCCTCCTGTAAGTCGGGTGGACTCCGCACTCGCATCTTTTTTGTTTTAAGCACCATTTATAAATGTTAACTTCTTTGTATGTTCCTCGTATGCATTCTTTTTACTTATTATATATAAATAATATATCACTGAACACTAAAGTCAGGATCATTCAGACCATGGTATTCCTGATCTCTATGTATGGATGTGAAAGTTGGACAGTGAAAAAAGCGGAGAAGAGAAAAATCAACTCATTTGAAATGTGGTGATGGAGGAGGGCTGTGCGGATACCATGGACTGCGAAAAAGACAAATAATCGGGTGTTAGAACAAATTAAACCAGAACTGTCACTAGAAGCTAAAATGATGAAACTGAGGTTATCATTCTTTGGACACATAATGAGAAGACAGGATTCCCTAGAAAAGACAATCATGCTGGGAAAAACAGAAGGGAGTAGAAAAAGAGGAAGGCCAAACAAGAGATGGATTGATTCCATAAAGGAAGCCACAGACCTGAACTTACAAGATCTGAACAGGGTGGTTCACTACAGATGCTCTTGGAGGTCGCTGATTCATAGGGCCGCCATAAGTCATAATCGACCTGAAGGCACATAACAACAACATATATAAAAGGAGTGAGAACACGTTTTAGGTGTTGCACATCTGTTTTAAGGATTGGAGAGGGAGATAACTTGATGACGTTCCAGGCACTAGCCAACTGGTGTCATGCACAGATGGCTCTTTGCAGACCTGTTTTTGTCAGAGGTGGAGAAGTACGTTTGGATCGAATGTCATGAGGGTCGCTTCCAAATTGGCCCCTCTGATCCACGAACACCACATCTGTCTTCACCCGATGAGGAGAACATTTATTTGCCCTGGGTTTTGAAACCAACTCTTTATGGTGGTGCAAATCAACTATAGTCATATGAAATTGTTAAAGTGTTTGCATTTAAAACTAGCTGAGGATTTCATCTGTTGTCGTTGGCAGAGTCTTGAGATTCATCACAATAATTGCCTACAGTAACTGGGACACAAGCAGTGCATTAGATTGCCAGTTGGGTTTTTTGTGCACTCCTGTTAATAAACAAAAAAAATCAAGTAAAGACATTCTACATCAAGATATCCCAGCTTTTGTGAAAAGGAAAGCTGAATTCTGTGATATTTGCAGAATGTCCATCCTGCTGAAGCTTGGGTCATCTGGCTGACATATTTTTAATGGCTAAGGATTGGGAACAAAAGGAGATCCAGGCAGCTGCCTATTTAATCCACTAAAAATAAACCCTTCTCTTTAAAAGGGGCATGAGGAATAACAGGAGCAATGTTGACAAAGAGGAACAGCATCATGCTACACAATTATGTGTAAATGGGTATGTGTGTTTGGTGTTTAACCCAGGAATAGCCAACATGGTTAGAGTGTTAGACTAGGACCTGAGAGACCTGGGCTCGAATCCCCACTCAGTCATGAACCTCACTAGGTGACCTTCTTCTGATTTCTTGACTATTGTCTCCATTTTGGTTAATGACTTTGCCGAGGTATAATCCTTGACAAGTTCAATGTCCTCATTGTCAGCTTTAAAGTTACATAAATATTCTGTTGTCATTCCTTTAGTCTTCTTGAAGTTCAGATGTAGTTCTGCTTTTGAGGTTTTCTCTTTAACTTTCAACAGCATTCGTTACTGGTTTCTGCTAACCCTAGAATCATAGAATAGTAGAGTTGGAAGGGGCTGGCCCAACGAGACTTCCCACCTCTTCTCTCCCCTCCCCCTGCGTGCTCTGCAGCCTCCCCAAATCTCTGGAGGGTTGGGGAAACACCTTGAACAGATTTAGGGGACACATGGGGGTGAAGCAGGGGGGGTTCTGCACTGACAGAACTAGTTAGCGCTATGTTGACTACAACCCATAGTGGTTCAGCTCAGCCATGCAGCATTTCTGGCCTGCATAGTTCCTACCTTCTCATGCCTCATTTATGGCTCTTCCAGATGGCCTGTGCTTGGTATCCATCCTGTTTTGTTTGCAGGGAGGTTATATGACGTTGCATCAAAGGAAGAGTCATCCCACGCTTTCTGGTGAATTTCCGCATGCACTTTCCTAAATGCAGAAAGTCTGTTTTTTTGGGGGGGGGAGCGGGTTTGTTGCGCAAGACCTCCCAATCAGCTTCAATTGCGCAACCTGAATTTGCTGGAATGTGATTGAATCCTGCCCGAAAATTGCAACAGTCTGGAAGCAACTGTTGCAAGTCTTCACTTGTTTCTTAAAGCTACTCACTCTGGGGGCCAACCATATTTTCCCAGGGTGGGCTTTCTAGAATTGGGGGCTGTGAGGCATCCTTCCCGGGCTCTCCCTGTCAGGTTCCTACCTGCTCGTGGTTACTGCCTGTCTCTAGGCACCACCAGGGACTCCACCAGTCCGGACCGCACTCTCTTATGGTTTACCTATCCGCTCTAGCACAGATCTCAACAGATCCCCCTGCTAGGCAACCACCAGTAACGTCCCAATACTAGTATTCCCAGAGACTCTGAATACTGGTATTGTTATTCTCTTCACCGCTGCCACCATTTGTTACAGTTCCCCTTCAGCCTTGGTCATTACCTTACCCTCCCTTCTGGTCTGTGAAACCCCAGCCAAGGATCAGACCTTTGGTAAACCAAATTAAGTATTTATTAAAGATAACAAAGCTAACAAGATTAACAAGATTTCTTCTTAAGGCACATAAGCATATGGTTTTACTCAATACTAATCCGAACTCCACCTCCCTCCTGGTAAACAACTCTCTAAACCCCACCAAACAACCCACTCAGTTCTCTTCTCCCCCCCAGATTCCACTCTCACTCTTCCTTTTATACATTCAGCCATTTTAAACACTCAGCCAATCATCTCGCATTCTACTGCCCATTCACTCCCCCTCTTTCACTCCACTTACCATGTATCTTCTAAACAACCAACACTTACCATATATACATTAATATAGGAACATCACAGGGGCCACTACAGAAAATGCCTCGTCTCCCTCAAAGCATGTGGTGGGAAGTGAGAAGGAGAGGCATTCTTTGAGGTACTGCTTGGGTCCCAGATCTTTGAGGGCTTTACATGCTGATAACAAGACCTTGAATCGGGCCTGGTAACTCACAGGCAGAGAGTGCAGAGCACTAAGAATGGGTGTTGCATGATCCCCCCCTCCCAGGCTGCACCTGATACCAACCTGGCAGAGGCATTCTACACCAGCTGTAAGTTTCCAGTAGGGCTGTGGAGTCGGTACATCAAACCTTCGACTCCGACTCCTCTATTTTTCTACTGTCTGACTCTGACTCCTTCATAAATGGCAAACGCATATTATTTATTATTTTAATTTTAATTTTTTATTATTTGATTTATATCCCGCCCTTCCTCCCAACAGGAGCCCAGGGCAGCAAACAGAAACGCTAAAAACACTTTAAGACATCATAAAAAGTCCTTAAAATACATTAAAACAAAAAATTTAAATTATTAATTTTATTTTGAAGTCGGAGTCAGTACATTTCTACCGACTCCAACTCCACCCAAAATTGCTTCTGACTCCGACTCAACAGCCCTGGTTTCCGGACCGTCTTCAAGGAAAGCCCCCTGTGCAATGCATTGCAGTAATTTATCCGGGATGCTCCTGCTGTAATTTGTATTGAGATGCACACGGGCTGCCTCTTGGGAAAAGCAGCCTAAGGAGGGAGGGGTTTTCAGTGGAGAAGACCCGGTGGGGGGTGGAAGTGGGGGGGGTGCTTCACGCTTTTCTCGCCTGCTGCATTTCTGATGCAACTCGTGGGGGGCCTCCCCAAGGCTTCTCCAGTAAATTGGCTTACAGACACGCGTTTCCCCTCAGAAATCCCACAGAAAGGGGAGGTGGGGTGTGGGTGCTGGAATGGGAAAATGACGAGCCGTGGGGGAAGGGGGCTACCCTACCATTCCCCAAGTCTGCTTTTCTCTAGAAGACATAGCAGTTGGGGTTTGAACAGACATCCCATTCCATCTGAGGTGTGGTTTGCCCTTCAGCTAAACTCCCTGAGTGTGCAGGTATTTCCGCTGTCGACCCCTACCAATCTGGACACAAAGTGAAGGCTGAAGGAGCAGGACAAGAACATCAGAAGAGTCTGGCTGCTGGATCAGGCCAGTGGCCCATCTAGTCCAGCGTCCTGTTCGCACAGTGGCCAACAAGACTGGGAAGCCTGCAAGCAGGACCCGAGCGCAAGAGCACTCCCCACTCCTGCAGTTTCCAGCAACTGGTATTCAGAGAAGCATACTGCCTCTGGCAGTGGAGGTAGAACATAGGCATTGTGGCTAGTAGCCATTGATAGCCTTATCCCTCCCCCCATACCCTCCAGCTGTCTTGTTTTGGTGGCTGTCGCTCCCTCTCGTGGAGAAAACTGGACTTAGACTTCACTGGTTCCCAAATAAAGCTGGCAACTGTCCTAACTGCAATGTATTTATTTATTTATTTATTATTTGATTTATATTTATTTGATTTATTTATTTGTTACATTTCTACCCCGCCTTTCTTTTCATGATTGAAACCCGAGGCAGCATACATATGGTTCCCAGGCAGTCTCCCATCCAGGCACTGACCACACCTGACCCTGCTTAGCTTCAGCAAGGTGCTGGTCTCATGTGCCTTCAGACCATAGCCTGGGAACCTTCCTCCCAGCAGGAGCACAGGGCAGCAAACAAAAGCACTAACAACACTTTAAAACATCATAAAAACAGACTGTACATTAGAACAAAACATCTTTAAAAACATTTTTTAAAATGCTTCCAAGACATCTTTTAAAAAAAGGTTAAAAACATTGGGTTTTTTTTTAAAAAAAGGTTTGAAAACATATTAAAAAGCAGTCCCAACACAGACGCAGACTGGGATAAGGTCTCCACTTAAAAGGCTTGTTGAAAGAGGAAGGGCTTCAAAAGGCGCCAAAAAGATAACAGAGATGGTGCCTGTCTAATATTTAAGGGGAGGGAATTCCACAGGGTAGGTGTCATCACACTAAAGGTCCATTTCCTATGTTGTGCAGAACGGACCTCCTGATAAGATGGTATCTGCAGGAGGCCCTCACCTGCAGAGCGCAGTGATCGACTGGGTATATAAGGGGTAAGACGGTCTTTCAGGTATCCTGGTCCCAAACTGTATAGGGCTTTGTACAGCAAAACTAGAACCTTGAACTTGGCCCGGTAGCAAATTTAAGCCTCTTTTAAAGGCACCGAGTGGGTGGCCATCGCTGCCTCTGCCCTGGTATGAAAACAAGCAGCCTCCAGCATGCCACAAGCCCCCCGCCCCATCCTTGCCCGTAGCAGGATGTCTGACTCTTTAAAGTAGGGCAGGGAGCGACGCAGCTGGGATGAGAGGTGGGGAGAAAATTCGGATGTCCTATCCCTTGCTTGAGCGTTCCCTTCCAAGAGGCTGGTGCGTGCGCTCTCTCTCCCTTTTCAAATTTCCATTTGCAGATGGAGATCCTAGCCAGTGGCCTCCCATTTGGCAGACCTTCCTTCCATTCTGGCTCAAACTGCGATGATTTCACCCTGCTCTCTCTGCCCCCCCCCTTTCTTACTTTCTTTGAATGTGGAAGTCATCATGGCTTTGCGTCATATGGCAATAGATTCAGGCACATTTTATTGGCCTGTGTGAGTCATTGTTGCTTGTCCAGCTGTTCGTGTCACTTGCTTGGAATTTGTGTTTGATAGTTTCCCCTCTGCTCTGTTTGTTCTGGCTTTTTTCTTTCTTTGTGACCGTGATGATGGTGCTTCTGCACATTGCTGTTGTATCTCTTTGCGTGGTCTCCCTCCCCCTTCCCTTCCTGCCCCAAGGGTTAGGGTAAGGGACCAAAGGCAAATCCAGGTTAGAGTTTGGGATGGAGGGATCAGGCTATGGCAAATCCTTATGCATTTGTTCAGAGGTCTGTTCCAAGCTTTGCCAAACTGGTGCCCTCCATCAGAGGGAGTCGTAGTCCAAAGCATCCGGAGAGTACCAGGTTGGCAAAGACTGGTCTGTTCTGTCCTGTTTCCATAAACAGGGTGAGGTGGGGGGGGGTTCTCCAGAAAAGTTGGTATTTCAAATGGAGATGGATTTGTAAGGGTTGGACTCCTACATATGAAGGCTATGGTTGGATTGGAGCCTGGGGGGCTATGTTCTGAAGTGTCTGTTTTATCTTGTTGTGACCCGCCCCTGGACCTTCTGGTGAAAGGCTGACTATTTATTTATTTATTTTATTACATTTGTATACCGCCCCTTAGCCGAAGCTCTCTGGGCTGTTTACAACAATTAAAACGTTAAAAACAAACATACAGATTTAAAATAATAACAATAAATAATAATAACTACCTGTAATTTTTCTAATATATATGAGTGAATTTGCACTATATTCGTATGCATTTTTTGTAGTTTTAAAAACCATTCTTCTGGTGCAAGAACTCTGTCGTGAAATTCAACAGGAGACAAAAAAGCAACAATGTTCTGATCTGCGTATTCATTCAAGAAAGGTGAATCAAGTCCAGTAAAATGCAGACGGAACAAAATCCCCAAGCATTCTTGGTAGAGTTAACAGGGCCTGCACCAGAGGGCAGCCAGGTCAGGCTCTAACTGAGGGCCCCTGTGGCTCAGAGGGGCCCCTGAAGGGCCTCTCCTTAGGTAGGAGGGTAGCACTCCCGTTCTGCTATCCGCAGCAGCGTTGGTGCCCAATCCTGCTGTGGATCACAGAGGGAGCTCCCAGGCACCCCCTCAATACAGTCAGTGCGGGCTTCAGTAAGCACACATTCCTCTCCCATCTCTGTGAATGATGTGTGCACTATGCACGCATGTCTGCCATCAACCAAGATTGCAGCGGGGGCTTCCCTAAGGGGCTGATGCCCCCTTCACCATTTTGGTTGATGGCAGGCATGCGTGCATAGTGCACACATCATTCACAGGGACAGGAGAGGAAGGTGGGACATACGAGCGGGCTTATTAGCCCTGTGCTGCCTGTATGGCGGGGTTGGGCTACAACACCACAGGCCCAGGGTAGGCTGGTGCCCAAGGGCCTGTCATTCCTGGCACCCGCCCTGAGAGTTAACACTTCTACCCACCCCTGACTCTGTTCGTGCTTTTAACCCGGAGACACTTTCCTGGTTGGTTGTTTTCACACAAACTCACAGGTGTGTCTTCAAATGAACATTCCACAAGCACAAGGATTTTTGCTTTTGCAACAGAGCAATCTCCTCCTCTCCTTCCCTTGCGTGCCTCCTAAATCTGTTTCTCAACCCTTTGGAGCAGATTTGGGCAACGATGCTGGGTATATGCGGGGAGGAGGAGGGGGAAGATCCCCTTGCGCTAGTTCCCCCCCCCTATATTCCATTATTTTCATTCAGAGGACAGGTAAAGATCCCTCTCTCAACCCAGGCTCTTGAGACGAAGTCCGTGGTGATGTTTTATTTTAGCATAGTTAAACTATGGCATTTGCTCCCACAAGACGCAGTAATGGCCACCAGCTTGGATGGCTTTAAAAGAAGATTAGACAAATTGACGGAGGACAGGGCTATCAATGGCTACTAGCCATGATGGCTGTGCTGTGCCACCCTAGTCAGAGGCAGCATGCTTCTGTAAACCAGTTGCCGGAAGCCTCAGGAGGGGAGAGTGTTCTTGCACTCGGGTCCTGCTTGTGGGCTTCCCCCAGGCACCTGGTTGGCCACTGTGAGAACAGGATGCTGGACTAGATGGGCCACTGGCCTGATCCAGCAGGCTCTTCTTATGTTCTTATGTTTTACTTGTGACCGTTAATAATGTTAAGGTATTGTTTGATTTATCTTGTTTTAAATTGTTATTAGTTGTGACCTTAATGTTATTGCGTGCCACCCTGGGATCCGTGGATGAAGGGTGCAGACTACAAATACCGTAAACAATAAATAAGTTAAGTACGGAATTAATTTCCACAAGATGTGGTGACAGCTACTGAGACAGCTTTAAGGAGTGGGTGGGGTTTTAGATCAATTCCTGGAGGAGAGCTCTATCAAGGTTCATAGGAAACTGCCTTGTACTAAGTTAGACCATTAGTCCATCCAGCTCAGTATCGTCTACACTGACTGGCAGCAGCTCTCCAAGGTTTCAGGCAGGGAGTCTCTGCCAACCCTCCCTGGAGACATCGGGGATTGAACCGGGGACCTTCTGCACCCAAGGCAGATGCTCTGCCACCGAGCTACAGCCCTGCGCCGTTGTAACTAAATGGGATGTCCACATTCCAAGGCGGTCCATCTCAGTTGCTTGGAGCAAGGGACAAACAGTGGGGGAAATTGTGGAAGGCTCTTGTGCTTCCCAGAGGCATCTGGTGGGCTGCTACAGGGAACAGGTTGCTGGAACAGGTACTCAGGTTCTACTCTATTGTCCTGGCAGTGGTAGAATTTCGAAAACCTGGTATTGCCGGTCATGAGGGCTGATCCTGTGAGTCTTTCTGTAATGCCCTTTCAGTGCCGGGGGCATATGAACTTCTGTGTCTTGGGAAACCTTAGAGTTTCTCAAAAGCTTCCCAGAGGTTCCTTAATGTCATCATATTGCACCAGAGACCTGCGTGGGCTGCCAATTTGTTACCAGGGCCAAATTCAAGGCGTTGCTATTGGTAGAAGAGGCCCTCAACAAATTGGGGCCACTTTACTTGAACTTACTCCGTATGTGCCCACTTGGCCACTTCTATTGTACAAGGGCCACGTAAGGTTGGTTCCACACTTGCAAGGAGTCAGTGCTTTAGTACAGTATTACCTACTCTTTGGAGCTCCCCGTCCACTGATACTAGGACGGTGTCTTTGCTTTACCGTTTTCAACACCTGCTAAAAACTGTTTTGTTTCAGCAAGCCTATCCAGACATGTAATTTGATTGTGCATATTGGTTGTGCATATATTTTGTTTTTAAAAACTGTTGATTTGGGGTGGTGTTCGGTGCAGTCCTACGCAGAGTGGACCCATTGAAAGTGGTAAACATGCCTGACTTAGGTTTGTTAATTTCAGTGGGTCTACTCTGAATAGGACTCAGTTGAATACAACCTCTGTGTGTGTGTGTGTGTGTGTGTGTGTGTGTGTGGGTATGGGTGTGTGTGGGTGGGTGGTTTAGAGAATGACAAGGAAATGCATTGAAAAGTGTCGGATGACTGGCTGATTAACTAAACACCCAAGGAGCAAATCAGGATGAATGCAGGCTGAATGCTCGTAGTTTTATAACTGCCTCGCAAATAAATCAGAACGAATGCTCACTAAAGACTGGGTCCAACCTAACTTCCACATCAGCTTTTTGCAAGCAAATCAGGATGAATGTTCAGTAAACAGGTCATCTGGAGGGACCAAATAGGATTTTACATGGAGTGTGAACTAGAAACCCACCCACCCCCAATAAAAATGTGGGAAGTGTTCTCTGAAAGCTGGACATTTGAAAGCCATTGCTCCAGATCACCCCTTGAAGCAGAAACATTTGGACCTTGCAACATGAGGGAAAGGGCTGTAGCTCAATGATAGAGCATCTGTCTTGCATTCTGAATTAGATGGACCACAATGGTCTGACTCGGTATGAGGGAGCTTCCTATGTCTTTGTGAAAGGAGAGCATTATGAGCATGGAAAAGAGGGGAGAGAAAACTCCTCAATGCCCATGTCCCACTTTGCAGGGTGGAGAGAGGCCAAGTGAAACTCTGTGCTCTAATTTTAGAGTGGTGCTACTGCAGGTCACAAGAGAGTCAGTTTCAAGCTTAAATCAAGTGGCCAGTCACATGTGGAAGCTGCAGAAGGGGGGGCCTGGTCACATGACAGGGTCACACACGAGGCTTCTGCAAGTGACAATTAATCTTTTTTTAATTTGGTCAAGAGCACTAAAATAGTTTGTGTGTCTTATTTTGAAAACAGAGCAAAGCAAATTTGTTGCTTTAGCGTTTCCTTTCCTGTCCCCCCACCCCATGGCATTTCCCAGCTCCCTGGACAGATGCGTTTATATATAGGGGCAGCACCACAGTAGATTCGGTAGCATTATTTTGGTGCTGGAGGAATCTCATCAGTGATTAAGGAGGTTAAGCTGCAAGCAGTGGCGACTAGTGGCTCCATGTCAGTGGGGCAATGGAATCCACTCCGGGTTTTAGTCCGAACTTCCAAGGATCTGTTCAAGGTCTCTGAGTAGGGCCTTCTCAGATATGGCTCAGCTATGGTAGGGCACAGGTGGAATCCCAGGCAGTGGGATGTCTAAAGACAGGATGATGGTGCCCTGAAAACTTCAAACGTGTTATATATGAACAGATGAAGTTGCCTTGCAGCGGCCTCCCCCTACCTGATGCCCTCTGGGCTGGGGTTGTAATCCAAAACATTTGGAGGCCATCAGGTTATGGGTGGCAGAATCAGCCCATTGGTCTTTCTGTGGCAATGTTGTGTCCTCTGGGGGGGTGTCAGTGTTTTAGGGCCAGAGGTCCCATTTGGAATTTTGAGAGAGAGTTCTGTGAGCGCCAGTTCCAAAATGGTTGCCATGAGGGCATGCCATAACAGAATAGCTGCTGTGAGGGTGTGGCTTCAGTGTAAGAGACGGTAAGCAGGTGCTCCTACAGGAGGCAGGAGTCACTGAAAATGGAAATGTGCTGCCTTCAAGTCGATCCCGACTTATGGCGACCCTGTGAATAGGGATTTCATGGTAAGGGGTATTCAGAGGGGGTTTCCCATTGCCTCCCTCTGAGGCTAGTCCTCCCCAGCTGGCTCAGCTTGCCACAGCTGCCCAAGCCAGCCCCTTCCTTGTCCGCAACTGCCAGCTGGGGGGCAACTGGGCTCCTTGGGACTATGCAGCTTGCCCACAGCTGCACAGGTGGCAGGGCACGTAACCCCTGAGCCACTCACTGTGGGGGTGATCTTTAGCTGGCCCTTGACACCCAGGAGACACGAGCGGGGATTTGAACTCACAGACTCTGGACTCCCAGCCAGGCTGTCCTCCCCACTGTGCTGTCTTTAAAAGAGGATTAGACAAATTCATGGAGGATAAGGCCACCAGTGGCTGCTAACCCTGATGGCTGTGCTTTGCTTCTACAGTCGGAGGCAGGATGCTTCTGAATACTGGTTGCAGAGGGGAGACTGTTGTTTGCGCTCAGGTCCTGCTTTTGTGGCTTCCCAGAAGAGGCATCTGGTTGGCCATTGTGAGAAGAGCATGCTGGGCTAGATGGGCCTGATCCAGCAGGCTTTTCTTATGTTAAAACAGTAACGGAACAGGAAGAGCAAACAGTCTCTTGTGCCGTGTGGATTTTTTAGGGGATATTTACTGAGACCTTTCGTGGGCAACACAGGTGTTACTGTAGGCACCATGTTGACAATCCCTGGTCTGCTACTCTGGCAGCTGATGCTGGCTGTTAACAGTTGTTTTAATTCATGTAATCAAATTCCCTGGTCTGCAGTAATTCATAGAAGTGTTTTGTTTCCATATAAATAGTATTGTTGGGGGTCCACAACTCCACTCACAATGGTGAGGTCTTCCATTGCCGCGTGGCAAGTGGGGTGCTAGCTTTTCTCTCCACCTCAACGCCAGGGAGAGGCAGAGGTTGCTGGTGCAGTTGCATCGCGCATGGCAGCGCAGCAGAGCCACCGGCAAGATCCCCACCCCGCCCTCCGGTGCCACACTTGGAGCTGGAGGGAGAGCAGGATGGGATGTAGGCTATTATCCCTGACCTGCTCCGAGTAAGGGACAAGAGGAAAGGAAGGGTCCTGGCAAACATAAATTTTGCCATGGCTACTAAGGCCAGTTAAGAATTGTGGGCCTCTGTATATTCTGTTGCTTTGACATGCACGCACACATGCCTGCTCGATCCATGATTTCACACACATGAGCATACGAGTCCCCTGGAGCCGTAGCTCAGTGGTAGAACATCTGCCTGGCATGCAGAAGGTCCCAGCTTCAATCTCTGGTGTCTCCAGGTAGGGAGCAGTGTTGGCTGGTGGCTCCATGACAGTGGGGCAGCGTAACCCGCTCCAGGTTTTAGCCTGAACTTTCAAGGAGCTGTCCAGGATGTGTGGCGAAACAAATATCTGCTCCCTAAATCTGTGCCTAGGATTAGAGCCCCCTCCCCAAGTAGATGAAGGTGGCCCACCCCTGCTTCAGATCTTTATTTATTTATTTATTTATTTATTGTATTTGTATACATTAAAAACAAATATACAAATTTAAAACAGTTCTTTTAAAAACAATTTAAAACCCAATTTAAAACAATTTAAAAAACACATGCTAAAATGCCTGGGAGAAGAGGAAAGTCTTGGCCTGGTGCCGAAAAGATAACAGTGATGGCGCCAGGCACACCTCGTCAGGGAGATCATTCCATAATTTGGGGGCCACCACTGAGAAGCGAAGTGGCCCTGGTGACCATACTTGCAGCCAAAGGCCAAAATGGCTTATGGATGCTCACTACGAAGGCAGCATTTCAATTGTCTCTCATCCCCTTTGAACCTTTTCTGTTCGTGTTTTGACGAGGCTGCACAAGTCTTTCCAAGCTGCTTGACCTGGGAAGGTGACTTCTCTCGGGCTCAGCTGTACCTGCATCCGCTCTTTGGCAGAGAGCATCTTTCCAAGAGGCGTGTTGGAGGGGCTGTCAGTTCTTTTGCGAGGGGAGGGGGGATGCTTGCAGCTATGGCCCTTCCACACACATAGAGAGCTGCATTATGCCAGGTCTGCCCAGACCAGTATTGGTCTACTCTGGCTGGCAGCAGCTCTGCGGCGACTCAGGCACAGACTCAGGGACTGAACCTTCTGCATGCAAGGCACGCACTCTGTCCATGGGCTAGAGTCCCTCACATCGCACTCCCTTTTTTGGCTTCTTATAACTATAAAGATTGGAGTGGAAGACATAACTTTCCATGTAGCAGGGAGTCATCTGTTGCAGGCTGTACCTGATGCACCTCTGGTATGGGCACAACTGTTTTCAAATCCTGAGACATAAGTAACACTAATGTGGATAGCTTGCTTCCCCTGCTGTGGAGGTGTGTCAGCCCTCAGTATTGTCCTTTCTGTCATGCATCCAGTGGGCTACCTGTCTTTTTTTCTCTCCTTTTTTTTAAGTGCTACGTGTTCACCTTAACCATATCCTCTCCAAATTCACAAACATATCAAAAACAGTTACATATTTTGCTCTGCAGCTTTGGGGAGAAGGAGTGGGGTTTTTTGTGTGTGTGATGTTACAGACGCTAGCCAGTAGGCACGCTCTTCAGCCAGCTTTTACCCAGTTCAAATTGAGACATGCTGAAAATCTGCAGGATAATTTTTCTTGGCCCCAGTTTTAGAAACTTGTCTGCATGAAAGGCAGCAATTGCGATGGTGGCATCATCTCATCTCATCTCATCATGACTGAAATGTTTTATCATTTATTCCCAGGTTAGCACAGCTGAGAAAGGAGATGCTGCTAATGTATTTCTAGATGGACCACCAGTCTGACTCTCTCTTTATTTTGCTTTGCTTCTATTACATGATTTGAAGATGAGCAACCAAGACTTTTTAGTTGATGAAGGTTATATTTGGGGGGGGGGTATTTTTTCATTTTCTTTCGTAAATTACATCTTACCGTTCTCTTCAAGCCATGCGCCTTCTCCAACTTGGTGTCCTTCAAATATATTTATTTATGTGTTTATTTAATAGCCCACCTTTCCTCTAAAAAGGTGGTGTTTTGGACTACACCTCCCATCAGTTCCAGCCAGCATGGCCATATGGTACTGTGGCTGATGGAAGTTGAGGTCCAAAACATCTGGAAGACACCAGGACATTTTTTCCCCCATGAATACCTTTGTAGACATGCTTGTCTTCATCTCTGGTGTTTTGTCTTGCCTGAGGAAATAGTCTGAAAGCACTTGGAAGAAAAAAGAGCACGCTACAGGGTGTGTTCATAAGCTGAAAACAAGAGCGTAATAAAACAGCAATTTAAGCGCAGTTTGCTAACAACTGGAACCCTTAAATGCACCACCGTAGGAGTGTGTAGGAATGATACCCCATTTGCTGCTGCGCTGCTCTTTGATTCCTAGGGCTGTGTTTTTGTCCTTTTTTAAAAAGCAAAAACAAAAATAATCCTTGTGGTCTTTAATTATAGTCCTTGCTGGTTGTTATAAATTGCTGTCTTGTTTGTAAATGGTAGAAAAATCACAGAGGGATTTTTTTTCTGCGTCGATTCCCCTTCCTGCCGCATTTGTATTCATTACTTATTCACGTTCTTACAGAAGCGTATGAGCCCATTGAGGGCAGCCTCCTCCTTACTGTGAAACTTCTAATGTTGTGCTTTCCCCCCCCTCTTTGTTTCAACACAACTGACTAAGGACGCAGTCCTATAGGTACTTAGGCTGGGCTGAAGGGAGTTAGGATATGATGGATCTCTGGCTGGGTCCTGGCTCTAAGTCCTTCTTAGAATTCTACTGTTTCTCTACCAAAATTGCATGTGCAGTTTGAAGCATGCCAAAAAAAGTAAACAGCCTCCTCCAGCCTGGCGCCCTCCAGAATCATAGAAGAGTTGGAAGGGGTCTATAAGGCCATCTAGTCCAACCCCCTGCTCAATGGAGGAATCCAAATCAAAGCATTCCCGACAGATGGCTGCCTCTTGAATGCCTCCAGTGTCGGAGAGCCCACTACCTCTCTAGGTAATTGATTCCACTGTCGTATGGCTCTAACAGTTAGTAAGTTTTTCTTGATGTCCAGTTGAAATCTGGCTTCCTGCAACTTGAGCCCATTATCCGTGTCCTGCACTCTGGGACTATAGAGAAGAGATCCCAGCCCTCCTCTATGTGACAACCTTTCATGTACTTGAAGAGTGCTATCATATCTCTCCTCAGTCTTCTCTTCTCCAGGCTAAACATGCCCAGTTCTTTCAGTCTCTCCTCATAGGGCTTTGTTTCCTGTCTCCTGATCATCCTTGTTGCCCTCTTCATCCACGCTCAGCCGTGGCTGAGCTGACAAACCCTGCCCTTCCCAGTTCAGCCAGGGCTCAGCCAAGATTGGCATAAGGTAAGCCAGTATAAGTCCCCAAAAAGGCCTTCCAGGGATGTAGTGGTGCCGGACCTAAGGGAGGGCGACTTGCGCTGTATCCTGCATCACATGATCAAGCTGGCCTCCAGTCCTGGCATAAATTAAGCCAGGAAGAAGGGTGGTCTGAGTAAAATTCATCAGCATATTAGTGTGAATTTCTCTTAATAAACACACATTTGTATGCAGAAATCTAGAGAACTGAATTTAAATGGTAGAAAAATCACAGAGGGATTTTTTTTCTGCATGGATTCCCCCTCCAGATATATTGGACTACAAGTCCCATCAGCCTCTGCAAAAATTGCCAAAACTCAGGGACCAAGGGAGTTGCACTCCAACGACACCTGTAGGATACCAGGTTGGGAAGAGTGCAATAAAAGATAAAACTGAAGCAAATGTAAGTGCATCCTGGGCTTTCCAGATGCAGTTGACGGGTGCAGAGGAATCCCAGAAGTTGGCCGGACAGTGGAGACCCATCCCTGGGCCTTCACTTAATGGGCAGATTGGGAGAGAGGAGAACTGGGCTGCCCGTTGCTGCTTTGAGAGCAGAGGGTGAATACACTTCTTATAATGAGTGAGAGGTCAGTGTGGATCATGCCTTTGGGCCCCTTCCAAGCAGAGCTTGGAAAAGTTACTTTTTTGAACTACAGCTCCCATCAGCCCCAGCCAGCATGGCCACTGGATTAGGCTGATGGGAGTTGTAGTTCAAAAAAGTAACTTTTCCAAGCTCTGCTTCCAAGCCTGTCAAGATGGCACTGTCTAGTGGAAAGAACTGCTGAAAGGGTGAAACCAGCCTCTTTGTTAAGTGAATGGCCATAGCCAAGGCTGTTTTGTTGTTGTTATGTGCCTTCAGGTCCATTAGGACTTATGGCAACCCTGTGAATCAGCAACCTCCAAGAGCATCTGTCATAAACCACCCTGTTCAGATCTTGTAAGTTCAGGTCTGTGGCTTCCTTTATGGAATCAATCCATCTCTTGTTTGGTCTTCCTCTTTTTTACTCCCTTCTGTTTTCCCCAGCATTATTGTCTTTTCTAGTGAATCACGTCTTCTCATTATGTGTCCAAAGTATGAGAACCTCAGTTTCATCATTTTAGCTTCTAGTGACAGTTCTGGTCTAATTTGTTCTAACACCCAATTATTTGTCTTTTGCGCAGTCCATGGTATGTGCAAAGCTCTCCTCCAACACCACATTTCAAATCAGTTCATTTTTCTCTTAGCCACTTTTTTCACTGTTCAACTTTCACACCCATACATAGAGATCAGGAATACCATGGTCTGAATTATCCTTTTTTCACTGTCCGCCAAGCCTGTTAAACATCCTTTTTACATGTCTAAAGGGTTGGTCAAGCACAGATGTGTTGCCATAGAACCAACAAACTAGCAATGCCTCAAGAAGGAGGTAGGCCTTCCCCAGCCCGTCACCTGCCTGGATGCCATGTCATCCTAGGGATAGTAAAACTAGTACAGGAGCTAGTCTGGGCTCACCTCATCTAGAGCTGGGAAGCCACAGAGGGCAGGACTTGCTCTCTGTGCTGAATCCAAAGCTGTGACATTGGGAGTCTCCCAGGAAACCTAATGAGGGAGCAAGATCTGATAGAGTGTCAGTGATGTGGATCCCCACATCTTATGCTCAGCTTGTATACTGTATCACTAATAGGCAAAAAACCTTGCGGTTTAAGAGCGTAATTATAGCCCACAGATGTTTCTATCAAACTTTAAAAAGCAGGGAGATTGGGCAGCTATAGCGAATGCCCCAGGGGAGCAGGAGACCTGACCTCCTCTCTGAGATATTGGACTGCCCTACAAATTGGTAAAAATGCAAACACAATTTGGGTTGGTCTTTCACAGTCCAACCCACTTCCTATGTAGCTTGGAAGAATTTGGTAACATGTGCCTCTGAGCATACGGTGAGTGGTGGCAACACCTGCCGTCGCCAAAGATGGAGAATTATATTTTTGTATGTTTGTTGGTGTTCTTCTTACTTTGCTTCTTTCCTGTTTCTACAGAGAATCTAAAATAGAAAATTTTATTTCCCTCATTATTCATCCTAGAAATCTGTCAAATTTATTTTTATTAATTTCAAATCCTTTTTATTGGTCAGTGTCTTATGATGGTGAAGATAGCCTTTTGTGTTTCATACTGGAGTTCATGTTCTGTTTCTATTTTGGGTACATTAACAGTTGAATCTAAAACTGCAGTTTGATGTAAAATCAGACAGATTACAATATGTTGCTACTTAAGCAATGACTCTAGCTGTTGGGGAAAAAAGAGGATACATGTATTCAGCCTGCTATATTTAAACCACTTCATTTAAGGCCAGGTGGGCATGGTCAATTAAAACATACAGCACATGTAGAATTTTGCTAGAATATATTTCACCTCCACCTGTTGTATCTTGTGCAAACTGAGTCACTCCTGATGTCCACTGGAGACTATTCTGCAGAATAGTCAGTGCTGTTATTCCACAATTATTTTTGGAGTTTGTTTAGTGTAAATTTTGCAAAGTGTTGCTGTACTTCACATATTCACAGAAATAGAAACGAAAGAAAATGATTTCCTATAGGAAACTTCACTAAAATTGCAAAGTAAATCAGACATATTTAAAGTGACCATCTGAACTATATCAACTGTATTAATAATGTTGCTTCCTCCCTGCTAAAATAAGATCAGCACAGCACATGTCTTGTTTCTATTATTTGGACTGATTGCAGGTGTTGCCACCACTCACCATATGCTCAGAGGCACATGTTACCAATTTCTTCCAAGCTACATAGGAAGTGGATTGGACTGTGAAAGACCAACCCAAATTGTGTTTGCATTTTGACAAATTTGTAGGGTGGTACAATACCTCAGAGAGGAGGTCAGGTCTCCTGCTCCCCTAGTGCATTCACTATAGCTGCCCAATTTCCCTGCATTTTAAAGTTTGATAGAAATATCTGTGGGCTATAGTTATGTTCTTAAACCTCAAGGTTTTTTGCCTATTAGTGAATTTCTCTGCTTTTTAATCCAGGAGGTAAGAAATGTGATCCTGTGTAAGTTTGCTGAGAATGGATTGATCCTTTACATGCTTATTGAGTTCGGTAGGATTTACTCCCCTGCAATCATGCTTAGGATAGGTAAAACTGACCACAGGGGATGGGGAGGGGAGGGGAGGAGGAAGAGGGGAGGAGGAGGAGGAGGGAGGGGAGGGAGGGCAGAGGGGAGGAGGGGGATGGGAGCAGGCAGGAAGAGGAGGGGAGGAGAAGGGCAGGTTTGATCATTTGCATGTTTATTGAGAACAGTGGGATTTACTCCCATGCAATCATGCTTAGGATAGGTAAAACTGACCATGGGGGAGGAGGAGGGGAAGGGGGAAGGAGCAGATTGGAGGGGGGCAAGGGGAGGGGAGGGCAGGTTTGATCATTTGCATTCTTATAGAGTTCAGTGGTATTTACTCCCATGCAATCATGCTCAAGATAGGTAAAACTGACCATGGGGAGGAGGAAGGGGAGGGGGAGGAGGGTGAAGGGGAAGGAGAGGATTGGGAGGGGGAGGAGGGTGAAGGGGAAGGAGAGGATTGGAAGGGGAAGGGGAGGGAGGGGGAAAGGAAGGGGGAGGGAAGGGGCAAGAGGGAGGGGATAGGATGGAGGACAAGGCAGGGTGGGTTTGATCATTTGCATACTTTTGAGTTCAGTGGGATTTATTTCTGTGCAGTCATGTTTGAAAATGGAAATGGACTGCCTTAAAGCCGATCCTGACTTATGGCGACCCTATGAATAGGGTTTTCATGGTAAATGGTATTCAGAGGTGGTTTTACCATTGCCTTCCTCTGAGGATGAGAGGTCACCCAGTGAGCTTCGTGGTTGTGTGGGGATTCAAACCCTGGTCTCCCAGGTCGTAGTCCAGCACCGACCTCGGGGAGGAGCAGGGAGGGTTGGTGGAGGGGGAGGGGAGGAGATTGGGTGGGTGGGCACTGGGCAGAAGGGAAGCCCCTTTCCAAAAGGAAAACACTGTTAACAGTATAATTGCTTCTCAGCCTTTCCCCCAACTTTTTATTCTACAGCAGGCACATGTAGCCTCCCACCCAAATTTAAACCAAAGCTGTCCCTGGCCACATCCACACCAGGCCTTTATTTCACTTTAGGCAGTCATGGCTTCTCCGAAAGAATCCTGGGAAGTGTAGTAAGTGAAGGGTGCTGAGCGTTGCTAGGAGACGCCCTGTTCCCATCACAGAGCGTCAGTCAGAGTGGCTCACTGTTAAACCAGTCTGGCCACTGGAGCTCTGTCAGTGGAATAGGAGTCTCCTCTCAGCACCCTTCACAAACTACACTTCCCAGGATTCTCTGGGGGAAGCCATGACTGTCTCACGTGAAATCAAAGTCTGGTGTGGGTGTGGCCCCCTGATTAGGCAAGCCCAGCAGCTGTGAGTCTGGTTTTTAGAACTCTGACCGTTGGTTCTTACTGAGCATGCCCGATACTATCATTGGGTTCAAGCCAACATTTCTTAAATTAATTAAAAATCAGCCAGGCATTTTTTAAACTTTTAAACTGCAGAAGATGAAGGTCAGAGTATGGGGCAAGGTCAGTATTAGGATTACAGGTACTCTGTGAACATGGCTGATTTTTAATGAATTTCAACAGATTATGAGAACTCTGACAGAAAAAAATCCAAAAGGGCTCTGGTTTCCCCCCCCTCTTTTTAGACTTTGAACTCTCGATTCTCTCTGACTGTTTTGTTTATTGCCATGAAAATTGAGAGGGTTGTTAAGGAAGTGTTTCTGAGTTCAGACTATAGGTTTTGTTTTGAAATGAGCTTATGGGAAGCATCAGAATGGCATGGGGGTATTTTCAGTTTAACATTGCGGAATGTGAAAAATCCACGCTGGCTATAGTATATAGCCACTCTCTTGGCTGTATAATATGTGTAAATAAAGCCATACATCATCAGGACACCACAGTCTCCATTGGCCTCATTCCAAGGAAACCAAAATGGAGGTAAATGCTGGCACCCCTGAAGTCTCTTGCCACTCGGAGATTGGGGTGTGTGAAACCCTAGACTTCGAAGCATGTCTCTAGTTTTAATACAGAAAAACACTCAGGTGTCAGAAATGTAGGAAGTCCCGTTCTAAAGGGCTGCCTTTATGAACATTCTTAACAAGCTGCTCAGTGGTCTGTAGTGTTATATATCTTATTACAAACTACCCTGAAATGTCCAGTTGAATTTTCAGCTAGTGGTGTTTTGTGGAGTGGGGAGGGGGAGCGTGAAGCTTGAGAGAGCTCTGTGGGTTTGGGACATGTGCGTTATGTTGGAGGTGGCTGTATGACAGCCATAGGGACTGTGTGGGTCTCAGGCAATTTAAGCACAAATGTGCCAGTGAATTGGGACGCTTGTCATTTTTTTTCTCCTACGCAGTCATTCCGCTTCCTTCCTTCCTTCTCAACTCAGCGAGCCCTCACTTTTATCTATGACCCAGCTATAACCCACGTACAGAGGCATTTGGCCCTCTGTCAGCTTGTCTGCCCTCTGCTCTGAGTGGAATTTGTACAATGTTAGCACAAGGCAGGGATGAATGTAATCCTGGGCAACCCATGGACTCAGAATTGCAACTAGAATTATGAATGGTATTCTGGGAAAGCAGGATTGGGAGGTTGTTTTGAGCCCCCCCCCCCGCCTTTTTTTGTCAGAATGGACAAAAATCACCAAAAGAAAAGAGTGTTGAGTGAAGCCAAGCTTTGTATTTCTACTTATATTTATAAACAACAGTGAATATTCATTGCTTGATATCCAGTGCTATCCTAAATATGTTTACTCAAAAGTAAGGCCCTATGTGGGACTTACTCCCATGTAAATAAGCATAGACTTGCATCCTTGCCCAGGAAAAGAGACTTTGTACCTCCTAGCAGGGTTCACTAACGATATATAATTTATTAAAGTACTTTTTACTGTTTTAGAAAGTGTTACGTGATACCTTGCTTATTTAATGGATAACTTACTCTCCTTTCAGTATTTGTGTTAGTCTGTATTAGGATGGCAATTAAAAACTAATTAAACTTTCAAAACATTCAAACAGAGTTTTTTTCTTCCAAACGTAGATTTCCATCTGTCTCCTTATTAACAGACACTGAGGAAGACCATTTACTTGCAGATCCAGTGCCCAGTAGCAGTCAAAAGCAAAATGCTGGCAATTAGTAGAAAGTGCTTTCCCAGTGGATAAGAAGTAAATGTTCATGTTATTAAGCCCGAGCCCAGGCTTGTAGTTTGCCTCCTCCAGACAAGCTACGAGTGGTTAGCCGTAGAACAAACCTTGGCTACAGCCTGTGGTTTGTTGGAACAAGATAAACCACAAGCCTGGTTTCAGACATAACTCTAAACCAAACCATGGCTTAGTTCACAGCAGTGCAGCAGCAAGACCAGAGTAGGAGCAGAGCAGCTGCCATCCCCCCTCAGGGAGCCTACACGTTCATGGTAAGCCATAGTTTGGCTTTGCGTTAACACAAGAACCATGTCTGAGTGATAGTTCTGCTATTCTTTGTTGAATTTGAATTTTTTTACGTTTGCCATGATATAAAGAATCCCCAATGTAAGAACATAAGAAGAGCCTGCTGGATCAGGCCAGTGGCCCATCTAGTCCAGCATCCTGTTCTCACAGTGGCCAACCAGGTGCCTGGGGGAAGCCCGCAAGCAGGACCCGAGTGCAAGAACACTCTCCCCTCCTGAGGCTTCCGGCAACTGGTTTTCAGAAGCATGCTGCCTCTGACTAGGGTGGCAGAGCACAGCCATCATGGCTAGTAGCCATTGATAGCCCTGTCCTCCATGAATTTGTCTAATCGTCTTTTAAAGCCAATTTTTAAAAAGGGATCCAGGGGGTGGGGGTGTAGCATATGAATACTTATTTCTTCCTCTGGCCCACAAATGATCAGTACATTTATTTATTTTATTTATTATTTAATTTGTATCCTGCCCTTCCTCCCAGCAGGAGCCCAGGGTGTCAAACAAAGCGCTAAAAACACTTTAAAACATCATGAAAACAGATCTTAAAATACATTAAAACAAAACAGCTTTAAAAACATTTAAATTTTAAAAAAACTTTTTAAAAGGGTTAAAAAACATTATTAAAAAACATATTAAGCAATTCTAACACAGACGCAGACTGGGATAGGTCTCAACCTAAAAGGCTCGTTGAAAGAGGAAAGTCTTCAAAAGGCGTCGAAAAGATAGCAGGGATGGCGCCTGCCTAATATTCAAATATTCAAGTATGTGTGGGGCTATGACCCTGGGATATATCTTTTCTGACTGCGTCCTTGAGTCAGTGCCGTAACCAAGCATGCCTTCCTGGGACAACAGTGCAGGTAATACAGGTGTGGTTTCTTTACTGTTCCTCCTTTCAATATCAGGAGTAGGAAACTGGCATATTAATTCTTTTTCAGTCCTTGGTCTTTTTTTCGAAAGCTCGATTCTGCAAAGCCCTTTCTGTTTTACACCCAGGAGGGATTTCCTCCCTGCTTCTTTCTCACATGCATTGTATTGCACTGGTCTGTCTTCTATGAGGAAAGAAGCAGCCTTCACACGGAAATAGGTACAGGGCTTTTCATTTAAATTAAGCCATTGTTTGTTGATGTGGTAGTTCTGCATGTTTCCCACCTGGATGTTCTGCGTGACTCAGAAATCTACACACTTCCACAGAGAGTTCGGTTTCCCTGATTGGTTGCGTTTGGACTCTTCCCCCACCCCAGGGAGAAAAGGAAAACAATCAGACTGTGTTTCTTGTCCTTGTCTTGCAAAGCCGCCTCAAATTTACAGGGTGTTTGAATCTCCTTTATTTGCTCACTCGGGTTGTTTGCTGATTTCACAACTCTTTTCCTCTCTCGTTTTGCCCCATGACAGGAATCATTAACCAATGGCAGCAAGAATCGAAGGACAAAGTGATTTCTCTGTTGTTAACTCACCTGCCTTTGCTGAAGCCGGGGAATATCGAGGCAAAAGTAGAGTACATGAAGCTGCTTCCCAAAATCCTGGCTCACTCAATTGAACACAGTCAGCACATAGAGGAGAGCAGGCAACTCCTGTCTTATGCTTTGATCCATCCCGCCACTTCCCTGGAGGACAGGAGCGCCCTGGCCATGTGGCTGAATCACTTGGAGGACCGCACGTCGGGCACCTTTGGCGGCCCAAATAGAGGCCGGTCCGACTCGGTGGATTATGGGCAGTCGCACTACTATCACCAAAGACAGAACTCGGACGATAAGCTCAATGGGTGGCAGAGTTCGTGGGACTCCGGCATATGCGTGAACGCCCCCAGCTGGCAGGATAAAAACCTGGGGTGTGAGAACGGCCACTTGCCTCTCTATTCTTCCTCTTCTGTCCCCACGACCATCAACACGATTGGAACAGGCACAGGCACAAGTAAGTTGGGGACATCTACGTGGTTGGCGGTTTCCATTGATAGCAGGGCTCAAGAACAAGATGGCCACATGGCTCAAACGGTGGAGTTATGTCGTCACCTGTGTTACACCGAGAGGCTGAGCCCGTTAGACAGAGGTGACGATTCAGTAGGAGGCACTCCTGAACAAGCCTAATTGAAATGAATGGGAGCTGTCTGAGGGCCCCTGCAACACCCATGGGCCGCTCCTGTTCAGTTCATTGGATCTTGCACAAAAGGGCTTCCCGGTGGATCGTGCCCAAAGAGATCATTACAGAAAATAATCTAATTCAACAGGTGTGGAGGATACTTGTGTAAATTATTTGCATCTGACAATGCAAGCCATTATCTATACAATTTCATGTGGCAGTAAAGGTTGTTTTCAACTCAGTTCTACTCAGAGTACACCCATTGAAGTTTACGAAAACCCCATTAGTCATCTCTATTAACTTTAATGGATCTACTCTGAGTAAGACTAGCACTGAATACCCCTCTAAGTTTGTGTACTAAAGCACACCCATGCTACCTCTGTTCCACATTTCATGTCACCGCTGTACTTCAGTTTCTCGGGACTAATCTTTACCTGTGCCCCATCTGTTCAGTGTGATTCATGGGTGATATCCAGCTAAGTTTTACTCAGAGTAGACCCATTGAAATGAGCGAAACTAAGTTAGTCACGTCCATTAATTTCAGTGGATCTAAGCTGAGTATGAGAGCCAGTGTGGTGTAGTGGTTAGAGCAGTGGTTCTCAATCTTTTTTGGTTCGCAGCGCACTGTAAAACATATAAAAAATTTCTGGCACACTTTGTGTACAATTTTAAAAATATATTAATATATTTTAAACTATGAATAAAAATAACTTAAACTATAGAAAACTATTACTTACCCTATACAAATGGGTTTCTTCTCATTTTTAAAATATACTTTCATAATATTTGAGGCACACCACCTCTTAGGGCGCACCAGTGTGCCTGGGCACACCGTTTGAGAATCACTGGGTTAGAGTGTTGGACTATGACCTGGGAGACACTGGTTCGAATCCCCACACAGCCATGAAGCTCCCTGGGTGACCTTGGGCCAGTCACGGCCTCTCAGCCTCAGAGGAAGGCAATGGTAAACCACCTCAGAATACCACTTACCATGAAAACCCTATTCATAGGGTCGCCATAAGTCGGGATCGACTTGAAGGCAGTCCATTTCCACTAATTATCACCTAGCTGGGTGCATCAATGGCCATGAGAGCCAGTGTGGTGTAGTGGTTAGAGTGTTGGACTACGGCCTGGGAGACCAGGGCTCGAATCCCCACAGAGCCATGAAGCTCACTGGGTGACCTTGGGCCAGTCACGGCCTCTCAGCCTCAGAGGGAGGCAACGGTAAACCCCCTCTGAATGCCACTTACCATGAAAACTCTATTCACAGGGTCGCCATAAGTCGGAATCGACTTGAAGGCAGCCCATTTCCATTTTCCAAGCTGAGTATGAGTAACACTGGAAACAGCCCTATGGTTTTTTTTAAATTATTAGTATTTAAAGCACATAGTAGAGAACCATCCTCAGCACCTCCAGATGTTCTTGGACTCAAGTTCCCATCAGCCCCAGCCCAGAATGGCCAGTGGGTTAAGTATGATGGGAAATGGAGTTCAACAGCATCTGGACGGACCACAGGTTCCCCACTCCTGATTTAAGGAAACACTGTTTTTGTACAACTTCCAGAGCAGTAGCCATGCCCATCTATTGCAAAAAATAAATCTTGTAGCTTCTTCATTATGACATTTTGTTTCTAGTCCAATTTGTTTAATGGCATAGTAAATAAATGTGTTAGACTTTATATTTGTTTGTTATGTGCCTCCAAGTCGACTACAACTTATGGTGACCCTATGAATCAGTGACATCCAAGAGCATCTGTCATGAACCACCCTGTTCAGATCTTGTAAGTTCAGGTCTGTGGCTTCTTTTATGGAATCAATCCATCTCTTGTTTGGCCTTCCTCTTTTTCTCCTTCCTTCTGTTTTTCCCAGCATTATTGTCTTTTCTAGTGACTCATGTCTTCTCATGATGTGTCCAAAGTATGATAACCTCAGTTTCATCATTTTAGCTTCTAGTGATAGTTCTGGTTTAATTTGTTCTAACACCCAATTATTTGTCTGAATTTCTTGCTGGCTGTGTACAGCCCCTTTGTACACACACACAGCTTCATATATTTCATGAATGACCTGGGTTCCAACATTGTAGAGAAAGTTGGGCTTAGTTTCTATTACACAAAATTACCAAACAATTTCGCTGAGCCAGGTTTAGATTCTACCAAAAGGAATTAGGAGACAATTCATAACTTAACAGTTTGTAGGCAATTTCACAACATGCTTAAGAATGGCTGTGTGGCTGCTTCCATATTCAGTTGGTGCTGCAGGCTTTTCACATTTTATAGGGCAGAAGATATAGATCAGCAGTGGGGAACCTCCATCCCATGGGCCTAATTAGGCCCACCAGAATCCCCCATTTGGCCCACAAGGCCACGCCATGCCCACCTGACCCACACCTGACGTCCTGTAAGATGTGAACTGTGGAGCAGGTAAAGGCACAGTTGGGCTAAAAGGGAGTTTTGCAGGCACCCAATCAACTGATGGGTGAGTCTTGCAAAGCACAGTGCATAGCAGGTGCCAATCAGCTGAGTCTTGCAAAGCACAGTGCATAGCAGGTGCCAATCAGCTGAGTGGTGAGTCTTGCAAAGCACAGTGCATAGCAAGTGCCAATCAACTGAGTGGTGAGTCTTGCAAAGCACAGTGCATAGCAGGTGCCAATCAGCTGAGTGGTGAGTCTTGCAAAACACTGTGCATGGCCTGTACCTTTGCCTACATAGTTTGGTTTCAAACTGTGTAGCCATAAATGTGTCACCTGACATCACTGTGACTTCAGGACATTGGCAGGTAAATGTCCCCGCTCACCTGTCAAATTTGGCCCATTGTGGTGGGGTAGAGGAGATAACCGGCTGGATCCAGTTCCTCATCCCTGCTCCAGGGCATCAGAAAATTGTCCAGTGCACATTTTTCTGGAAAATCCGCATCACTTGTGTCCCTATACATATATACACACAAACATGTATGCGCCATCTCCTGCTGCCACATCCTGCGTCCTCCTGTGGATGTGCAACTTTTTTGTCCTTACAGAAAGCGAGTAGTAACATCTAACAAGAGCGTAGTCTCAGCCATTGCAGAATGGAAAAGCCGGTCAGTAACAAAGTGCAAAGATGAACGTATTGTTTTCAAGGCACACGTCGTCGTTGCCTGCAGTTTTCCTCAGCAGTCTGTTCAAAGGCATACTGTTTATCTAATATCTCCACGTTTCCCATGGCGAAGAGCTGTATGCAGCTCCAGAAAACCCACAGTGGGCCTTTTCTCTCAAAATAAACTCACCTCTGCACCCTTATTACTGATTTTTATCTTTGGGCTGTTGCAAAGCCGCGCATTCAGGGAGACGGGTGCAGTGGGCAGCAGCCCAGTTCATGTTTGCATGTGTTGTGGCAGATAGACATAACAGTTACAGCCGTCTCCAGTGCATCAAAGCCAGTGGCTGCATGTCAACGCACAGGGAAACCTTTCTTTGTGGCGAGGCACTGTCTGGCCTCCCCATCCATGTGTGGGAAATGCACAATTAAATGATGTGAGAGCATCACAGTTGCTGTTGGCGGGGGCTTTCTGCTTCTGATTCCTCTTTCCAAAGTCTTGAAACCAGCACTATGCTTTGTTTTTGTTTTTAAGGAGGAAAGCCAGTTCCAGGTTCATAATTAATCTTTACTATTTTCCTGTGACTGGGCCTAAACTTAATTATGATCTGTTTTTTACCAAACAAAATCCATATCCCCTGCTAGCTTCAATGGGGAATGCTGAAGATTAAACAACAAACTTGCAGTTATTAAATTGCAGTCATTGTAATCACTGAATAAAATGCAGGAGTATCATGGAGAATAGCAGAGCAGCCTGAACTCCCAGATCCAGTGGCTGGAGAGGTTAGGATGGGGCAGAAGCCTTCCTCCATTGGCAGGTCCTTGGGTTGGAATGACTGTTCTCCATTTAGGGACGGGCCATAGTTCAGGGACTGAGCATCTGCTTTGCATGCACAAGGTCCCAGGTTTAGTCCCCAGAAGCATCTCCAGGTTGTGCTGGGAGTGTCCCCTATCTGAAACCCCCTGGAGAGCTGCTGCTGCTGCTCAGTGTAGATCTTCGGCAGGAACCAGCTGGGGCAGATGGAAAATTGCAAGTTCAGTTTTCCACATTTCCACCTCAGTTTGCAATTTTGTTTAAATCCTTGTGAAATTCATGACCATTTTAGCACACATTTCTCCTAATATATATATATATTTGTATCCAATTTTGCCTTACCTCCCTTGTAGACTGTGGGAATGCTGTGGACATAATATATCTTGACTTCAGCAAAGCTTTTGACAAAGTGCCCCATGATATTCTCATTAGCAAGCTAACTAAATGTGGGCTGGATGGAACAACTGTCCTGTGGATCCACAGTTGGCTACAGAATCAGACTTGAAGAGTGATTATCAATGGTTCCTTCTCAAAATGGGGGGGTAATGGGGGGTGCTGCAGGGCTTGGTCCTGGGCCTAGTGCTCTTCATTTTTTTTAATGACTTGCATGAGAAGGTACAGGGAATGCTTGTCAGATTTGCAGATGATATAAAATTGGGAGGGATAGCTAATACCTTGGAAGACAGAAACAAAATTCAAAGGGATATTGATAGGCTGGAGCATTGGGCTGAAAACAACAGAACGACATTTAACAGGGATAAATGCAAAGTTCTACACCTAGGAAAAAGAAACCAAATGCACAGTTACAAGATGGGGGATACTTGGCTCAGCAATACTACATGCAAGAAGGATCTTGGGATTGTAGTTGATCACAAGCTGAATATGAGCCAACATGTGGATGCAAAAAAGGCAAATGCTGTTTTAGGCTGCATTAACGGAAGTATAGTTTCCAAATTGTGTGAAATACTAGTTCCCTTCTATTTGGCACTGGTTGGGCCTCATCTGGGTTCTGGACACCACATTTCAGGAAAGATGTAGACAAACTGGAACGGGTTCAGAGGAGGGCAACGGGGATGATCAGGGGACTGGCAACAAAGCCCTATGAGAAGAGACTGAAAGAACTGGGCATGTTAGCCTTGAGAAGAGAAGACTGAGGGGAGATATGATCGCAAAGTACATGAAAGGTTGCCACACAGAGGAGGGCCAGGATCTCTTCTTGATCGTCCCAGAGTGCAGGACACAAAATAATGCCACCCTGGGCTCCTGCTGGGAAGAAGGGCGGGATATAAATCAAATAATAAATAAATAATGGGTTCAAGTTACAAGAAACCAGATTTCGACTGAACATCAGGAAAATTTCCTACCCGTTAGAACAATACGACAATGAAACCAATGGCCTAGCGAGGTGGTGGGCTCTCCAACACTGGAGGCATTCAAGAAGTAGCTGGATGACCACCTGTCAGGTACACTTTAATTTGGATTCCTGCATTGAGAAGGGGGTTGGACTCGATGGCCTTACAGGCCCCTTCCAATTCTACGATTCTGTAGTATTCACATTTTCGCACTGCAAAATTGACAGAAGTGTGAATTTCAGTTTCAAAGGACAGCTGTTTTTCGATTCACATACTGTTTTGGAAAGTGCAAATTAGGTAGGTTCACCTTTAAAGGTGAACTGAATAGAGTTTCTCCCACATTCCTAGTTGTAGACCAAAATACAAGGAGGGTACCAGGTTTGCAAAAGTTGGCGTAGACTGTGCTGCGCTAGATGGCCTAATGGTCTGACTCTGCTACAATGTTCCACTATACTCCTGTATTTTATTCGGAGATGATGTTAATGGAAAGAGAGGACCTGGGCCTCCTCTGCAGTCTCCCTTATTCCAAAGCTTCCTTTAGGTTTAGCCCTGTGGGTTAGCTCCCAGGAGACTTTAAAAACTTTTTTTAAAGGAACCAGGCTGCCGTTTGTGGCTTTTTGTGCTGCTCCTAGTTAGGGTTGCCAGGTTCAATGCCTGAGCCTGAGCCTGAGCCTGTATCTTTAGGAGAAGAGAAAGTCAGCCAAGTGCAGATGTTCTTGCAACGCTATAATGGGAAAAACCACAAGGTGGAATTCTCCCTTCCCCCTGCACAACTTTGAAAGATACAGAAGACCTCTTGGTTGCCAGACCCAGCCTCCAAGAGGTCTTTTGTATCTTTGCAAGTTGTGCAGGGGGAAGGGAGAATTCCACCTTGTGGTTTTCCCCATGACAGTGTTGCAAGAACACCTGCACTTGGCTGACTTTATTTTCTCCTAAACATACAGGATCAGTCTCAGGGATTGAACCTGGCAACCCTACTCCTAGTGCATGAGTGGTTTGTGTCAGGGAACTGAATGAAAAGAGAGGAATTGTTGAGGCAGCTGTTGAACAGAGCTCTGAAAACATAAGTGCTGGATAGTAATAATTATTACTGTGTTGGGTGAGATCTACTTCGATTATACTCAGAGCAGACCCAGAGTAGACAAGGGGAAGCTGTGTTAGGCTGCAGTCCTAACCAAGACTGCTCAGAAGTAATTCTCCTTTCATTCAGCGGGGCTTGCATCCAGGTGACTGGATTGCAACCTTTAGTCTGCTTTGCAAGAAAGAGTCTAGTGCCACTTTAAAGACTTGCAACTTTGTAATGTCAGAAGCTTTTGTGAACTACAGTCCACTTCGTCAGATGCGTGATGATAATTAATACTGTACTAATATTTAATAGTGATGATGAAACAGCGTAGAAAGTTGAGACTGCACTTTGGTTAGAGCTGACCTAAAACTACCCAAACTACTTTCCAATCTGATGAGGCCCCTGAATTTTCTCTTTCCCCGTACCCCACTCCTAAAAGCAACTTGTTTCCATGCCCAGCCTATAGTGGTGACTGAGGGTAGACATTATCTTTGTAATGGCCTGAGGCTGTGTGCCTTTTGAAAGAGCTACACAATGGACAGAACAAAAGTGCATGTGTGGTGTATTGAACAAAGTGCTGGGGTTGGAGCAGGGTTCAAATCCACACTTTTTAAAAATTTTGTTAATCTTTTTACATTAGAAACGTGGGACATTGCACTCAGCCCCTCAACAGATATCTGGAATTTTAAATGACAAAAAAGGGAGGGGGGGAAGCTGGGATAGCACAGTGGGGAGGAGAGCCTGGCTGGGAGTCCAGAGTCTGTGAGTTCAAATCCCCGCTCGTGTCTCCTGGGTGTCAAGGGCCAGCTAAAGATCACCCCCACAGTGAGTGGCTCAGGGGTTACGTGCCCTGCCACCTGTGCAGCCGTGGGCCAGCTGCAGAGTCTCAAGGAGCCCAGTTGCCCCCCAGCTGGCAGTTGCGGTCAAGGAAGGGGCTGGCTTGTGCAGCTGTGGCAAGCTGAGGAGGCCCTAGCCAGCTGGGGAGGACTAGCCTCAGAGGGAGGCAATGGGAAACCCCCTCTGAATACCGCTTACCGTGAACACCCTATTCATAGGGTCGCCATAAGTTGGGATTAACCTGAAGGCAGCCCATTCCATTCTGACCTTGGCCTGGTCCACACAATTTTAAGGAGTAGTTGCAGCAAAGGCACTTGCAAGGTCAGGTTATTTGCCAGATGAATCTGTCAGGAGGTATTGTGGGCTCCTGTGGGTGTCATCTGGGTTCTTTCTGGGTGCCCCTGGCTGAGTCTGTCTCTCTCTCCTGCACAATGTTCCTCTGTTAAGTTGCATTTCTGGCATGAAGCAGCCTTTCCCACCGAAGGAGCCTGCTGTGTAAGACTTTTCTCTTTTGCCTCAATGTTCTCTCCAGGCCATTCCTACACAAACAACCCTTATCCCAGCCCAAGGTACTTCCTGACTTCTTACAATGAAGGCCTTCTGCTCTCAGCAGTAGTAGCGTGGCTCGTTCGGGCCAACACGCAGCTCTCGTTCCACTGAAAGAGGTTTATAGAGGCTGATTTCACGCTGCACTTTATTCCGTTATTCTGATGATTTCTTACCTGGTGATCTGGTCCTTATATTTGATCTTTCACACGATGTGCAAATTAGTTCTGGAATTCTAGTGGAATGGAGTGCAAATTTAGTGCAAATTTCCATGATAAATGATACCAGAAATAATCTGTTAACAAGGCTGGGCACCCAGAAAATCGCAGGAGTTTTTCACTAGAGGCAACTGCTCATGTGACAGGCATCCCAGCATGCAGTGCCTTCCCACCCTTTAAGTCTCACAGGTGGTTGTTTTTTTGCCTGACAAAAATTGTACAGGTATTCCGGCATCAGCGCAGATAGCAGCCTCTCATTTCCCACACACGCCCCTGTGTCGATGCAACTAAAATAATTTTAAAAGTCAGATACTAAAAGGAGAGGGCTTGCATGGCGACAGGATGAGAACCTAGACCTCCTACACAGTGGGGAACAGGGTGCATGTGTATACTGGGTGAGGGGCGAAAACAAGCCGTGTGAAAGACAGTTGCTCGAAATGCTGGTATATCAGCTGAAAAAACTGCTGTTCCTTAACAGAACAGGTACTGCAACGTGAAAGGGATTTTTGAAATCGGGACAGCAGCGCTACCTTTAGCGCTGAAGTTGAGGCTGAAGTTGAATCCTGATAAGACTGAGGTGCTACTCGTGGGAGACAAGGGAAGGCTGGGAGATGTTGACCTGGTGTTCGACGGGGTGAAATTGCCCCTGAAGGACCAGGTCCGCAGCCTTGGGGTTGTTCTTGATTCCAAGCTGTCCATGGAGGCTCAGATTTTGGCAGTGAGCCGGGCAGCTTGGTATCAATTACACCTCATTCGTAGACTGCAGCCCTACCTTCCTGCTCATCAGCTCCTACTGGTGGTACATGCCCTGGTTACCTCTCGGTTGGATTACTGTAATGCGCTCTACGTGGGGTTACCCTTGAAAACGGTCCGGAAATTACAACTTATACAAAATGCTGCGGCTCGACTACTTACAAACTGTCGCCGCCGGGAACACATCACCCCAGTGTTGTTCGACCTACACTGGCTCCCAGTTATTTTCCGGGCCCAATTCAAGGTGTTGGTATTAACCTTTAAATCCCTATACGGTCTCGGCCCAGTTTATCTGATAGAGCGCCTCCAGCGCCACCAACCATGCCGCCCAACAAGATCAGCCACACAGGACCTTCTCTCAATCCCGCCAACTAAAACAGCTAGGTTGGCGGGGACAAGAGAGAGGGCATTTTCAGTGGTGGCCCCCACTCTCTGGAACTCCCTCCCGTATGACCTTCGACATGCCCCTTCCCTGAATGTATTCCGCCAAGCTTTGAAGACCTGGCTCTTCAGACACGCCTTTGGGACTTACGGGGAGGGTTAAATTTTTACGACCAATAGCCTACTACTCTGTACTGGAACTGTTTTATTGTTTTATTGTTATATTGTATTTTATGATGTATTTTATTATGATGTAATGTATTGTTGTTAAATTGTACATCGCCTAGAGTGGCCATTGGCCAGATAGGCGACCCACAAATTAAATTATTATTATTATTATTATTATACCTGAAAGACCATCTTACCCCTTACATACCAAATCGATCACTGCACTCTGCAGGTGGGGCCTCCTGCAGATACCATCTTCTAGGGAGGTTCGTTCTGCACAATATAGGAAATGGACCTTTAGTGTGGCGGCACCTACCCTGTGGAATTCCCTCCCTTTAAATATTAGACAGGCGCCATCTCTGCTGTCTTTTCAGCGCCTTTTAAAGACGTTCCTCTTTCAACAAACATTTTAAGTTGAGACCTATGCCAGTCTGCATCTGTGTTGGAATTGCTTTTAATATGTTTTCTTTAATAATATGTTTAATAATATGTTCTAACCCTTTTTTTTCAAGACCCTCCGTGGCGCATAGTGGTAAGTGGCGGTAACGCAGCTGAAGCTCTGCTCACGGCCGGAGTTCGATTCCAACGGAAGAAGGAAGGCGAATCTCCGGTAAAAGGGGTCGAGGTCCACTCAGCCTTCCATCCATCCGTGGTCGGTAAAATGAGTACCCAGCGTATGCTGGGGGGTAAAGAAAGGCCGGGGGAGGAACTGGCAATCCCACCCCATATATACGGTATGCCTAGTAAACGTCACAAGACGTCGCCCTAAGAGTCAGAAACGACTCGCACTATAAGTGCGGGGACACCTTTACCTTTTTAACCCTTTTTTTTTAAAAAAAAGATGTTTTTAAAGCTTTTAAAAAAATGTTTTTAACATTGTTTTGTTTTAATGTATTTTAAGGTCTTTTTATGATGTTTTAAAGTGTTTTTAGTGTTTCTGTTTGCCACCCTGGGCTCCTGCTGGGAGGAAGGGCGGGATGTAAATCAAATAAATAAATAAATAAATAATCCATTAAACTAACACTGTTAGCCCCATATGTGAAAGCAGGTACGGTCTCTGTGGCGCCCTTCCCTGGCTCTCCCTGTCAGGTTCCTACCTGCGCGTGGCTACTACCTGTCACTAGGCACCACCAGGGACTCCACCAGTCCGGACTGTCTTATTGTTTCTCTCCCCGCTCTAGCACAGATCTCAACAGATCCCCCTGCTAGGCAACCACCAGTAACGTCCCAATACTAGTATTCCCAGAGACTCTGAATACTGGTATTGTTATTCTCTTCACCACTGCCACCATTTGTTACAGTTCCCCTTCAGCCTTGGTCATTACCTTACCCTCCCTTCTGGTCTGTGAAACCCCAGCCAAGGATCTGGCCTTTGGTAAACCAAATTAAGTATTTATTAAAGATAACAAAACTAACAAGATTAACAAGATTTCTTCTTAAGGCACATAAGCATATGGTTTTACTCAATACTAATCCGAACTCTACCCCCCTCCTTCTCCACTCTCTCCTGGCAAACAACTCTCTAAACCCCACCAAGCAACCCACTCAGTTCACCTCATCCACCACCACCACCTCCCAGATTCCACTGTCTCTCTTCCTTTTATACGTTCAGCCATTTTAAACACTCAGCCAATCATCTCGCATTCTACTGCCCATTCACTCCCCCTCCTCTTTCACTCCACTTACCATGTATCTTCTAAACAACCAACACTTACCATATATAGATTAATATAGGAACATCACATTTCCCCCCCCTTAAAACAACGGCAGAGTATTATTCCTGTTCCAGGATTTATACGTCGCGTTAACAATATAACAAGTCTCTATGGGGAAAATGTCTTTTTTGTTCCTTCATCTGGTCACGTCACTGCAGTCCCGGCCACTTGCCTGGAAAGTCCATCGGCCAGTACATTGTCCTTGCCTTTTATGAACTGGAAGTCCACTTGATAGTCCTGTAGGGCCCAGGACCACCTCTGCAGCATAGTGTTATGGTTTTTCATAGTCTGCAACCATAACAAGGCCCGATGATCCGTAGTCACTGTGAATCTTCGTCCCCACACGTATGGGCGCAACTTGTTCAGTCCCCACACGACCGCTAGGCACTCCTTCTGGACCGACGAATAGTTTTTCTCCCTCGGTGTCAGCTTGCGACTCAGGTACGCCACTGGATGTCTGGTGCCTTCTCTCTCCTGTAGCAAGACGACTCCCAGCGCCAGGTCCGACGCATCTGTAGCCACGATGAATGGTTTCTCATAGTCTGGTGCTATTAATATGGGTCCTTGGCACAAGGCTTGCTTCAGTAGATCAGAAGCCTTCTGACATTCATCCGTCCATACCACACGCTCAGAACACTTCTTCTTTGTTAATTCATGCAAGGGGGTTGCTATTTCCCCAAAATTTCTCACAAACTTCCTATAAAATCCAGCCACACCCAGAAATGCCCTTACTTGTTTTTTGGTTAAGGGGATCGGCCACGCTTGTATTGCCTCCACCTTGCTCCATAAGGGGGTGATTTTCCCACTCCCCACCTTATGTCCTAAATAGATTACTTCCTTTAGTCCAAACTGGCATTTCTTAGCTTTTATTGTGAGGCCTGCTTTTCTTAAGGCCTCCAATACTGTTGTCAGGTGTTGGACATGCTCAGGCACCGACTTGCTAAAAATGGCCACGTCATCGATATAGGCCACTGCAAAATCTGACATGCCTCGCAACACAGTATTGATTAGCCTCTGAAATGAACTTGGTGAGTTCCTTAGTCCCATGGGTAAGATCACAAACTCATATAACCCATCTGGTGTACTGAAGGCAGTTTTGGCTCTGGATTGCTCGTCTAGTTCCATTTGCCAAAATCCTTTACAGAGATCTAGTGTAGAGATAATGGTTGCTGCCCCCAATAACTCTAACATTGTGTCTACCCTAGGCATAGGATACGCATCTGGGACAGTAATTTTATTGATTAGCCGATAATCAATGCAAAACCTTGTCGTTCCATCTTTTTTCTGAACCAGGACAATACTTGAGGCCCAGGGACTGATGGATTCCCTGATCACTCCTAATTCCAGCATCTCTTCCACCTCCCTTTTGATCTCATTCAAAACTTTCCCATTCACACGGTACGGAACAGATCTGATTGGGGCATGATCTCCAGTATCAATGGAATGTATAACTATACTGGTTCGGCCAGGTTTGTTGCTAAAGAGATTCCTATAGGTTTTCAAAACTCTCAGAATCTCTTCTTTTACTTCCTCCTTCACCTCCTCTGACCATTCCACTTGATCTACCCCTCCTTTGTCTTTGCTTTCCTGTACCAAATCTGGAAGTTCAGGCCCACTTCCCTCAGGGAATAAGGTAACTTGCAACACCTGTACATCCCTGGTATGGTAAGGCTTCAACATATTTACATAAACCACTTTGCTTTTGTCCAATTGGTCTGTGGTGATTACATACGTCACTGTGTCAAGCCTTTCTCTGATGGTATATGGTCCTTCCCAGTTAGCCTGTAATTTGTCATGTTTCCTGGGTATGAACGCCATAACCATATCTCCCACATCATACACACGTTCCCTGGCTGTTCTGTCATACCAGTAACGTTGCTTCTCCTGTGCTTGACTCAAATTCTTTTCCACCACCTCCATCACTGATGTTAATTTATTGCGGAATTCCAATACAAAATCTACTACAGATGTTTTGTACTCTCCCAGGGTTCCTTCCCATGAATTTTTTAACAGTTCCAAAGGTCCCCTCACTTTTCTAGTGAACATGAGTTCAAAGGGTGAGAAGCCTGTTGACTCTTGAGGGACTTCTCTGTATGCAAATAAGAAGCATCCCAAACGTTCATCCCAGTCTTGTGGGTGATCTTGAACATAGCTTCTGATCATGCCCTTCAAAACGCCATTGAATCTCTCTGTTAACCCATTAGTGGCGGGATGGTAAGTAGTGGTCTTTAGATGTTTTAGACCACAACATTTCCACATACATTGCATCACTTCTCCCATGAATACACTGCCTTGATCCGTCAGCACTTCATGAGGGAAACCCAGCCTCATAAAGATTTTTAATAAAGCCTCTGCCACTACAGGGGCTTCTACAGATCTTAATGCTTCTGCGTCTGGGTACCTGGTGGCAAAATCCACCACCACCACTAGATATTTCTTGCCATGCCTTGTGGGTTTGGAAAAAGGGCCCACCAAATCTATTCCCACTCTATAAAAGGGTTGTCCAATTATAGGAAGGGGCTTTAAGGGTGCCTTAGTCTTTACTCCACTTTTCCCCACCTTTTGGCATATTCCACAAGATAGACAATGTTGTTTTACATCTTTGGAGATGTTTGGCCAATAATAGTGTGCCGCCAATCTCCTCTTGGTCTTTTTTATTCCCAGATGTCCTGCACATGGGACATCGTGGGCTACCTCTAGCAATCTGGTTCTGTATTTGCTAGGTACTATCAATTGCTTCACTGGTTCACATTCATCCTTTCTCTCAGCGGGCATCCACAGTCTATATAAAATCCCATTCTCACACACAACTTGATTCCTCAGTTTGTCAGTGAAAGGAATCTGTTGGGTCAGAGCTTGTTCCTTTATCTGCTTCAAACTTATATCTTTATGCAGCTCTTCCCTGAATTGCTCTGCTTCTTTCTTATCAGAGACCACTTGATACAGTTTGTCTCCTTCAACAGGCCTGCTAGTGGTTGCTATGGTGACCTGAGGCTGGTTAACAGATTTCACCCTGTTTGTTTCAGCCCCCCTTAATATGGCTTCTTTTTCTCTGCCAATTTGCTGTCTGGTCACTACATATATCTTTCCTTGGGCTCCCATTACATCTCTTCCCAGTATTACTGGTTCTTGTTGCTGGGCATTAATGCCTACTTTATATCGGCCCTCTCGGCCTCTCCAAGTCATTTCCACCAGGGCCACAGGCAAACTTTCTGGTTGACCCCTCACTCCTTGGATAGTCACAGTTTCCTGAGGTAATATTACCTCAGATTTTATTAAATCTGGCCTCAGTAATGTCTGAGCGGCACCAGTATCAAGCAATGCCCAATAATTTGCCCCTTGTACACTCACTTCCTCTCTCAGACTTGAATCAAGGTCTGTCACTTCTGTCCAGTTTATCTGGCAGAACTGAACCTTTTTCGCTGTTTCTAAAGCCTTGGGCTCTGTTTTCACTGCCCTTGTCTGAGCAGGATTACTAATGGGGTTGGCAACCTCACATTGAAAACGTAGGTGCCCCGGTCTACCACATTTGTAGCATAATTTCTCCTCACTTTTAGGGTACACAGATCCACTCTGGGGTGTCCTGTGCCCTTCAGATTTTACTGGAGGACTCACTCGCTGTGGTACCACATCCCTTCTGCCAGCATTATATGGTCTGGGTTTAAAATCTCTTGATGTTTTCCCCACCCAGCCAGTTCTGTTGGAGGCGAAGTGATCCGCCATCTCTGCGGCCTCCTGCACCGATGTAGGGGAACGGTCTTTGACCAGGAGCCTTATTTCTGGTGGTAACTGATGGTATAATTGATCCAATATCATGAGGTTTTTCACCTCCTCCACAGACTGAGCTTTTGCACTTGTCAGCCATTTCCCAAATATGTCCATCAGTTTTGTCCCCAGCTCCACAAAAGACCTCCCTGTCTGTATCTGGCAGTTTCTGAAAAGCTTTCTAAAATAATCAGGCCCCAGTCTGAACCTTTTGTATACTGCCTCTTTAAACTCAGCATAGGTGACGGGCTTGTCTGAGGGGAAATATTGGTATATCTCAGCCAATTCCCCTTTAATCAGGTTTGATAAATACTGCATGTATTTATCTTCAGGTAGCCCCCACAACTGAGCTGCCTTTTCAAAGGTTGTGAGATAAATTTGAGGATCTTGACCAGGCTCATAGACAGCAAAGTCCTTTGGAGTAATTTTTATTTTTGCTCCATCTCTGTCTTTTCTTGTCTCATCAGAATGAAACTTCTCTCTTTCAAATTTTAACTTTTCTACTTGTAATTCAGCATCCAATGCTCGTTGCTTCTCCATCTCCTCAAACCCCCTTCTCATTCTCTCAGTTTCCAACTCCCTCTATTTGTCTTTTTCCTCAGCCTCCATCCTTAACTTCTCTCTCAAGTACTCTATATAAGCGGGATTGCTTAAATATCCTTCTGGGGTCTCTTCCCTGACAGGTTGTTTTTGCTGGGCAGTAGCAAATCCTATAAGTGCTACCCTCAATTCATCTACCCCTTTACCCTCGTGAGGTAAATTGAATGTTATGCACTTCTCCACCAGCTCCTCTCTTTTCATTTTTATGTATTCAGCCATGGTGTTTGAGTTCACTCACTCTTTGCCACACACTCTTTGCCAGTCACTCTCACAAGTAATCTTGTTTTGTTATTTCTGTTTGCCACACCACTGTTAGGGATTCTCTAGTATTCGTATCTGGATTCTCTGTTGTTCGTATCCCACCGCTACTGCCACCACCTGTGACGCCCTTCCCTGGCTCTCCCTGTCAGGTTCCTACCTGCGCTTGGCTACTGCCTGTCACTAGGCACCACCAGGGACTCCACCAGTCCGGACTGTCTTATTGTTTCTCTCCCCGCTCTAGCACAGATCTCAACAGATCCCCCTGCTAGGCAACCACCAGTCACGTCCTAATACTAGTATTCCCAGAGACTCTGAATACTGGTATTGTTATTCTCTTCACCACTGCCACCATTTGTTACAGTTTCCCTTCAGCCTTGGTCATTACCTTACCCTCCCTTCTGGTCTGTGAAACCCCAGCCAAGGATCAGGCCTTTGGTAAACCAAATTAAGTATTTATTAAAGATAACAAAGCTAACAAGATTAACAAGATTTCTTCTTAAGGCACATAAGCATATGGTTTTACTCAATACTAATCCGAACTCCACCTCCCTCCTTCTCCACTCTCTCCTGGCAAACAACTCTCTAAACCCCACCAAGCAACCCACTCAGTTCACCTCATCCACCACCACCACCTCCCAGATTCCACTGTCTCTCTTCCTTTTATACGTTCAGCCATTTTAAACACTCAGCCAATCATCTAGCATTTTACTGCCCATTCACTCCCCCTCCTCTTTCACTCCACTTACCACGTATCTTCTAAACAACCAACACTTACCATATATACATTAATATAGGAACATCACAGTCTCTCCCTTGCTGGATCTTTTCAAGCAGGGCTTCATACACAAGATGTACACTTATGGAAGCTGCAGTCTGTGCACACAACCCACACACACCATGGCTCTAGCCTGCATAGGCCAGGCTGTTTCCCTGAATTTTAAGGTTTTTTCTTTAAAACAATCTGTAGCCTGTTTACTTGCAGTGATGGAAACATGCAGGCAGCATTTACAACAGAAGAAGAGCCTGGCTGTTGGATCCATCTAGTCCAGCATCCTGTTCTCACAGTGGGCAACCAAATGCTCCATTGGGAAGCCCACAAGCAGGACCTGAGTGCAAGAGCAGTCTCCCCACCTGTGATTCACAGTAGCTGGTATGCAGAGACATACTTCCTCCAACAGTGGAAGTAGAATATCGCCATTGTGGCTAGTAGCCGTTGATAGCCTTTTATCTTCTTTCAAAGCCATCCAAGTTGGTGGCCATCACTGTCTCTTGTGGGAGCTAATGCCATAGTTTAACAATGTGCTGTGTGCATCATAGAGCAAGGAAGTAGAGTTGGTAAGGCCTTCAAGTCAGACCTTCTGCTCAGTGCAGGAATTCAACTTAAAGCATACCTGACAAGGACTTTCTTTTGTCTGTCTGTCCTGAATCTTTAAACGTTCAGCTTCACTGGATGGCCCCTATGCTCTAGTATTTATGAGAGAGGGAGAAGAGTCCCCCGTCCACTTTCTCCACAGCATGCATAAATTTATACACTTCTGCCATGTCTCCTCTTACTTGCCTTTTCTCTAAAGCAGATCTTTAGTGTAGTGTAGTGTGAAAGAATTGCACTGGCTGCCCATTTGCTACCAGGCCAAGTTCAAGGTTCTAGTTTTGGTGTACAAAGCCCTACACAGCTTGGGACCAGGATACCTGCAAGACCATCTTATCCCTTATATACCCAGTCAATCACTGCGCTGTACAGGTGAGGGCCTCCTGCAGATACCATCTTATCAGGAGGTCTGTTCCATCCAACATGGGAGAGAAGCAGACCTTTAGTGTTGTGGCATCCACCCTTTGGAATTCCCTCCCATCAAATATTAGACAGGCACCATCTCTGTTATCTTTTTGGCGCCTACGGAAGACCTTCCTCTTTCAACAAGCCTTTTAAGTAGAGACCTTATCCCAGTCTGTGTCTGTGCCGGCATTGCTTTTTAAGCTGTTTTTAAAGGTTTTTTAAACATTCTTTCTTTTAATGTGTTTTAAAGGCTTTTGTGTTTTTGTTTGCCGCCCTGAGCTCCTTCTGGGAGGAAGGGTGGGATATAAATTTAATAAATAAATAAAATAAACTCAGAAGCCCCGAATATTGTAGCCTTTCCTCATAGGAAGCCAGATTTCGGTCAAATTTCATCTATACCATAAAGGTAGATATAAGGCAACCCACATCGTCAGTCCCCTCTTTAGTTGCAGTATGGGTGGTGATAAAATAATGCTGACTTTAAAAAAAGGATAGAGTATATTGTCGCAGACTAGGGTAATTTTCATTTTCCCAACTTGGCCACAGAGCTCCCTTTAAATAGGCATGCAGAACACATCCTCACCATACATTTAAAGCATTCTTACAGCGCTATAACAGTCATGGCGTCCCCCAAAGAATCCTGGGAACTGTAGTTTGTTAAGGGCACTGGGAATTGTAGCTCGGTTAGCAGTCTCTTAACACCTTTTGCCCTTAATCCTTGGCTGTGTCGGTTCATAAGACTACAGCATATCAAAGATGTATCCCAAGGTAGGGAAGTGTACCTAACTGTCAGGAGGATTATCAGAAGCAATGTCAGCCATTGCTTCCTGGTGTTGCATAGTCAGGGAATTCTTCCTTTGTGTTCCAGAGATCCTTTATATTATATTAGGGATTCCTCCACGATGAGAAGAATTTCAGTAGGCATCCTTGAAAGAGACCTTCTCTACCCTTACTATTCTTCCTGTACATAGCCTCAGGGTGTTTTTTTTTTTGGAGGGGTACTTTTTAGTTCATCCAGGGCAGTGGTGATCCCAGGAGGCTTAGCTAGTAGTGACTGTGTGGGCACTTCCAGGCTGTTCCTACTTTCAGGAGCAATTTAGACATATATCAGCACATTCAGGTTGCGCAATTAAAGTTGATTTTGCGCTCTTGCCAAAAATGGACTTTTTGCAATAAGGAAAGTGACAGTGAAATGCACTAGAAAGTGAGTTTGATGAAATGACGTATAATCTTCCCATAAATATGTCAGAACAAATGCTCAATAAAGAACCAGCATTGCTTAACTTCCCTGCAGCCTTTGTGCAACCAAATCAGGATGAATGTTCAATAAACAAGTCATCTGGAAATTACTTGTATTGTCGGCCAGGGGTTGGCCACACTTGTGGGATTTCCTTTCCCCCCTTCTTCTTACTATTCACTATTCACTCTTAAAATAATTTCATTTTAAAAGGTGTATCACAACGGTTTACCGAGCAATAAAGCAACAACATGTAACAATAAAAGCCATATCAATAAAACATCGGTATCAGTAGCCAGATATGCCAAGAGCCAGTATTAACAGCCCAGAAAAGCTTGTGTGAAGAGGTATGCTTTAAATTGCTGGAAATACCAAGCAATTGCCACCCACCAGATCTCCAGGGGGAGATCATTCACAAGATAGCTGGCCGCTACAGAGAAAAATTTCAGAGAAAGCACATGCTGGGTGGGGCTGATGGGAGTTGTAGTCCAAAACATCTGGAGCGGTTGGCAAATTCCAAGGTAGACCATCAGTTCCAGTCCCAAGTTCTTCCAATGGTGGCGCACTCTGATGAGTTGGTGATGACACCTAAATGGAGGCCACACACCTATAATTCATCTCCTAAGCCAGCTTTCCCCAACCTGCTGCCCTCCAGATGTTGTTGGACTTCCAACTCCTATCACTCCTGACCAAAACAAATGAAGAGCACCAGGTTGGACTGCACTAAGCTCATAAGCATCCTTGACAAAATATTTATGTGGGTGATGAAAGGCCAGGTATGGGAGCTGTTGGTCAGAGGTCTGATCAACATGCTTGCTAATCATCCTTTCCACAGCAAAATCCTCAAGCTTTTAATGTTTGCTCTAGAACAGCCTTTCCCAACCGGTGTGCCTCCAGATGTTGTTGGACCACAACTCCCATCAGCCTCAGCCATTGGCAATGCTGGCTGAGGCTGATGGGAATTGTGGTCCAACAATGTCTGGAGGCTGCTCTAGAACGTCAGAAGAGCCCTTTTGGGTTGGACCACTGGCCCACCTAGTCCAGCATCCTCTTCTCACAATGGTCAAACAGGTACCTCTGGGAAGCCCTCCTGCAGGAGCTGAGCTCAACAGCTCTCTCCCTTTCTCCGGGTTCCAGCAACTGGCATTCAGTTGAGGCACGGCATAGCCATCATGGCTAGTAGCCACTAATAGCCTTATCCTCCATGAATTTGTTATACTGTGACTTCTGGTGGTTGTGCCCCCACCCTACCCCTTGGCCCAATTGTATCGCTCCTGGGCCTGTAGTAGTTTCTTTAAGCAGCCAGTGGGCCACAGAGTCCGTCTCCTGATTCAATGGATAGCATTGAAAGAAGTGTCCACACACACGGAGGACAGGAGGAAATCACACACACAGTTGCAGCTTTCCTGGTTGTTATCGTGAAAGAGGTATACCATGTTCTGAACTCAACAATAGCTTGGCTCTTTGGCAGGGAGAGAGGCCTTTGGTCAGGGCCGGCACCAGAGGGCGGCCAGGTTGGGCCCTGGTTGAGGGCCCAAGGGGCCCCTAAAGGGCCCCTCCTTAGAATGGGTGGGTAGTGCTCCCTTCCGCAATCCGTTGCAGCAGAGGCTCCTGACCTTGCCGCGGATCGCAGAGAGAGAGCTCCCAGGCAGCCCTCATACTACCGTGCAAGTCCACGACACCCACCTGCACACCTCAGCTACCTATCCCTTGGAGTAAATGCTGGCTGTGCTGCAGGCACATGCCTCCCAGTAACCAAGATGGTAGCTGAGGCTCCTTAAGGGGCTGATGCCCCTGCCGCCATCTTAGTTGATGGCAGGCATGCGTGCACAGCGTCACCAGCATTCACTTCAAGGGAAAGGTAGGTGGGGTGTGCGGGCGGGTGCCGGAGCCCAGGGCAGGCTGGTGCCCAAGGGCCCTAGCATGCCTGGCACCAGCCCTACCTTTGGTCTGATCCAGCCAAGGCTGTTGTTATGTGCTGCAATAGAGCACTGGTCCCAGACCAGGGAGGAATGCCTTCAAACCCCTACTCAAAAATTTCTTAGATATCTTTGGGCCACTCACTAGGGGGGCCTGCAGGTGTCCTTTTTATTGTGCGTCCATGATTATTTGTGCTCTTGATGGTGTTGGGGCAGTTATACATGACCTTGCTTTCAATAGTATTGGTGCTTGCAGACGTTTCGGGGCAGACATACTACTTCATAAGAACGCAAGAAGGGCTGGTGGATCAAACCAATGCCTCATCTAGTCCAGCACTAGGGATGGGTGAGAATTTCAATTCAGTTTTGCATTTTAAGCAGAATTTATCAAATTCTCAATTTCTGAAACAATATGAGAACCGAAACTCAGCAATCCTTCAAAATTCGCATTCATTAGAATTTTGGGATGCAGTTCGCCAACTAAACAACACTTACAAAAATGCATATATTATGAGAAAGCGTGCGTAAAAATGAATACATGAGTTCAAATAATGTGCAAAAAGGCACAATGTAATGAGGAGCGGCTTGCAAAAATGTGTACCCTTGTCAAAACTGCCTACAAAAATGTGTTTGAGAAATTCGCCCCAAAATGGTGGAGAATTTTCATGAGGATTTAAAAAAAAAATTCGCAGATCACTGTAGAAATGTAGAGAACTGAACTGGGAAAATGAGAAACAGAGAAGTGCAGCAGGCAGATGTTTCCATCTCTATCCAGCACTCTCTTCTCACAGTAGCCAACCAGATGCCCATAGGCAGGCCAGAAGCAGGCCCAGAGCGCAGGAGCGCTCTCCTCTCCTGTGGTTTCCAGCAACAGGTATACTGCCTCCTGGGTAGTAGCCATCAATAGCCTTCTCCTCCATGAATTTGTCTAACCCCCTTTTAAAGCCATCCAAGTTGGTGGCCATCACTGCCCCTTGTGGGAGCGAATTCCGCAGCTTAACTACTACTACTACTACTACTATTATTATTATTATTATTAAATTTATTTATACTTCGCCTTTTGGCCAAAGGCCTTCAAGGAAACTTACAAAGAAAAACAAACACAAGTATAAAAATACATCAATAAAAGCAGTACAATTTACAAAAATTAAACTAAATAATGTTATTAAAAAAAATGTCCAAGAAAATTTTTGAACATGTGAATTTAAAATGAATCACTCTCTGTCTTTGCCAGCACACAATATTGAAATTGAAACTTTATTTTTACTCCGCCCTTTTTCCAAACTGGAACTCAGGGTGGCTTACAAATAAAACTACATATAGTTAAAAACATAGAAAAACATACAGTTAAAATACAATTAAACTATGCACAACCTTAAAACCGTAAAAGGCACTTAAAAATCTAAAAACAATTTAAAATAATACAGATAATAATATAAAACAATAAAACAAGCCTTGTAAAGCCCAATCCTAAACACCTTCTATCCCAAAAGCCTGTGGGAATAAAAAAGTCTTTATTTGCCGATGGAAGGATGGCAAGGAGGGGGCCATTCGTGCCTCCCTAGGAAGGGAGTTTCAGAACCTAGGAGCAGCCACCGAGAAGGCCCTATCTCGCGTCCCCACCAATCGCACTTGCGAGGGTGTTGGGACTGAGAAAAGGGCCTCTCCTGAAGATCTCAGGGCCCGGGCAGGTGCGTATAGGGAGATACGGTCTGACAGATAGCCTGGACCTGGGCCGTATAGGGCTTTATAGGTCAGAACAATATTCCATGCTTAGAGTCTCTCTCAGACTCAGTTTGCTTTGTTCCAGTCCCAGCAGACTGTTGGGATTGGACCCCATTTTTGAGACTTCCGTTTCTAAGCCAAACTCAGTCATCGGATGCAAGCCGAAAGGAGGCAGCTTCCTGGGGATGGGGATGGTGCTACTCCTGGTGTTGACGCTCTGGGTGGTAATGGCCTTCTATGTGCTGCAGGGAGGGGGGGAGAAGTCCAGAAGCGAGCCCAGAGAAGGACCGGCACAACTATGCGCTGTGTAAGTTAACTACGCCCTTTCTTTCTAGTTGGTGAATGCCGTGTAACGTCCTGCTGAAATCCTGTCACTTCTTTTGTACCGCAAATGTTCCAGTTTGGTTTTTGGTCCCGCTTCTGCTGCGCTGTAGCACAAGAGGGCCCCTCCAGACAGCTGTAGTGCAGTAATGTTAGGAACATTCTGTGGCTGGAGCTTAATGGTGAAACGCTGACAATACGAGTCCCGCAGGGCTCTGGGCCGGTGGTGGTGATTAGTATTTTATAAGCAGCAATGCTGCCTCAAATACATGTAATCAGCACTGGAAATGGATCTGTGGGCCTGTTGTGGCTTGTGGGAAAGGAAAGATCGCAGCATTTGGGCTTCTTATTTGATAGAAGTGTATATAATTTTGCACGTGGGCTCTACTTTTGGGTTTCCCAGAGGTGTCTGGTTGGCCACTGTGAGAAGAGAGTGCTAGACTAGATGGGCCACTGGCCTGATCCAACACACACACACCTGGCTGAACACATGCAGATCCCCAGTATCTGCCAACTTCTGTTAAGAGCAGCACACAGAACAACTTTTCATGGGAAACAACTCTGGCATGTCCCAGCTTAGAGCCAGGCACATTTAATGTGTGTTTGACTGTGGCTTCCTACCTTCACAAAGGCTGCCTCTTTTCTGCCTGCCTGCCTGCAGGAACACAGTTCCCTTCCAAGCTATTAATATATCATTTCAGTATTTTCGCTTGCACAAGGTAGTGGGATGAGAGAAAGTATTTTTAAAACTCAATTTTAATAAAGGCAGCCTATATCTTTGGCTCTTCCTGTTGTGATCTACTGCAGAGCAGAGGGGAGAGAGAATAAAATTAACGTTGCAGACCCCCAGTTTATTATATATGTGTTGTCTCACAGTCTCCTCCATTCCAGCTACAGTTGGTTCTCTCTGACAGATATCTTGATGCTTCTGAGGTCTCATTTGCCAAATGAAGATGTGGCAACAGTTAGCTTCTTATGGGAAGGTGTGGCTCTCATCTAGGGATCTTGTAAAATCAAAGCTGACATCTTGGCAAAATGTTCAATTTAAGTTAATCCCCCAACAATCTCTACCCGAGTCAAGTCTTTTGAGGGCACCTCCTCCCAGTCCTGGTTTCCCATCACTAGTTGCTCTGAAAACACTTTAATAAAAAACGAATTAACTAAAGAGGACGGGTGAGCGTGAAGTCTGTTTCCCTACTGGGTATCTAACTGGATTCAGCTTGACTGAAAGGCAGAGTTGGTTATGGAAGCCCCATTTGAAAGAAAAAATATGCAGCAGAGAACTTTTCCACTAAGCTTTTTTGCAGTAAAGCAAAACTGTAAGTTTGGATTCCTTGATTTTGCCACTTACTCCTCCCACGTTCGGCAAATGCATGGAGAATGAGGCTACCAGTAGCTGCTAGACACAGTCGCTGCGTTCTGCCTCCACTGTGGAGGAAGTGTCCCTCTGAATATCACTTGCTGGGAACCGCAGGAGGGAAGAGTGCTCTTGCATTCAGGTCCTGTTTGCTGGCTTCCCACTCAGTCTGCCTCCCCTTTAATCAGTGGCACCTCTTCAGTCAATCAAATTGTTTTAAGAGTATTTTTTGGAGTTTGTGTATTGGTTTCATTGTACACCCCTTACACTAGCTAGAAGTGGTATATTTATTTATTATTTATCATTATTTTATTTATATCCCACCGTTCTTCCAAGCAGGAGCCCAGGGCTGCAAACAAAAGCACTAAAACCACTTTAAAACATCATAAAAACAGACTTTAAAATACATTAAAACAAAACAACTTTAAAAACATTTTTTAAAAGCTTTGAAGACTTCTTTTTTAAAAAAAGGTTAAAAAACATATTTTTTTTAAAAAAAGGCTTAAAAACATATTAAAAAGCAATTCCAACACAGAAGCAGACTGGGATAAGGTCTCTACTTAAAAGGCTTGTTGAAAGAGGAAGGTCTTCAATAGGCGCCAAAAAGATAACAGAGATGGTGCCTGTCTAATATTTAAGGGGAGGGAGTTCCACAGGGTAGGTGCCGTCATACTAAAGGTCCACTGCATATTGATGATAATAATGATTAATAGACTATGACTGCAATCCTGTCTGCACCAACCTGTGAGTAATCCCATTTGAAGTCCATGGAACCAAATTCTGAATAGACAGGTATAGTAGATTCGCACAGACAATGTTACCAGCCTACCTGTGTTACCTAGTGGAAGCAGAGCCAGTGATAAAGACCACAGACTCACGATTATAATTGAAACGAGTTGTTCGATTTATTGATACACAGTACTTAATTCAAAGAACAGCATTGTTTTTGTATAGAAAATAATGTAGTACAGTAAACTTTGGAGAAAGGCATAGCAAGACGCCTTTGGGAGGAAGGGTGGGATATAAATTTAATAAATAAATAAACATAAAAGGAGATGTAATATAGCACAGATTAAGAATCATCAAAATCTTAAGAAGAGCATCAAAACAATTTTTTATTCATTTTATTTAGAAAGGTTTATAAATCAAAGAGCTCTCTACGCTGCATAAATAATAATTGCATTGACAAAGCAGTGAACGTAATTTGAATGAGAATCCCTAGGATTGCTGTTTCCTACTCTAACTGAAGACTCCGCCTTTTCCTAACTTCCAGCCCACCTAGTTTTTTTAAAAAAAATCTAAGTTTCCTAGCATTTTGATGTTTCCATTAAAATTTTAAAAGCCCCACAGGAAGTTTCCTTGCCAACCCGATTTTAATATCCATTTATCTCCTGCAGAGAGTGATAAACAGATTGCCCGTGCTAGGAGTCTTACCCCACATACGTAGCTACTGTTCTTATATCGCGTCCAAAGGAGAGCTGTTGGAAACCACACAAGCCTTTCCAAAATTGGCAGCTGCAATGCTGTTACGAAGGGTGGGTTTTTTGGGGGGGTTGTTGCTGTTTCTTCTTCTTCTTCTTTGCCTAATTCTGTCAAACACTTTACACTAGTCCTGTTGCTTGTTCGCAAACAACAAACTGCTTGCCAGCACTTGGAGAACGTTTTGTGGAGCTTCACTTTCTTTTTTTTGTTAAGAATGGGGGGGGGAGAGAGAATGTGTCATGGAAGTCCTTTCTAAACACAGAAGGCTGTAGCAGCCTGGCATTGTCTAGGGGTAATCTTACACAGTCCCTTTTTATGCGGAAAAATGCTGTATCCTCACATTCATCTATGATTGCTCATTTTTAATAATTGCTTCCCTCTTGTGATGAAATTGAGATGCATCCACAGGAGATAACAGTATTAAGTTTGCAATAGAATTTCCCAAAAAAATTTGTGACTCATCGCTTCATATACAAGAACTTGAAAAACTCTGGAAGAATTGCAGGGAAATGTCAATTTGTGGTGGCATTTCTTCACCATTTTTTTTTTTTAAAACAAACAACCGGGGTGCCTAACCTACAGGCCAGGGTTTTTTATAGCTTCCAAAGAGCCCCTGAAGGTTGTTGTTTTTTTGGTAGAGAAGAGTTTTCGTGTGTGCAAATGAGGGTGATGTGTGTGCGTGCGTGAGTATGTGCAAGAGATTTGTGATAGGTATTTCCATGTGTGTGTGTGTGTGAGAGAGAGAGAGAGAGAGATGTATGTGTGAAATGTATTTGTGATGGGTGTGTGTATGAATGTGATCCATATGTGTGATCTGTAACCATGTGAGAGATAGTGTCTTAGATCTGTATGTATGTCTGTGATGGGTGTGTGAACAAGAGAAAGTGTGTGTGTGTGACCACACCCACTTTTGCTTGTGCCACACCCATTGCTGTGGCCCTTGGAGGGTCTGTCAACAAATGCGGCCTCCAGGCTGCAAAAGGCTACCCACTCCAGCCATACAATATAAAAATAACTCTTCACTGTCTGGTTGTCCTTCCTTACCATGCTGGGCTTCAACTACAGTGTAGCTTTCTCTCCTTTAGAGGGAGAGCGACTGAGAAGTGGGTCTCCTCCTTTCTCTTAATCCTATTGGAGAATGCTGTGGAGCTTCAGTCTGGAAGTCCTATGAGATGTGGTCTACATCATGTCCTCCTGTCCTGGCATTTCTAGAGGGTAACCATTTGGAGACCTGCAGGCACCGGTTTAACTGTCACAGCCCCCAACGAAGGAAACCATTGAACTGTAGTTCTGTTGAGGGGACTGGGAGTTTTCCAACATGCTGCCATCCAGATGTTTTGGACGCACCAGCTGGAGCTGATGGGAGTTGTCCAAAATATCTGGAGGGGAACAGGTTAGCAAAGGGAGCTTTGTCATGCAGTAATCTTACCACCTCCTCAAAAGTACGCTTCCCTTGTTTCTCTGGAGGAAGCCGTGACAGCAAAATCGTTTCCAACTTGGCTTGAATTTCACCTCTGGGTTCTATCAGATCAACCCAGATTTATCTCCTGCAACATTAGAATGCACATCAAGTTCCTTTTCAGTGAGAATTGTTATTGAAGGCTGCTCTACAGCTGGGAAGCCCACTGTAGATGAGGAGTGCTGGAGCATTTTTTGCAGAAGTTCTGGGATTTCTGGCACACAGTCCAAATTTTTGCCCAGAAAACTCAGAATTCTGCCCTCAAAGCAAACATTGTGTACATCTGATGAAAACTTCTCACAACAGCCCCTTCCACAGTAAGCCAATTAGTCCTGAAAGGTTATCTGTATTTTCTGCAACATACCTCCTTTCAGGAATGTATCAATCAACAACATGCAAGGGAAATCAGTTTTTTCTACATACGCTCATTTGATTTGTATACTCTTATTATTTATATATACTTTACAGAATTGCATTTTCTCTCTCCTAAGGGAATTGTGTGATGATTGGGGAGTAAAATATTGGTAGGTAATGGGTGATAGTCAAATGTGTATGGAAAGATGTCTGCAGATTACAAGAGGATGAATGGCAAGGCATAAACTCTCCACCCCAAAATCCTACAGCCTTTTGAAGATCTTTCGAACACCTGTACAACAGCAAGGACTAGAATTTGACCACAGGTACTCAGGAATCCAAATCTGGCACCAGGCAGCAGCTTCTCGTGATCTGGTTCTACACATAGTGATACACCATGGTTTAAATGTTGGGTGTGGCCCTATGGTTTGTTTACTACTGCCCTGTTCTCACCAGGCTCCTTAACGAGGAGAGAGACTCCCCAGCAGAAACACAAGGGAGGGCAGCACAAGGCAGTATCCAGGGTCAGTCCAAAGCCAGAGTCAAAACCAAGAGAGTCAGGCAAGAATCGGGGTCAGAGCAGTCTGGGGTCAAAATCCAAGCCGTCTGTAAGCAACACACACGTAAGGGGCAAGGAAAGAGATGGGTCTGGGCTCCACAGGCAATCTATAGATGGGTCAGGTACAGAGCTGGAGTATAGACGGTTGTTGCAGCAACCCTGGGGGTTTTATGCTGCAGCTGCTGAGCCCACACTTCAAACCTCAGCTGATTCCATTTCAACACCTGCAGCCAGACCCTTACTCCTGAGGAGTCCAGGCCTGTAGTTGGGCACTACTCCGAGTGAAGGCGATTCCTCTCCCTTGAGCTCGGGGGGCCATTCAACCTCGATTCCAGAGGCTGAACTTGCCCCGGGTGCAGACATCCCGTCCTGGACCTTGTCATAGGATCCTGACCCCTCACCCTCAGATGGAGCCTGAGTCAGGGCTGAGTCTGGAGCCTCCTGGTCTTCCCCCGATGAGGACTCCCCTAGCTGGGACCTGATAATGACCAACAAACCACAGTTTGAAGCCATGTATTTTTTTGTTAGCTTACGAAATTTGGTTGGTTTGCACTATGGCTTGGCATTACCTGGGAACCCTTCCTTGCCCATGGTTTGCTTGGCCACCCACCCCAGATGCTCACCGGGCTACAGAGGCAAGCGCAGCTGGGAAACAAACCATGGTTTCTTAGAGAACTTGTGGTTTGTTAAACTTGCTGCTGTGCCCCCATGCATGCATGAAACCCCTCTGGGTTTTTTAAAAAATGTTGGTGTTGGCTATTAAACCGAGAAAGCAGAGGTTAAATTTCCACAAGTGAGCTACGTGACTTAGCAGTGAAACTTGGCAGAGCTCGAGCCATCTTCAAGGACACGTTGCTAAGAAACCTAGGCTTGGGCAGCTGGCCTTATCTATATAGAGGGCCAGCAGACACTTGTGAGTGTGGGAGTCGAAGAGTTTGTACAGAGAGAGCTTGTGATATATTGTCAGTAAAGTGACTCTTAAAACTTATTGCTTGTCCGGCTCATTGCTTCAACTGGCATCTAGCCTGTCACTATACTGTTCTGCATCCTGGGCATCTGCTTGCGCCAGATCCAACATCCAACAAGTGGTAGCAGAGGATGGTTACCTGGTGCTGATGGTTACTTGGTGCTGAGGATTGCAGAAAAGCGGCAGAGAAAAGCCAGAACTGCAGACCAGCGAGTAAAACAGCAGAGAGACGGAGAAACCGAAAGCTGAGCTGAAAGCTGTGAGAGAGCCGTGGGGAAAAAAAACCCTACTGAAGGACAGAGGTGAGAAGCTCTAATTACAAAGGCGGTGAACTGTGAAAAGTGAAAGTATGTCTGTTACGTTATCGGCCGGGATTCCCTTGGAAAGGCTGACAGGGAAAAATTATGGCACTTGGAAACAGAGAATGCAGGCTTTTCTAGTGAAAGAAGACCTGTGGAAAGCTATCGCAGAAGACCCACCCGCCGGGGTGCCTATTCCAGCAGATTGGAGAAGGCTGGATGAGAGGGCAAAGGCATTAATTGTTCTTGCTATTGATGATTCTCAATTACTGCACGTGCGTGATGCAACAACGGCAAAGGAAACCTGGGAAACTTTAAGAAATATTCATGTGAAAAAGACTGCCAGTTCTAAAACATATCTTGCCAGAAGATTGTATCAGATGCGCTTATCTGGAGATACAACCATGTCAGAGCATTTGTTGGAAATAAACAGACTGTTTACTGAGTTGTCAGAACGTGAAATTGAACATTCTCAAACGCAAAAAGTGTATATCACATTAGCTTCACTAGATTCAAGTTATGATAGTCTGGTGAGCTCTTTGGAAGCAATGGACGATGCAAATCTCAATATGGATTATATAGAAGGCAAACTTTTACAAGAATTCCAAAGGAGGCAGGAAATGGCAAAGCAGGAAAAGACTGAGTCTATACACAACGTGGAAAAACAGAACAACAAAGCTGCACAAGAGAGACTGTATGGACAAAAGGCGTGTTATTTTTGTGGTTCCAGGCAACATCTTCAAAGGAATTGTGAAGCAAGAAGAAGAGAAAGAGGAAGAAAACCATGTGTACAGGTGATCTATGCTAGTAAGAATAAGCAAAGTATTAACAATGAGCAGGGAAATAACTGTAAAGATTTATGGGCAATTGACAGTGGGGCAACAAATAGTATAATCAAAGATAAATCTATGTTTCATACATTTTGTGACATAGAGGATCATGTAATAATGGCTGATGGATCTAAGAAACAGATCAAAAGTAGGGGTACAGTGAAATTAGCAGGTTTCAATACCATTATGACAGATGTGCTGTTTGTTCCTGATATCGAATGTAACATTATGGCTGTGTCGAAACTCAATGAAATGGGGTTCACAGTAATGTTCAAAAGGGGTTCAGTGCATGTAATGAGAGGAGAAAAAATATTCATGAAAGGAATAGTGAGGAACTCATTGTTCTTCTTACACGTGAAACAAACAAATCATGTACTCATGTGTGTTAATAAGAAACCCCATAATAATTGTGTTCATTTATGGCACAGAAAACTAGGCCATATAGGATATGAAAATGTGGTGAAAACAACAGAGAACAGTAATGATGTGACATTGAGAAACTGTGAAAAATATGTAGACTGCCACGTGTGTAAACAAACTAGGGCAGTTGTGGCTGCAAAGAACAAAGAAGCCATGCCCAGTACAAATGCACCTTATCAATTAATACACGTGGACTTAGTGGGGCCATTTCAACCTACTCAGGGGGGTGCAAGGTATTTCCTGACAATAGTTGATGATTTTTCAAAATTCTGCACTGTTTATTTACTAAAAGCTAAAAGTGAAGCTGCAGAGAAACTGAAAAGATTTATTACAAAAATTGAAGTGCAGTTTGGTGTCAAAATACAGAGAATAAGATCAGATCAAGGAGGAGAGTTCTTAGGACACTCTTTTACTGAATACTTGGATAAAAGAGGAATAAAACAGGAGTTAACAGCCCCTTATAGTCCTCATCAGAACGGGTTAGCTGAACGCTGGAACAGGTTGCTTCAGGACTCAATAAGATCAATGCTATGTGACTCCTCTTTAACACAAGGTTTCTGGGGAGAGTGTGTTCTGTATTCAGCTTACATTCAAAACAGAATATTCCATAAGGCCACTGGAATGTCTCCTTATCAGAAATTGTATGACAGAAAACCCAGATTAAACCATTTGATTAGGTTTGGAGCAGAATGCTGGGTACATGTTCCCAAAAATAAAAGGACAGGGAAGCTGCAAAGGAGAGCAGACAAAGGGTTCATGCTGGGATTTGAAAACACGTATTACAGAATATGGCTGCCAAAACAAAGGTCTGTAGTGTTAAGCAGAAGCGTGCAAGCAATAGAGCAGGATTGGGAAGAGAAAACATATGTGGAGTTGGGAAACACTGAAGGTAGTAATGAACAAGAACAGGCAGACACAGTACCAATAAAACAAGAAGAAACAGGCAGCAGTAGTGAATCAAGTTCTAGCTCTGAGAGAGAAACAGAGGAATTGCCTGACACAGACACAGACACTAAGGCAGAAATACAACCACGCAGATCAGAGAGAACAACAAAAGGTATTCCACCTGTTAGATTTAAAATAAATTCCATTAAACATATAGACTTCAGTAACTGGAAAAAGTGGGATGATGGAAATCATGAAGAGTAATGAAATGTAATGAAAATGATGCTGAGATTGCAATGGAGTAACTGTATTACAAATGAAAGTGATGTAAACTGAAATAAAAGGAAATGTATCAGAAGAATAAAACCAAATGATGTAAATGTAATGACATGTAAAATGTAACACATGTAAATGGAAGAGAAATGTAACTGGCTGAATGTGGAAATTTAAGGTGGGGAATTGTTGGCTATTAAACCGAGAAAGCAGAGGTTAAATTTCCACAAGTGAGCTACGTGACTTAGCAGCGAATGTTGGCAGAGCTCGAGCCATCTTCAAGGACACGTTGCTAAGCAACCTAGGCTCGGGCAGCTGGCCTTATCTATATAGAGGGCCAGCAGACACTTGTGAGTGTGGGGGTCGAGGAGTTTGTACAGAGAGAGCTTGTGATATATTGTCAGTAAAGTGACTCTTAAAACTTATTGCTTGTCCGGCTCATTGCTTCAACTGGCATCTAGCCTGTCACTATACTGTTCTGCATCCTGGGCATCTGCTTGCGCCAGATCCAACATCCAACAGTTGGTGTTTAAATTTGCCTTCCGGCCTTTCTTGACAGTCGGCATTTCCTCCCCAATTACTCACCTCAAAAGCGATATTGTCCTTTTGGTATTACTTGCTTTCCCTTTTTAGAGCTGCAAAATGATAATTTTCACAGAGTTGCTGTCCCACACACGCACACACACTTCTTAATGTTGCCCTGTATAATTTGGAGAGGCTGGAATTTGCTTACTGGATACTGCATGAATAGCCCATGAGCCAAAGCAAGGGTTCAAGAGCAGGGAAGGGAATAGGTGGGAAGTCATTTGCCAACGGGGGCTGCCAAAAGAAAGGGACAGGTGAACCTATTGCATGTGGGGGGGGGATTACTCAGAGGAGCTGTCACAGAGCCAGGAAGTGCCATGTGTGTCTGCGCACGCACACATACACACACCAGTTTTCTAGTCCGGAAGGCGTGGATGGAAACTGTCGTTTGTATACATTTAAAGCACAGATTGGTATCTTTATATGACTTCTGAGATCAGACTGATTAATGATGTCTCCATTTTGGGACTATACTGCTGGCATCCTAGCAAGAAAAGGGGACCTTTTTTCTAAAAAAAAATTACCAGACCAGGAAAATCCTATCAGCAGCCCTGAGTAACATAATCAGCCAAACCACAAACCACTTACTTTACAGCTGTCTTGTTGGAACACACAGCTTTCTCGTTTCCGTCTTAAGGTCAGTTCCTTACATCTGCAGCTGCAGTGTGGCTCAGTACTGGTTTCAGTGAGCTTTTTCATTTGCAAGGTTCTGCCCACGTCCCCTTTCTGTTCCCATTCCTCAAATGGTCCAGCGGCGTCACTAGCGGGAGTGCGGGGGGGTGCGGACCTCCGGCGCGCGCCGTTGCGCGTCCGTGCCCTCGCTCCAGGCTGGCTGTGGAAGGCCCGTCCTGGTTTCACCGCCAGCGAGTGGGCGCCTGCTTTCCGTCTCGCCCGTCCGCCTCCGAGGAGGAGCTGGCTGCGCCGACCCGGAGCGCTTCTCGGCTCCTTTGCTGGGCAACGGCACAGGGCGGGGGCGGCTCTGGGTGTCACCCCCCTCAGGGTGTCACCCGGGTGCGGTCCACACCCTCCGCACCCCGGTAGTGATGCCCCTGAAATGGTCTGCAGCCACTGAGTGCAGGGCAAGCAGAAGTGTGGTGCATGTGGTTTCTTAAAAGTTTTGGGGAGCAGGGAATCTGTTAAGAACCTGTACATTAAGTTGATGTAAGTGGCAATTAAGAACATAAGAACATAAGAAGAGCCTGCTGGATCAGGCCAGTGGCCCATCTAGTCCAGCATCCTGTTCTCACAGTGGCCAACCAGGTGCCTGGGGGAAGCCCGCAAGCAGGACCCGAGTGCAAGAACACTCTCCCCTCCTGGGGCTTCCAGCAACTGGTTTTCAGAAGCATGCTGCCTCTGACTAGGGTGGCACAGCACAGCCATCATGGCTAGTAGCCATTGATAGCCCTGTCCTCCATGAATTTGTCTAATCTTCTTTTAAAGCCGTCCAAGCTGGTGGCCATTACTGCATCTTGTGGGAGCAAATTCCATAGTTTAACTATGCGCTGAGTAAAGAAGTACTTCCTTTTGTCTGTCCTGAATCTTCCAACATTCAGCTTCTTTGAATGTCCACGAGTTCTAGTATTATGAGAGAGGGAGAAGAACTTTTCTCTATCCACTTTCTCAATGCCATGCATAATTTTATACACTTCTATCATGTCTCCTCTGACCCGCCTTTTCTCTAAACTAAAAAGCCCCAAATGCTGTAACCTTTCCTCGTAAGGGAGTCGCTCCATCCCCTTGATCATTCTGGTTGCCCTCCTCTGAACCTTTTCCAACTCTAGAATATCCTTTTTGAGATGAGGCGACCAGAACTGTACACAGTATTCCAAATGCGGCCGCACCATAGATTTATACAATGGCATTATGATATCGGCTGTTTTATTTTCAATACCTTTCCTAATTATCGCTAGCATGGAATTTGCCTTTTTCACAGCTGCCGCACACTGGGTCGACATTGGCAGCTCTTGAGCAAAAATAATACCCCCAGTTACAAACCCAGAGTCTTCCTTATGCCCTTACAGGAAGAGTAGGGGAGAGACAGCTACAGAAGAAAGAATGCTTCCACACACACACACCATTCGTATGTGAACCTAACAATTGCCTGTTTGGATGATATCAAGGGGCCGTATTTCCAACAGCCAGATTGGTTTGTTCATTGAAAAAAGGACCACAGTGGCAGTCAGCCATCTAACCCTGGGCCTCATTAAATGGCCCATCTTACAGTGTTATTGTACAGTTTGCAAGGAATGTTAGGGATCCCTCCAGACTGGTGGGTTGTTGGGGTTTTTTGCGAGTGTATTCCGCACCACGTCATTAGTGCAATAATAGTGTATTCGTGGTGGATTTATCCTGGACCGTCCACCCATTGTTCCACTTCATTAGTTCTTCTGCAATGCTTCTCCAGTGTTAATGCATTATTGCCGTCTGGAGGGGCACTCTTGTGCAGTGCAACAAAAGTGGGACAAAAAAACTAAGTGTAATGTTTGCGGTATGAAAAGTTAACAGGATCTCAGCAGGAAGTTACCAGGCATGCACTGATTGGAAAGCAAGCAGTGTGTGCACCCCAAAACTTTTAAAGGTGCAAACAGTATTGAAGGCAGAGTTGCATAAATTTACTATTTATTTATTTCTTAAATTTATATCCTGCCCTTCCTCCCAGAAGAAGCCCAGGGTGGCAAACAAAAACACTTTAAAAGGCTTAAAAACAAAAGACTTTAAAACATATTAAAACCAAACATCTTTTTAAAAAACACTTTAAAAACATCTTTAGAAGCAATTCCAAAACAGACGCAGACTGGGATAAGGTCTCTACTTAAAAGTCTTGTTGAAAGAGGAACATTTTCAGTAGGCGTTGAAAAGACAACAGAGATGGCGCCTGTCTAATATTTAAGGGGAGGGAATTCCAAAGGGTGGGTGCTGCCACACTAAAGGTCCACTTCCTATGTTGTGAGGAACAGACCTCCTGATAAGATGATATCTGCAGGAGGCCCTCACCTGCAGAGTGCAGTGATCGACTGGGTATATAAGGGGTAAGACGGTCTTTCGGGTATCCTGGTCCCAAGCTGTATAGGGCTTTATATAGCAAAACTAAAACCTTGAACTTGGCCCAGAAGCAAATGGGCAATATAACTGCCCCAATACCATCATGAGCACAAATCATCATCAATGCACAATAAAAAGAATGTCTGGAGGGGCCCTAAGTGACACTCTTTGAGCTCTTGGGGAAAAGGTTATATAAATGCAAGGTGCTATGTACTGTTGAGAGCCAGTGTGGTGTAGTGGTTAAGGTGTTGGACTACGACCTGGGAGACCAGAGCTTGAATCCCCACACAGCCATGAAGCTCACTGGGTGACCTTGGGCCAGTCCCTGCCTCTCAGCCTCATGAAAACCCTATTCACAGGGTCACCATAAGTTGGAATTGACTTGAAGGCAGTACATTTACATTTTTTATGTACAGTAGGGCCCCGCTTATACGGCGGGTTCCGTTCCGGACCCCCACCTTAAAGCGGAAATCGCCATAAAGCAGAACCCCATTGACTTTAATAGGGCGTGTTGTGCGAAAATGACACTAAATGCCACAAAAGCGGCTTTAAAAGAGGGAGGAAAGCTGCCGCATTAACGGAGCGCCGGGAAGCAGGGCCCTACTGTGCTATTGTAATTGTAATCTGTCCTGCAGGCTACACCGGCTGCAATTTCCTATTGCAGGAGACTTTCCCTTGCTTGCCTCTGGCTAGCCTACCTCCAGCTCAGCTCAGGAGATCCCTTCATGCACCTGATAGAATGGATTCTGGTCCACAAGAGCTTATGCTGAGGGGGAAATTGTTGGCCTTTACAGTGCCAGAGGACTGTTTGCTCATCTTTGTGAGTAGATCTGGTGCTGTGAAAGAGGCGCTTCGAAAGACCCACAGCAGCTCTTCTTTGCAAATGGGTCTGGCTTTGGGGAGGGGCAGGACCTCTCCACTGGAACCTTTCCCTGCCAGCAGATCTATTCACAAGTAACCTCCTCTTACTCTTTGTGTGTTGACTGTGCACGCACAAAGAAGAGGAATTAAGTGGGCAAGGAAGGCCAAATTCTGGAGAGTTTTGTCCCCTCTTTATCCCAGACGATAGAGGCTAGTGTGGACACAGATTTTAGGCTGCACTCCTTTATGCATTTACTTGGGAGTAAGTCTCTGACTGCGGCCATACTACCCTGAACATGCCTGATCTTGTCTCATCTTGAAAGCTAAGCAGGGTCAGGCCTGGTTAGTACTTGGATGGGAGACTGCCTGGGAATACCGGGTGCCGTAGGCGTAGAGGAAGGCAATAGTAAACCACCACTGAATACCTCTTACCATGAAAACCCTATGAATACATTCATAGGGTCGCCATAAGTCGTGATTGACTTGAAGGCATATAACAACAACAAAGCCTCTTTGAACTGTGCAAAGCTTACTTCAAAGTCAAGGGTGGGAAGCCTTCTTCATCCCAAGGGCAGCACTCCCTTGTGGGAATTCCCTTCCAGGGGTTGCATGCTAGTAGTGGGTGGAGTCAGGGGCAAAAGTGAGTGGAGCAACAGGTGCGATTCTTGCCATTGTACAGTGGGCTACATTCCAGCCTTGCAGAAGTCAGTATGCTACATTACACACGCACCTCCCCATCCAAGCAAGCAAGAGACATTATTGCAGTTCAGGAATGCATTCCAGGCAGTCAAAACCACTTGAGAAGGGTGTAGAGCAGGGCTAGTGAGAGGTGTGGCCAGGGTGGGGGTGTGGCCTAGGCAGAGTCCCCGGGGCCATATAGAGCAGCCTGGAGGGCCACATTTGGTCCCAGGAGCCAGAAGCTCCCTGTCCTAAGTAGGCATGCATAGGATTGTATTTTTAAGTCTCATTAATTTCAGTCACAGGGGAAGCATGTAAAGCGGTGGCTCTTTTACCCACTTGATTGCTCTATTTATTATCTCACTTTTATCTTATTTTAGCAATTGTAACAGCATTATGCCTCCGATGAAAGGAGTTACAGATTTCTCCCTCTCTTGCATCATGTGGAAAGCACAAAGATCACACAAACACATAAAAATCTAAGAGGAAGGGAGAGAAAAATCTCTCTTGCCCACTCAATAATTACACACTGTGTTGTGGAAAGATTTTGCTGGTGCCTCCATGTCAGTGGAGCAGTGGAATCCACCCCGTGTTTTAGTCTGAAAGGTCAAGGAGATGTCCAAGCACCTTGGACAGCTCCTTGGAAGTTTGGTCCAAAACCCAGGGCGGATTCCACTGCCCCACTGACATGGAGCTGCCATTGCCCATATGTACTACTAGGGGCCCTTTCCAGCTCTGTTTTTACCAATACATTTGTTCTTTTGGGTCAAGGCAGGCAGGGTTAATAACTGCCTGGGCTAGTGAACGGACTGAAAGCTCCCTATCCCTTCCCTAGAGATGACCTATTTATTTATTTATTTATTTATTAAATTTATTAGTCGCCCATCTGGCTGGCTGTCCAGCCACTCTGGGCGACGTACAAAATAAAAACATACAAATACATTAAAACATTAAAAATCTCAACAACAATAATAAAACCTAGCCCACCCCAAAAGCCTGCCTGAAGAGCCAGGTTTTCAAGACCCGGCGGAAGCTTATCATAGAGGGGGCATGGCGGAGATCATATGGAAGGGAATTCCACAAAGTGGGGGCCACAATTGAAAAAGCCCTCTCCCTAGTCCTCACCAGTCTAGCTGTTTTAACTGTTGGGATAGAGAAAAGGCCTTTTGAGGCTGATCTTGTTGGGCGGCATCGCTGCTGATGCTGGAGGCGCTTCCTCAGATAGACTGGGCCAAAACCGTATAGGGTTTTAAAAGTCAGAACCAACACCTTGAATTGGGCCTGGAAAACAACCGGTAACCAGTGCAACTCCTTTAGCACTGGAGTGATGTGATCTTGCCGGCGGCTGCCTTTAATCAGGTGAGCTGCCGCATTCTGTAGCAGTTGCAGCTTCTGGACCGTTTTCAAGGGTAACCCCACGTAGAGCGCATTACAGTAGTCTAGGCGAGAGGAGACCAGGGCATGTACCACCGATGGGAGCAGATGATTGGGAAGGTAGGGGCGCAGCTTCCGTATCAGATGGAATTGATACAGTGCCGCCCGGCTCACAGCTGAGACCTGAGCCTCCATGGACAGCTGGGAGTCAAGAATGACCCCCAGGCTGCAGACCTTGTCTTTCAGGGGCAGTTGTACCCCATTGAGCACCAGGTCAACATCCCCCAACTTTCCCTTGTCTCCCACAAACAGTACCTCAGTTTTGTCAGGGTTCATCTTCAGCTTATTCCTTCCCATCCAGCCACTCACTGACTCCAGGTGTTGAACAGCATCGGGGAGAGGATGGAGCCCTGTCGCACCCCACAAGTGAGAGGCCACAGATCCGAAACCTCATCCCCCAATGCCACTCTCTGGTACCTACCAGAGAGGAAGGAACGGAACCACTGCAATACAGTGCCTGCTATGCCTAACCTCTTCAGGCGGTCCAGAAGGATACCGTGGTCAACGGTATCAAAAGCCGCTGAGAGATCCAGGAGGACAAGGAAGGTGCATTCGCCCCTATCCAACGCCCTCCTCATATCATCCACCAAGGCGACCAAGGCCGTTTCAGTCCCATGTCCAGGCCTGAAGCCTGATTGAAATGGATCCAGATAATCCGCTTCCTCCAAATGCACCTGCAACTGCTTCGCCACCACCCGCTCAACCGCCTTGCCCAGGAATGGCAGATTTGAGACTGGGCGAAAGTTGTTCAGATCTTGGAGATCCAAGGAGGGCTTCTTTAGAATTGGTTTATTACTGCCTCCTTGAGGGCTGATGGCATTACTCCCTCTTCCAGGGATGTATTTACCACCATCTTGATCCCCTCACCCAGTTTATCCTTGCAGCTCATAATGAGCCACGACGGGCAAGGGTCGAGTAAGCAAGTGGTTGGCCTTAAGGTTGAAAGCACCTTGTCCACTTCATCAGAAGGAAGAAGCTGGAACTAATCTCACACCACCAGAGCACCACTGGCCGCCTCTGGCTCGCTCACTGTGTCCACAGCGCACGGAATAGCACTCTTAATACGATCGATTTTCTCGTAAAGTGCTTTGCAAACTCATCACAGGAGGCCTTAGCATGTTCCATCGGTTCCGGGGCAACTGGACCGACCAGGCTCCAGACTACGTGGAACAGCCTCCTGGGACAGCACTCTGCGGATGCAATAGAGGCAGCATAAAAATCCTTTTTTGCTGCCCTCATCGCCACATGGTAGGCTGCCGCAACCGCTCTGACCCATGTCCGATCGTCGTCAGAGCGAGATTTCCGCCACTGGCGCTCTAGCTGTCTCACCTCCTGCCTCAGAGTTCGCAACCGTGGAGTATACCACGGTGCCGTCTGAGCTCTATTCAGGGGGAGAGGGCGTTTCGGAGCCTAACGTTTACTCCGATAATTCAAGTGACGAGGGCCTTCGACAGGAGAAGCAAATAGTTCGAATCAAGTTGTGAACATGATTTGTTTTAAACTGTTTTTTAATGATGTATTTTATATTGTCATGACCCGCCCTGGGACCTACTGGTGAAAGGCAGGTGATAAATAACGATTATGATGTTGGTAGTGCAGGAGAAGAGGCATTGTCAAAAACATGCACTTTCTGCTTTGTTCAGCCCAGTCAGCAGGATCACCTCCTCCGCCCGGCCAGATCTTCACAAAATAGCCAAAAGAGATACAGGCACCTGCAGATTTTCATAGAGCCCAATATATACACATTGTAGAACTGCGTGGTAGATTTTTTTTTTTTCCCAGTAGAATTTCAGTTTGCAGGTGGAGGAATTTCTTGTTTGAATCCTTTCCATGGAAAGGTTTGTGTTTTTCAGGGGAGGTGGGCTGCACTTTGAAATCTAGCATATCAAAGAAAGGGGTTCTAGACTAGCCTTCCCCCTGAGTTGCTAGTTTTCTGCATGCAGGTGGGTGTCTTCTTGGCAGTGAACGAGCATGAAGAACAAAACACACACATAGAAAATACCCTCCCCTCCAGTCTGTAATACTACAGGAAATGCCACAACATGCATGTGTAACTAGGCTTTAAATTGTGTAATTTTTATGGGGGCAGAGGTGTGGGAGGGAAGGGATTTCCTTCATGCAAATGTATGTGTATTTATTATTACTATGGCAAAAAGTACTAGTGGCCAGGTCAACATTTTAAAAGCTTATTTTCCTTTACTGGGTTCTCCTGCCTGTTTACATGGTAAGACCTGATTATAGGGACAAAGGGAGCTGCCTTATGCAGAGTCAGACCATTGGTCCATCTAGCTCAGTATTCTCTACACTGACTGGTAGCAGCTCTCTAATGTGTCAGGCAGGGGACATTCCCAGTCCTACCTGGAAATCTGGGGGGGTTGAACCATGCTCCACTTATGAGCTGTAGGCCCTTCTCCATGAATGTGGAGGTCTCACCACCAGTGGCAGTGGTGAGAATTGTTTGTAGTTGGCAGGATTTTACCTTTAAATGGAGATCCTGCAAAGGTTTCATCCCGACATCCACGTTACAGTGCAAATACTGAACTTGGCGAAGAGGTCTGTCTCTCTCTTGTTGGGGCAACCAGTAATTTTGTTAATTAATTACTCGTTTTTTAAATTGTTTAAACCGTATTTCCAGATGCCAGGCAGGCAGGGCAGCTCACATCCTCAGTATTGATGAAACATCTGTAAAATGTTATATCTAATAATGTCTGAGCCCTTTTCCAAGCAGCGGCATCACTAGCGGGAGTGCGGGGGGGGTGCGGACCTACGGCGCGCGCCCTCCCAGGGGCATGGACAGGGGTGGTTGGTCACGCGCGCTCGCCGCACTCCACGCTGACAGTGGAAGGCCCGTCCAGGCTTCACTGCCAGTGAGCAGGCGCCTGCTTTCAGTGCGCACTGGACCGGGTGCCAGGGGGCAGCGGCGTCACTAGCGGGAGTGCAGGGGGGTGCGGCTCTGGGTGTCACCCCCCTCATGGTGTCACCCGGGTGCGATCCGCACCCTGGTAGTGACGCCCCTGTTTCCAAGTTACTCTCTTGCTTCTCCTCTTCTTCCTGAATCTTTTTGTCAACGCTGCCTGATGGCTGAGAGAGAGGGGAAAGTAACAGGGTGTATTTACAGAAACCTCCATCCCTTTTCACTTAGGAAAGACCCTACCCACCACCATCAAAAAAAAATCCCTGTCCCAAAAGGAACTTAATACGAGGGGTAATGTAAGGTTCTGTGAAACCAAATCCCCAGCCTCACCTCATACCCATTTGCATGCTTAGCAACCACCCTACCTCATGCTAAGGAAAAAGTGAGTCAGGCTACAAAGCTTAAGAGGCCTGGAAGCAAAAGGTCAAGAATGAATGTAGGCAGGCAGACTGCCTAAGAACACAGGGTTGTCTTCAGTGATGTCCTACTCAAAGAAGACCCACTGAAATTAATGAAACTAAGTTGATGGCTGTTAACTTCAATGGGTGAGTCAGACTAGCACTGAATGCCACCCACATAGAGCATGGTTTTGGAAAAAGAGGGGTGTGTTCAACAAGGTTGCAACCTTTGCTGACCTGGCATCCTCCAGATAGTTTTGTACTACACCTGTGCTGGCTGGGGCTGATGGGAATTGCAATCCAAAGCATCTGTAGGATTCCCATTTGGCAAAGGCTGGAGGGTTTGGTGAGCATCTTGTAAAAGGGGCTATAGTGATGGACTGGGGCAAGGATGCACATGAGGTCACAGGCAGAGGTGAAGATCCCAAGCAATCAGGCGATGGAGGAAGCCGGGGCTAAGTGGGAAAAGTGGGGCAGAGCCAAGTCACCCTCCTGCTTATAGGCAGCCCATTTTTTATGTTCCATGTCCGTCTTTTGTCTTTAGAGTTTCAGAGAAATCCAGTGCCTATTTTTTGTTTTTATCCAGAGTCAAATGCACATTCTATTAGGCCACATCTGCACCAGTCATTTGAAGCATTATGATACCACTTTAACAGTTATCCTAGGAACTGTCATCTGTTAAGGGTGCTGAGAGTTGTTAGGGGACCCCTATTTCCCGCACAGTGCTGCAATTCTCTGGGAAGTTCCTTGGGAAGAGGAGCCAGTTGTTAAACCACTCTGGGAAGTGTACCTCTGTGAGGGGAATAGGGGGGGGTGTCCTAACAAATCTCAGCACTCTTCACAGACGGCACTTCCCAGGATTCTCTGGGGGAAACCGTGACTGTTTAAAGTGGCGTACAAGTGCTTTAAATGTGTGGTGTGGACGTGGCACCGGACCTTTAAAGTACCAGTCAGTCCGCTTGCGTCTGTGGGTCCGGCAGAGCAACTTTGACTTTCTAAGCATTTGGAAGGGGTGGATGGGGTGGGGTGGGGAGGTGAAATACCTTGTTTTAATTTTTTGTTCCCACTTTTTGTTGTTGTTTTTTTCAGTTCTCTCAAGCCAGACACACCACAGCCCTTTGAAACGGTCTGTGTCCCTTACCCCGCCCATGACCGTGCCCAACCAGCCTTTAGGACACGGATGGATGTCTCATGAGGACTTGCGAGCTAGAGGACCCCAAGGCATCCCTTCCGACCATGCCCCCCTCTCTCCTCAAAGCAGTGTAGCCTCTTCGGGAAGTGGTGGGAGTGAACACTTAGAAGATCAGACTTCTGCTCGTAACACATTCCAGGAAGAAGGGAGTGGTATGAAAGGTGAGTGGCAAGAAAAACAGATTCCCCATCCTCTTCCTGCTTACATAAGAACAGTGGCAGGTGATGGCTCCGTGTCAGTGGGGCTGTGGAGTCCACTTCGGGTTGTAGTCCATACTTTCAACGAGCTGCACAAAGTGCTTCATCTCCTTGAAAGTTCGGTCTGAAACCCAGAGCAGATCCCACAGCCCTACAACCAGATGTCTCAAGCAGGACCCGAGTGCAAGAGCACTCTCCCCTCCTGCGGTTTCCGGTAATTTCCAGCAACTGGTATTCAGAAGCACGCTGCCTCTGACAATGTACGTAATACGCACCCGTTGTGGCTAGCAGCCATTGTTTTGCTTAACATTACACACACAGCCCTTGGAATTACTTTTAAATGCACTGTTCAAAACAGCACGCTGCTGTCTGTTTCTGTTTTTATATTTTAATATAAATCCTCTCTGTGAAAAGAAAAGAGAGGATTAGACAGATCCAGTGAGGATTAGACAGATTCAGGGGGACTGGATACAGAACTGGCCTTTACTCCATAGGATACTTTGACAAGTGGGCGGGACTGCCTGCCTGTCAGTCATCTGTCAGGTGATCCAAATTTAAACCTGCAGGTGCACAGGAGGAATTGGGTGCACTGCTCCAAGCACCCTCCAAATTCTTCCTTTTTAGGATCCACCCTGTTTTTTGTGATGTTGCGATTTTAAGCTGTTTTTAATTCTTTTAATGATGTATTTTAAACCAGTGGTTCCCAACCTTTATGAGCATGGGACCCCCTTTATAACCTGAAAATTTGTTGTGACCCCCTCCCCCCAGGGAGGCAGGCTGGCTGACAGGAAGGAAGGGGAAAGCAGCCTTTCTGTGCAGGCTTGCTTCTTTTTTCTTCACAAGAAGCCCTCTCCTCTCATTCTAAGCAAGGGTGTTGCCAGTAGCGGCAGTGCAAGGAGACGGGAATCAGTGATAGCAATCCCCTCTTCTTCCTGGCAGCTCCACCCTCAGCCTCCTTTGGCATCTGCCATGTATTTTATAGGCGGATGCCTGACCTTAGTGCGCCTGAAAGACGCTCTGGTGCTTCAGAAAAGGCCTCCCCTCTCGTTTGGAGCAAGGGGGAGGTGTTATCTGCAGCGCCAGTGGAAAGCAGACAGTGTAGAAGGAGTGAAGACTTTTTTAAAAAATTAATAAATCATTCATTTCTTTACTGTTCACGGCCCCCTCTGGATTACTTCGCGGCCCCCCTAGGGGTCCCGGCCCCCAGGTTAGGAACCACTGTTTTAAACTATTGTAAACCGCCCTGGGACCTTAGGGTGAAGGGTGGGTAATAAAGGGTGCTTTTTGAATTTGGTGCCTCTTTCGGTCACCATGCAAGGTAACAGAGAAAGGCTACAAACTCAAGCAGCAACTGCAAAGGAAGAATCGTGAGCACATTCAGAGCGTACGCCTGATTTTGCGTTTTGAATTTGGTGCTCAGCTTCAACTGTCCCATCTGATCCCTTATGCTCTACCTCAATCACTGAGATCCTCTGAGGGGGCATTTCTTGTGGTTCCCCACACCCCTGAGGTTTGGTCAGCCTTTCCTAGGGATCGAGAACTTTAAGTGTAGCAGGCCCTGCTTTGTGGAACTCCCTGCCACTAAAGGTTTGGCAGGAATCTTCCCTGCCTTTTTCCAAACTTCTCCTAAAAATGGTGTCATGCAGATATGCCTTCAAAACATGGATTTCTTCTACCAACCACTATTTATGGATGTTTTTATTGTTAATTTTGTATGGTGCCCACCCTTCGTATTTTTACAAAACTGCAGTTTACAAACATTTAAATAAACCCAATGAAATAAGATACATTTACCCACCTTTCTGTTCCATCAAGAGAGCCAGTGTGGCATAGTGGTTAAGGTGTTGGACTACACCCTGGGAGACCAGGGTTCGAATCCCCACACAGCCATGAAGCTCACTTGGTGACTTTGGGCCAGTCACTGCCTCTTAGCCTCAGAGGAAGGCAATGGTAAAAAACCCTCTGAATACCGCTTACCACAAAAACCTTATTCATAGGGTCGCCATAAGTTGGGATCGACTTGAAGGCAGTCCATTTCCATTTTCCTGTCCCATCACGAGGGCAAGCCCACCCCATGGCTGGCTGGAACTCTGAACAGGAGCATTCCACATTGCAACGTATTTTTGCAGGTCCCCCCCTTGTCCTTCTATATACTGGGGGTTTAAACAACTTTAAACAACTTCTTGCTCTGTCCCTAGTTTCCTGAAGATATCTGATTCGCTGCTACAGGAAACAGAATGCTGGACAGGAGGACCTTTGGTCTGGCCCAACAGGCCTCCCCTTTTGGGATTCATTTGCATAACTTAAATGCCTGCAGGATTTTTCTGGCATATGCATTCGAATAGGCTGCCCTTAATTAGAGTCACAGGCAGGCAGTCTTACTGCCCTCCATGTGTTCTTCAGTATGTGCTGCCTCAGTGGCACATTGCTCGGAAGTTTCACCCTTTCCCATCTGTTTTCTCTAGTTAACAGCCTAGGCTTGACATGGAAGCTATCCCTTCTCCTGTTCCTTTTGTTTGACAAGAGAGGTGGCCTTTTGATTTTTGCATTTTCTCGTGCCGCTCTTTAAATTTGATTCAGTTAATTCCCCTTAGGAAACTGCATGTAGCTTTTGTTCTTAGTTAAGGAATGCAAGCACGAACCAGAAATTTCTTTTAAAAAAGGCACCAGAAAGGGATTTTCAGTACAGAGGATTACTTTGCAGTGGACAGCTGCTGATCTACATGTTATAATTAGTACAGTTGGTGCCATAGAGTAATTGCTTGTCCCAGTATGTGATGCGTCCATGATGGTCCCTGCAGCCACTAAGAAGCTTTTGGGGAACAGGGCCAAGACTTGAAGTATTTATTATACAGCCATGAGAGTGGCTGTATACTATAGTCAGCATGGATTTTTCGCATTCCACAGTGTTAAATTGAAAATACCCCCCATGCCATTCTGATGCTTCCCATAAGCACATTTCAGAACAAAACCTTGCAAAACGTACAGTCCTGAACTCAGAAACGCTTGCTTAACTGCATGTTACCAAATTTTTTCAAGCTACACAGCAAGTGAATTGGACTGTGAAAGACCAACCCAAATTGTGTTTGCATTTTGACCAATTTGTAGGGCAATCCAATATCTCAGAGAGGAGGTCAGGTCTCCTGCTCCCCTGGTGCATTCACTACAGCTGCCCAATTTCCCTGCTTTTTAAAGTTTGATAGAAATATCTGTTGGCTATAGGTACGTTCTTAAACCACAAGGTTTTTTGCCTATTAGTGAATTAATGCTTTACAATCATTCATTCATTCCCTTTTTTATCCTACCCTCTTAACCTCATAACAATCAAGTTAGGCTGCTGGGAGAGTGACTGGTCCTGGGTCGTCTACTTAGCTTCATGGCTGAGCTGGGATTTGAACCCAGGACTCCCTACTCTGTGTCCAGCGTTCTACTGATTAACACCACGCTGGGTTACTGTCATGTTCAGGCTGGGAAACGAAGCCGGGTCTTCACAAGTGGCATAATGAAGTGGTTGAACCGACTGTTCTCCTTAAAGCTGCAGAGTTCTACTTTGGGGGCACATTTTTTTTAATTCCTCCTCCTCCCTCTAAAACTTCCCTAAAGTTGAAATCCAGTACACCAGGGAGAGAGGTTCTACATCCTCTTTATCAGTTGACAACTTGTGCTGTTGTTTTCTGTTTGTATAGGTCCATTCTGCTGCAGGTATAGTCTGGTCCTAAACTCTACATAATCAGATGATTTCATGGCTGCAGGGAATCAGTGTGTGCTGCTGACAGTGCCAGGCCCCCAGAGTTTCCCTTTTCCTGGTTCAGATTCAAATTAATTCTCCCAAATTACAGCATTGTTTTTTTCCAGCATGAAGGGGCCAACTTTGCTATTAACTATTTTAACTATTGCGAAGTTACTAGTGCATCTCAAGCTTCTCCCCAAACTCTTCATTCTCTTTCTGTCTGCTACTCACACCTCTATCCTAGAATGTTTATTTCCCATGTTCTGAAAGTAGCTTATGTCTGGTTCCCAGGGGGTCCAATAGTGGATGGCAAGGTGGGGCAGCGGCACTTCCTGACCTCCTGACAGCTGAGTCACTGCTGCTTATCAGAGAGGCAGCGGGGAGGTTAGCATAGTGTAGACACACTGGGCAGGAGCACTGGATTGGCTCCACCAGTGTGCTTGCCCCATGCTGACCTCCCAGCTGCCTCGCTCCTCTCCTTCCCAGTAAGCAGCAGCGTCTCAGCTGTCAGGAGGTCAGGAGAGGAGTGGCACCCACCAGGCCGTAGCTACTGGGGGAGTCTTTTGCCCAGAGCCAAATCTGCTGAGCTTCAGCTGTAGAACTGCCATCCATTATTTTCCCAGGCTGTTCTTGACAGGTGTTGAGGGTCACGATTGACCCTGCAGTGCCATCCCCAGACAGTGCTGCAGAAGTTGTGGTTTTGATGCTTTGGATTTTTTTTTCCTGGCTTCTGATTCTTCCTAACTTGCTTCCTGGTGTCTACTCTGTGCATGCTTTAAAAAAAAAGTGTGCTTTCATCCCTTGCAACTGGGGATCGATGTCTGTTTCTGTTCTGTTCTGCTCGTGAGCTTCCCAAATGCATCTGACCAGCTGTCAAAAAAACCCCCCAAAACTGGTCACTGCCATACCTCACATTTAAAGCTCTACAAGACCACTTTAAGCAGTCGCGGCTTCCCCCAAAGAATCCTGGGAACTGTAGTTCGGTAAGGATGCTGAGAGTTGTTAGGAGACCCCTCCCAGCACTCTTAATAAACTACAGTTCCCAGGATTCTTAGGGGGAAGCCATGACTTGGTATAAGAGTGCTTTACATGTGTCATGTATAATTCACACACACACACACATACATACATCTTGGTTTAATTCTCCTTCCACCCCAGGGGGGACGGAGTAGAAACAGCCACAAGAGAGGTGAGGAAGATTGCCAGCAATTATAGGTAGATAGAGTAGCAGGGAATCAATTGCCCTCCCCACAAATAATTTATTTGCAAGGCTGATGTGGTTCATAAAATGGCAGAAACCTGTTGTTGTTGACTAGCCCCTTAGGACTGTCCACCAGGGGACCCTCTAAGGAACGTCTTACAGCTCATGAATCGGCCAGAAATAACCTGCGGTAGAGGTTGGTGGGGAAGGGGGAGGAGGAAAGAAAACATAGCCTTTTCAGAAGAAGAGGAGGAGTTTCCTGACTTTGGACCTGAGACATCAGCTCGCCTCAGACCATTTAGACTGAGGAGAAAGAAGCAGCCCTCCAGCTACTTAAGGCCACTGATGTGCTCTTCAAAGAAGGACAGTAGGAAGGGGACCTTCATGGCATGCAGCAGGGCCCTGGGTTTAACCTCTGGCATCTCCAGTTAGAATGCGTAGGTGGAGCAAAGATGGGAAGCCTCTGCCCTGTGAGCCTAATTAAGCCCACCAGACGTCCCATTTGGCCAAGCCACCCCAACCTGCACTACACCTAACATCACACAGGAAGTCAGGTAAAAAAACTAGCTCAGCTGAAAGGGAGGTTGCAGGCACTGCCCAACCAGCGGATTGACGGAGCCTGCAAACACCTATGCAAAGGGCTGTGCAAGGTAGTGCTTTGAAAAGGGGCTTCAAAAGATCTGCCAGTCAGCTGACTTGTTGGGTCTTGCAAAGGGCTTAGGAAGACATGAAGATCAGCTGATTGTCAGATCTTGAGGAGCTCTTTGCAAGGCACATGTGGGGCAAAAAGAATCAGCTGATGTCATTGAGGCATCAGGTGATTGGCAGGTGGGCGGCCCCACCTTCCTGTTAAACTTGGTCCATAAAGGGTGGAGGAATTAGGGGTCTGCCTCACCGGCTGGGGCAAAGGTCCTGAGAAAGACTTTTCTTCCTAAAGTTTTGTAGAGCTGCTCCTAGTCAGTTAGTAGACTGTGGTGGCCTTGATGGACCAAAGGTGGCTTCATATGCTTGTTTATTTATTTACTTATAAAAATATTTGCATAGCATTTTTTATCGTAGAAAATATCAAAACAATTTACATGAACCGTTCGTATAGACAATTTTAAAAAAACCACATAAAGATTTTAAAATCAGAAATCGTCAACTGTTACAGAAAGATTTTTATTATTATTGCCTGCCTAAGCTTGGTGGCATAGAAGAGTTTTCAGCGGGTGTTCAAACAGGTTAAAACAGAAGGCACCTGCTGAATCTCTGTTGGGAAGGCATTCCACAGGACTGGGCTGATAAAACAAAAGGCTTGGTTTCTTGTCGCTGTCAGGTGAGCCTCACCAACTCGGGGCAAACAGGGATGCTTGTACAGATGGTCTCAGTGACCGAGCTGGAATAAGAGGGGCAAGGCAGTCCCTAAGGTATGAGGATCATTTCAGGCAGGGGCCATAGCTCAGTGGTCAAACCACTTTGCATGCAGAAGCTCCTGGGGTTCTGTCTCTTTTTAAAAAGAATCTGGGGAGTCAGAACAGACAGTACTAAGCTAGATGGACCAGTGGCCTTGCTTAGCTTCCTATGTCAGAATCCCCACTGGAGAAGGAAAATTCAAAGTCTGCCACAAATGCATAGCACCAAAGCAGGGCACTGCATCACCAGCAGATTGGGACTTCGGCAGCCACTAGTCTGGGGCTGGGTAACAGGCAGCCACTGCTGTTGTTGCTAGACTGCCAGCTCCTGGCACCCCTGTCTGACTGGGGCTGGTGGGAGTTGGGACTCCCAACAACATCTGGAGGACATCATTGGTCTACTCATCCCTGCACTCTTGCTTTGAGATTAATGCAGGGATGGGAACCTTTGCCCCTCCAGATGTTGCGGAGCTGCAACTCCTGTCAGCCCCCAGCAAGCGTGGCCAAAAGGCTTGGGATGATGGGAGTTGTAGTTCAGCTACATCTGGAGCCTTTCCCAGAGCATCTCCTGGTGCATCTAGGAGTTGTCCCAGGTCCTGAAGTCCCCGAGTTTCACCAGATGTAGTGAGCAGGCCCTCTTTGCTCTGGGCTCTTGCTCCTCACTGCCCCCTGCTGGTTGCCCTCTGCTCTGTATTGGTTTCTGTCAGAACATACCACTAGCGTAGTGGCAAATTCAGAAGTGCAAGGTCCTTTCATGCATTTCACCTTACCATGCATGCATACACACACACACACTTTCTCTCCCCCCCCCAAACATATTTTTCTCTCTTTTCCTCCTCCTCCCCTCTTCCTGGCTTTGGGCTGGAACAAAGCCACTCATCTTCCCCCTCTCCCCCCCTTTTTTTTGCTGCTAGGTTGAGAATGAGTCCCTTGTTAACACCATGTCTCACAACAACAGATGTCCAGCATGAAAGGGGGAGTGTGTTAGCTACTGAGAAGAGTCTTCTCACTGGCTGCCTTACCTCTTTTCACTGTGGTTGTTTCCAGTCATCAGGAAAGGACAAGGAAGCATGTTAGAAGACTCTTCTCAGTGGTGAAAACACTCCCCTTTCATGCCGATTGGCTTGTAGGACATTTGGAGACACGGGAACCCTGCTGGGATCTGGCTCCCCAAAAAGCCAAGGGGTCTAAGAGACCCCTGTAACCCCAGATGGCTACACCTCAGCTCTCAGCCCAACTGGAAGAGGACAGCAGGCCTGCAGCTGCACACTCACACAATCCAGCCAGGCTGTACAACGAGCAACGCTCAGCAGCCCTCCGTACATTAACTTCCCATGTTCTTTTGTTCAAGCGTTCAAGGACATGAAGCGTCCCACAGAAAATGCAGGCATCCAGCTGCGTGGGGCGTTTTTCAGTTGTTTAGTTGCTACATTCACTTCCTTACACTTTAATGACACTTTCCAACTGGGGTTCTTCAAAAGGGCGAAGAAATTGAACAGGAAAAAATTCTGTGCCAGGATGGCACCAAGCAGGGCTGGTGAGAGGTGGGTCTGGGGGAGAGGGCTGTGGCCTGGGAGGGGGGAGTCCCAGAAGCTAGATAGTGAGGTCTGGAGGGCCGCTTTTGGCCCCCAGGCCTGAGGCTCCCCACCCATGACATACGTGGTCATGACCTGAAAGACTGTATTGTCTAGTTCCAAACTGATCCATGGACCACAAGCATGATTCAGGTGGTTCACAGCATGTCTGTGAGAAATGCTTACAGTCTGAATTCTGTAGACCCGGTTGTCGCATTTTTTTCTCTCTCTCTCTCCCACTCCTGCAGATGTTCCCGCCTGGCTGAAAAGTCTCCGCCTCCACAAGTACGCAGCCCTTTTCTCCCAGATGACGTACGATGAGATGATGTCTCTGACGGAGTGTCAGCTTGAGGCACAAGTACGTGAGGGCACCCAGCCGGGAATTCCCACGGGTTTGCTTTGGCTGCAGAAACACAAGAGGTGGCGTGCAACCCAGTCGATCCCCTGGCGCAAGGACTGCTGGCTGTGCCAAGGAACTTCCCTTCCCTCTCCAATCCCTGCTGTACCCCCCACAGACACAAATCTGTTCTGGGGTAGAGTTGCAGAGTGCACGGGGGAGAGGTAGAGGGATGGGAAGGTCTGTTGCACAAGCAAAACTCCTTGCACTAGCGGAGCTGTCAAGTTGGATGCCACCCAAGGCCCATAGAAAAATAAAACAGCCACCAGAAGCTTGGGGCACCCAAACTGACCAAAAGTGAGGCGGTGGGGAGGAACAATGGAACGCCAGGCATGGGTTACCCCCTTCTCTCTCTTTTTTTTAATAAATCAGTTTCCCTCCTATTGTTCTCTGTTCCAGGGATGTGTCGGGGAAACAGGAAGGCTTTGGATCCTGCAGACCCACAGTCTCTCCTGGCATGCTTATAACCCCCCCCCAAAAAAAACCCACCTCTTTTTCTGCCCCTGTGACACCAGAGCTCTAACCCTAGAGAGACAGTGGCTGGGGACCTTTCCACAACCTCAGTGAACGAGGGAGATCTGCAGAACCCAGGATCCCCTGAGGGCACCTTTTCAAGGACCATAGCCTTCGTTGATTAACAATATGGGTTTTAATTGATCGTTTAGTTAATTCTGCACATATTACCTTGTGAATAAACAATTATTTTGAGGTGTCCGGGAGGGAAAGCCATGCTCTCTTTGTTTCAACATAATACCTGCATGTCACAGCAGCACCATCTTAGAAAGAGACCTTCCCTCCCTCCTGTGCGAGAGAAGGACTCTTCTAAGATCCAACACTTGTCAATGGCTGTTTTTGTAAGTACTTATATTCAAAACAAGTTTTTTTGCGGGGTGGTGGTGGAATAACAATAATAATCTGCCAGATTATGAGACACTTTTTCAATCAAAGGAAATATTTCTGATTGGTTAATCTAACCGATTAATTGACTAAATGTTTCAAACCTTAATAGGCCTGCAGCCTTCCCTTCCTCTCAAAGGATCCTAAGGCAGCAAAATGACCAAGTAGCAGAACAATTAAAAGTAAAACTCAAGCATATATAAAAGATGTACTGCGGCCTTCCCCTCATCCCACTCTCTTGCAGTGGTGGGTCTCCTTGTGCATCTTGGCTAACACCGAGATCTCTGTTACTTTTCCAGAATGTTACCAAAGGTGCAAGGCACAAAATTGTCATTAGTATCCAAAAACTAAAAGAGAGGCAGAACCTTCTCAAGTCCCTGGAAAGGGTGAGTTGACTCAACTTTTCTTTCAAAACCGATGTAGATTTTGGCCGTTACGTCAGTTAAGTGTATTAGTAATTAAGTAAATTTCTTTTTTGCCCTCTGCATATATCTCCTTTCTATGCTTTATGCAAATAATTTGCAATGAGCCTTCTTAAAACATGTTTTGCTTCCTTCTCCTGCACCCGTGTTGCAATTGGCTAAGCTGCTCTGATGTCATAGTATGTTCTAACTTCATAGGAAAGAAATGGAGAGAGGTGAGTCAAAGTGGAAAATAAAGAGTTGAGAGCTATGGAGGCAGGGAAGGAGAGAAAACAGCATCAAGGGGTCTAGGAGTCCTATAACAGGTTTGCCAACCTGGTGACCTTCAGATATTTTGGACTGCAACCCCCAACAGCCTGATGGACTGATGGGAGTTGTAATCCAAAACGTCTGGGGGCACCAGGCTATCAAAGGCTGCTGTGCAGAGCAGAGGCTGTAAACAAGGGCTGAAAGAGAGAAAAGTCCACAGCAGTAAAGGAAAAAGAGGCAAGCAGAAAAAAAGCTCGGAGAGGTGATTACAATGGGCCATGGATTGACTTTCGGTCTCTAGCAAGGCTTACTGAGCATTCCATACTCTTTTAAGTATTACATTACATCTACTATATATTTTGGAAAGCCGTTTGTTCACTATGCTTTGAACACCTCCGATGATTGCGTAACCTAATTGTTCATGACGGTTCCTGAGATTAAGGAGCAGGTTTTCATCTAGGTTTAGATACAGTTGGTCATCATTTTTAATCAAGATGGCTGAATGAACATTTCAAACGGAACGGATTTTAATCACCAGTTTCAAAACTGCACTGATTTTTTTGGCTTCTTAGAATTCCTGAGCAATGCTGGGTACAAGGCTGCTATTAAATAATATTGAGGAAATGTTAAATGTATAGTTAGCTAACCAGTCACCTCTGTTTGGGCCTCTTCAGTACCTCTACAGGTTGTCCCTGTGTCTGTCTGGTTAGCTCATACCTCTGCTCCACTCATTTATAATACAAGGCTGTATTTAGGAAACCTGCTGAAGATAATGAAACTGTAATAGATCCCTCTTAGAGTTAATATTAGCTCTTAAAGGCCAATAAGGGGGGGAAAGCCTGCATACTTTATATGTGATTTCTGAGCCATTTCATGGTCTCTCTCCCCTGTTGCATTTGAAATATTGAAGTATTGATTTGTCTGTCATGAATATGCAAACGCAACCACAGCCTTGCTGCATGCTCTGTGAAACAGAAGGTGATGAATCAAGGTGTATGTAGCTGTTGACATTTGCCCTGTGGGGCTGCAATCCTCAAACGCGTTCACTAGTGAGTAAGTTCTATTAAACACCATTAAGACAACATCCAGATAAGCATGCACTGGGTAGATCCTGAACTGTAAGGATACTTCTAGACTCCCGCTATTTCAGGTGGAATTCAATCACATAACAGCAAATTCAGGTTGTGCGATCATAGCTGATTTGAAGGTCTTGCGCAACAAACCCACATCCCCAAAAGACTGAACTTCTGCAGTAAGGAAATAGATGGGAAATGCACTGGAAAGTATGAGATGTTATGTATTAATTAATGTATTAGATTTATATTCTACGCTCCCAGTAGGAGCCCAAGGCAGCAAACCAAAACACTCAAAAACATCATAAAAACAGGCTTGAAAATATATCAAAACAAAACATCTTTAAAAACATATTTTTAAAAAAAGCTTTGAAAAGACCTTAAAAAGCAATTACTAACTTACTTAATTAATTAATTAAAAAGCTCTACTTAAAAGGCTTGTTGAAAGAGGAAGGTCTTCTGTAGGTGCCAAAAAGATAACAGAAATGGCGCCTGTCTAATATTTAAGGGGAGGGAATTCCAAAGGGTAGGTGCCACTACACTAAAGGTCCACTTCCTATGTTGTGTGGAGGGGACCTCCTGATGAGATGGTGTCTGCAGGAGGCCCTCACCTGTAGAGCGCAGTGATCGACAGGGTATATAAGGAATGAGACATTCTTATACTGAATCAGGCATCCTTGTCCCAAGCTGTATACTGCTTTGTACACCGAAACCAGAACCTTGAACTTAGCCCAGTAACTAATAGGCAGCCAGTGCAATTCTTTCAGCAGCAGGGTGACATGTTGGCAATACCCTGCCCCAGTGAGCAGTCGCACCACCGCATTTTGCACCAGCTGCAGCTTCCGGACCAACCTCAAGGGCAGCCCCACATAGAGTGCATTACAGTAATCCAGCCTGGAGGTTACCAGTGCATGGACAACAGTGGTCAGGCTATCCCAGTCCAGAAACGGCCGCAGCTGTCTAACCAGCCGAAGCTGGTAAAAGGCACTCTAGGCACGAAGGCCACCTGAGCCTCTAGTGACAAAGATGGATCCAGGAGCACCCCCAGACTTCAACCTGCTCCTTCAGAAAAAGCAGGCAACTGACCGATTATCTGAACTCAGGAACCACCAACCCACAGCGCCTCTGTCTTGCTAGGATTCAGACTCAGTTTATTAGCCCTCATCCAGCCCACCACCAAATCCAGGCACCAATCCAGGGCTTGCATGGACTCTCCCAATTCAGATGTTACAGAGAAACAGAGAAAGAAGAAGAAGAATTTATTACCCACTCTTCACCCATAGGTCCCGGGGGGGGGGGGTTACAACAATTTTAACACATATAATTAAAAACCGTTAAAAACAACCTAAACAACGAGATCATGTTTGCTTTGATGGAATGCCATCTCCCCACAAACAAATCAGAATGAATGTTCAGTAAATAGCCAATGTCGTTTGACCTCCCTTGCAAATAAATCAGGATGAAAGCTCAAGAAACAGGTTGTCTGGAAGCGACATGACTAGGATCTGCCCAAATAGTAAGAATGTTATAAAGTGCAGGGGGGACATCCTAAACCCCTAACACGTGGTTTTTATATATCTGTGCATGGACAAAGCCAGTTTTAGAAAGTCTTTCAGGGTACATACCAAGGTTGTTGGGAAACAAACCTGGCATGAAATTAAATCAGATAATGTATGGATTTGCAAAAAAAAGAGCAGTTTTCTCTTTCACCCAGAAACCAGATAAAATCGACAACTACAAAACGCTGCAGCCTTTGAAGCCTCTATAGCTACTGGCTGAAGGAGTTGTGGGTTGTGTTGAGATGAGCCTTCCTTCACGATTGGTTCAGCCACTGGGTGACACGGAATGTTCTCAAGCATTCCAACTGCTTGGAGGTGGTTAGCGAAGAAGACTTGACAACAGATTGGCCTTTGTGTAAAGGCAGTAGTAGCCAGTATTGTCAGACTCGTGCTCAGCTGTGTGTGAATGTAATGTTGCATACCAGTCGTAAATGAATTGCATATTTCTCCATGGGTTCTGCTTGTGAGGAGGGTGAATGGTGGAGTGTGGGGCATTGTCCACACAAAAAGTCTGCAGATTGTGTGAGTTTCCACGTTGTCCCCCTTGCCTATTGGATTTATATAGGACCATAGGAAGCTACCTTATATTCAGTGGCAGCTGGTAGCTGAAAGCACCTTGGGCAGCCCCTTGAAAGTTTGGACTAAAATCCGGAGCGGATTGCACTGCCCCACTGACACGGAGCCAACAGCTGCCCTAGCTTATATTGAATCAGACCATTGATCCATCTAGCTCTGTGCTGTCTATATCGGTTTTTCTCAAGTTTTTTTAACTCATGCCCCCTAAAAATGCTGAACCGCTGCAACCCTGTGATGCAAATCCTACTATAAGCTGCATGAGATCGTCTTGCTTTCCAAACATGACATTTCATACTCTTATATTTTAATATTGTTAATTTTTAAATTATATTGTACATAATTTTGGAAACACTCATGCCCCCCCCCCCGAGATCGCCATGCACACCTGAGTGAGTCATGCTGACAGGGAATTTTGTAGTTCGTTGGACTGGGCGTCCTTGAGAGAACTGAAGACACAGGCCTGCAGCAAAAAGGTTGGCCTTTATTGGATGACAAATGTACGCTTGGTCAGTCTCCCTCTGAGTGAGTAGAGAACTGCAACATGGCACTGCTTGCCTGGAGTTTTTATACACTTCAGGGCAAAGAAATTAGCGTTAACGAATCAGGGAGTTTACACATCAGTGTTACACTGGCATTACAGTATTGTATAGGCATTGCAATAGACATTGCATAGTCTACATTATGTTCTAGTCAATTTGGCAATGTTTAAAACTTCACATCCCAGTACATTTTCGCCATGAGCTGAGTACTCCAGCTAATGAGCTAAGCATTTTAGTTAACACAGTCCTTCCTATGTTTTGGAGAGTACAGAGATGTTCAGTGACTGTTCACTGTTATCTTATCTTGTAGAATTCTAGCTGTTCCATTCAAACCAACACAGTCAGGGAAGATAGCTCCAAGAAGCAAAGGGTTCTGGCTGGCTACTAAACTAATTAAAATAATATAAACCTTTATAGCTTTATAAAAGAATATATTTTTATTTATTGTTTAAATAAAAGAATTCTCCATCAGTCTCCCCCGATTGAGAAACACTGGTTGTCACTGACGAGCATCAGCAATGCAGGGTTTCAGGCATGTTTCTCCCTCACCCAGTCCTACCTGGAGGTGCCGGGGGTTGAACCCGGGACCTTCTGTACGCAAGGCAATTGCTGTACTTCTACAGTCTTTCCCCATTTTCTTCTTTTTTCTTGTTAAGTCAGAGCATGCTTACAGCTTTAGGGATATCTTGATTGGGAAAGTGGAATGATAGTCACACGCTTTTATATTTCTGTCATGGCCTGATTCACACATCACGCTAAGCCAAACCATGGCTTAGTGTGAACACACAAGTATGCAAGCTCCAGGAAAGGAGATTATGTCTGCTTTGCTCCTCCCTGATCCATCTACTGCTGTGCTGCGCTCACCTAAACTATGGTTTGGGCTAGTATGTCATCCGAAGCAGAACTCGTGGTTTAGCTCTCTCCCGACTAATGAGGAGCTGTAGCCAAAGTTTGTCCTATGGCTTATGGCTCATGGTTTGTCTGAGAGAGCCAAACCATGGGTCCCATGCTCAGCTCAGTGTACCACAGAAACAGAAGGCCCAAGGGAGGCGCACAACAGCCATAATCTCATCTCTGGGAGCCCGCACATTCCCGCTAAGCCATGGTTTGATTTAGCGTGACATGCAAACCAAGCCTGTGTCTTGCCAGGAAACATTCCTAGTCCTCTGGGCTGAGAGATGACGATGGTAAAAAGAAACGTTGAGGTGGTTTCTTTGAATACCAAGTTTCCTTGTATCATAATATCGCTGACTTTTTTTCCCCTTCCTTCCTTCCTTCCTTCTCTACTCTTGATGGTTGCCAGAAGGCGTTTGTAAACACAGAGCATAGGAGTGTTGTAAATCCTGATGGGCAGCCAGATTGGCTGGCTAATTTATAATGAAACACTGTGGCTTTGGGGCTCTCTCCCTACATGTTCATCTCCTGAATCCATAAAAGGCAGCAAGAGAAATGAATGGAATTATGTAGTGGCAGAAGTGCTCAGTTCTGATGACAAGAAACAGACAACAATGCTGCACTAATTGGGACTGCCTGAAGAAGAGGTTGGCAGCTGCGGAGCGGGTTTGAAGTTAGGAGCTGACTTTCCTTCTCCCTCCAGATCCAATTTCCTTTTGTGTTGTGTCTTGTTAGATTCTAAGCCCAAGGATAGGAACTGTCTTGTTTGTTATTGAACTTTAAGCTGCTCTGGGAGTCTTTTTTTGGGGGGGGGGGGCTGAAGAGTGGGGTATACTTTCTTCAAAATAATAAATAAGTTAATATGAATTAACAGATAATACATGTGCTATGCATACCCTTTGGAGAGATCTCTCCTTAAGGGGATTGTTAACCTTTCCAATAAACAAATAAATGGGCCAACTGGCAGCCTTTGTCTGGGTAGATTTAGCCAAGGGGCTTCAAGTCTCCCACCAATTTAGATGCCTCCCTGGGCTCCTTCTAGGAGGAAGGGCAGGATACAAATTTGATAAATAAATAATAAATAAATAAAAGTCACAGGCAACAGCTGTCACCTCCCTTCCCTGCTCACAAGCTCCCAGATGTTGGCCACAGTAGAAAAGAGGATGTTGGGCTAGATGGGCAGTTGGCCTGAGTCTACGGAGCAGTTCTTACATTCTTAAACTAGCTTCAGTGGTATGCCTTCCTCTGGTGCAGCTACAGTTCTACAAAGATGAGGAGACGTCATTGCTTGAAGCCCCCATCCCAGTTCCCTAACAAAACAGATGATATTCAGCAGTCATTTCTGTGTCACCCGTCAGCGTACAAAGTATTTAACCATTTTTTCCACTTACCCTGGCATTCGTTTACTGTAGGTCAGGCTGAATTATCCCAGGACACTCAGAAACCTTCATGGATGAGCAGGGTTTTAAACCTAGATCTCTCACAAAGCAAAGCAAACATTCTACCCCGCTGGCCCTTTAAATGCTGAATATTCTTCAAATGCCATTTTTTCCCTTTGCTTTGCCTTATCTAGTACAGTACAGTGTTGTCTGACAGTGGGTCCCCAGACATTGTTGGACTATGGCTCCCATCATCCCTGACCCAGAGACTGGAGATGATGGAAGGTGTAGTCCAATGTCATCTTTGTTGTTGTTGTTATGTGCCTTCAAGTCGATTATGACTTATGGCAACCGTATGAATCAGTTGACAATGAGGACATTGAACTTGTCAAGGATTATCAATACCTCGGCACAGTCATTAACCAAAATGGAGACAATAGTCAAAAAATCAGAAGAAGGCTAGGACTGGGGAGGGCATCTATGAGAGAACTAGAAAAGATCCCCAAATGCAAAGATGTATCACTGAACACCAAAGACAGGATCATTCAGACCATGGTGTTTCCGATCTCTATGTATGGCTGTGAAAGTTGGACAGTGAAAAAAGCGGATAAGAGAAAAATCAACTCATTTGAAATGTGGTGTTGGAGGAGAGCTTTGTGCATACCATGCACTAGGTGTTAGAACAAATTAAACCAGAACTATCGCTAGAAGCTAAAGTGATAAAACTGAGGTTATCATACTTTGGACACATCATGAGAAGACATGATTCATTAGAAAAGACAATAATGCTGGGAAAAACAGAAGGGAGTAGAAAAAGAGGAAGGCCAAACAAGATGGATCGATTCCATCAAGGAAGCCACAGACCTGAACTTACAAGATCTGAACAGGATGGTTCACGACAGATACTCTTGGAGGTCGCTGATTCAAAGGGCCGCCATAAGTCATAGTCCACTTGAAGGCACATTACAACAACAATGAATCAGTGACCTCCAAGAGCATCCGTCATGAACCGCCCTGTTCAGATCTTGTAAGTTCAGGTCTGTGGCTTCCTTTACGGAATCAATCCATCTCTTGAAGAACGCATATATAAAAAGAGCCTGGCTGCTGGAGCAGACTAAAGGCTCATCCATCCAGCATCCTGTTCTCACAGTGGCCAACCAGATGCCTTTTCTGGGAAGGCTGCACTCTCCCCTCTTGCTTTCCTCCCAGCAACTGGTATTCAGACGAATACTGGCTCCAACAATTTATTTATTTTATTAGTCGCCCATCTGGCTGCCTGTCCAGCCACTCTGGGCGACATACAAAATAAAAACATACAAATACATTAAAACATTAAAAATCTCAACAATAATAATAAAACCTAACCTACTCCAAAAGCCTGCCTGAAGAGCAATGCGGGGAGAACATAGCCATCGTGGCTAGTACCCATGGATAGCCTAAACTTCCATGAATTTATTTTATTTGTTGTTGTTTTTCAACAATTTATATGCCTTTTAACACCATAGTTTCTAAGTGATGTTCAGTAAGTTTTTTTAAAAAGATACAGAAGATAAAATCAGTTTAAAAGTTTACTTAAAATACCTGCTAACATTTTGAAAAGTCTTCACCAAGTGCCTGTCTAATCTCGGCTGGGAGACACTTCCACGGAAGTGGGCCCACAATACTGAATGTGCAGCTCCTGGTGAATGCAAGTGGTGCATTTAAGACATGGGGGACCACTAGCAACATTTTTCTAATCATCTTCTGAAGCCATCCAGGTTGGGGCTATCAGTAATTTACTGCCTCTTCTTTTTTTTGAGATGTGTGGTTGGCCCCAAACTATATTTCAGGACAGGGCGAATGCTGCTCCAAGGATGTGGGGTAGATAACCAGATATTGACAGTCAGGGGGCTGTTTTCTTGCTTGACCACAGGACATCCTAGAAGGGGGCAATCTGCGTGTGCCGCTGCAGGAGCTTCACCAAATGATCCTCACCCCAATCAAAGCTTACTCTTCTCGGAACTTGACGGTGGATGATCACGGACGGGATTCCGAGCCCCATCGCACGTCTTCTCTGATTGGCTCAGACAGCCAAGGGTCCGACTGCAAGGACTCCGCCTCCGGGGGAATGCCACATCACCGCTTGCCGGGCTGCGAGGGAGAATCCGGAGGGGGCCCTTTGCCAGAAGGCGACATCCCAGGACAGTTTACTAAGGTGATGGGCAAAGGTAAGGAAGGATCCATTACTGTGGATGGGCTTGCTCCTAGGTGAGAGATTAGAGCAGCCGTACGAGGTGGTGGATGTGAATTCACCTGGCTTCCAAGTAAGAGGTGGGATGTTGGGGAGCCTGCGACTCATGAGGGCATGAATGCAGCTCACAAATGAATACCCAGTGTGCTTTGGTGATTTTGCAATGTTGCTTTGATAGATTTGTCGCATTTATTGTGTGTTGCGGTGCTGTTCTTTTGTATTAATATTCCGTTTGCCACTTTAGGGGCCTTTGGGCCCCAAAGCAGTGTACAAATAAACCATAATGTTCCTTTCTTGCTGCTCTTCAGCATTGTCTGATGTTGTGAAATGCCTCACTCTCTGCGGTTGTCATTAGTGCTACTTGTCAGACAGCCTCACCTGGGCAAAGAGTGGTAAGTTGGCTGCATTTGTTCAGAGAACTGCGTGATGAGAATCAAATAGAATTAGTCTTCAGACCCAAGAACCACTCCAACCTGAAATGTGGGCTCTTTTTAAACTGTCTTGTGTATGATTTTTACATTTACGTTTACCTGTATCTACGCGTCTTTTTAGACCTGCATTTCCTCCTCAGTTATATCTGTCAATGGCGGCTGGTGGCTCCATGGCAGTGGAATCCATAGAATTCAAATTGTGATGCAATACAGGCAATAAAAGAAACAATTAAAATACAATTAAAAATCAGTATGAATACTGAATGCAATGGATGTGCCGTCTCCTGTCTTCAACCACAAAGAAACACGCCACAGACTACCAGAATAAAGCTCACAGACCTCTGGTGGTCCACAGACCACATTTCGGAACCGCTGGGCTAGATGGACCCGTCTTCTGACTCAGATGAAGAAGCTTCATAAGGTCTTCACAAGCCGTAGATCAGCCTTTCCCAACCTGGTGCCGTCCACATGTTTTGGAGCCCCATTATTTATGTATTTATTTATTTTCTTCTGTTCCTAAACCACCCTCCATCCCAAGGTGGTTTACAAGCAGATCAATAAAATACAGATAAAAGAACCATTTAAAACATTAGGACAAAATCTAGCAGCAAAACAGATGAAAATGCAGCAGCAGACGTAATAGTCTCTAGATTCCAAAACCTTGGAGAGTATAATCAGCACCACCAAAAGCCTGGTTGAACAAATGTGTTTAGACTTGGTTCTGGAAGCCTATCAACGTAGCGGCTAACCGCACCTTTAGGGGCAGAGGATTCTATAGTTGGGGTGCCACTTTGGAGAAGGCCCTGTTCCATATCACCATACAGTGAGCAATCCCTGGTGACGGGAACATGAGAAGGGCCCCCTCTGCCAATCTCAGGGCCTGAGGCAGCTGGTAAAAGGGAAGGGCTATATAACAACCATCCCTTCACCATTGGCTGCACTGGCTGGGGCTGATGAGAACTGTATTTCAAAACATCTGGAGGGCACCAAATTGGAGGAGGCTGCCCCGGAGACAAGAAGCAGAACCTTTTGGGGGAGGAAGGTTCACAGCTCAGTGGCAGGAAATGGAAATGGACTGCCTTCGATTCTGACTTATGGCGACCCTATGAATAGGGTGTTCATGGCAAGCGGTATTCAGAGCGGGTTTCCCATTGCCTCCCGCTGAGGCTAGTCCTCCCCAGCTGGCTCAGCTTGCCACAGCTGCACAAGCCAGCCCCTGCCTTGTCCACAACTGCCAGCTGGGGGGCAACTGGGCTCCTTGGGATTCTGCAGCTGGCCCATGGCTGCACAGGTGGCAGGGCACGTAACCCCTGAGCCACTCATTGTGGGGTGATCTTTAGCTGGCCCTTAACACCCAGGAGACACGAGCGGGGATTTGAACTCACCGACTCTGGACTCCCAGCCAGGCTGTCCTCCCCACTGTGCTATACCAGCTGTTGCTCAGTGGCAGAGCAAAGGCTCTGGGCTCAGTCCCAGAGAAAGAATGTTAGGAAACCTCCAGACTGTATTTTTGCAGAAGGGATTCAAGCACATGCCGAGAAATTTAGATTTACACAATTAAGCAGATTAAAGTGCTATTTCGCCCTAGTACTATAAATCCACATTTTTTTAAAAAATGGAACTTTTTGCAGTTTTGAAAGTGACAGGGAAATGCATTGAAAAGTGTAGGATGAACAGATGATTAATGGGAAGACGTATACACACCTTGCAGGCAAATCATAGAATAGTAGAGTTGGAGGGGGCCTATAAGGCCATCAAGTCCAGCCCCTTGCTCAATGCAGGAAATACTCAAATCAGGCTTAATGCTCATTGTCGTATAACCTCCCCAGAAACAAATCAGAACTACTAATGTTCAGTGAAATCTCTTCTAACCTCCACATAAGCTGTGTGCAAGCAGATCAGGAAGAATGCTCAACAAATTATCTAGAGCAGCTTTTGGGAAACACGAAAGATCCTTCTCTACCTAAGACCCTAGGAAGCGGCCACCTGCCAAAGATCACGCTGGGCTATAAGGCCCAGTGCTCTGCATCACCATGTGCCCATCTCTGCCCCCTTGTGGCAAGCCACAGACTTTACTCCCTGAGACTGCATCTGACCTGTCCACTCAAAGGCCCTTCGAGTAGCTTTTCCATATTGGAGCAGAAGGCTGTCGACCCAGCTGCTTCCTTTTTATAAATAGACTTAAATGAAGTAATTCCAGATTGACACCATAGTAACAGGGAGCAAAATAAGGAGCTAAAGAGAGAAAGGCATTAATGGAATCTAGTGCGTGTGTGCGTGCGTGCACATTCTTTGTGGATTGCTGTTCTGTTGGTGGCAGCTCTGCTGAGGTCCCTGCAAAAGGGACAGTTTGAATCCTTTCTTAACATGAAAAAGTTTGAAACAGGTGCAGTTTTCCACCCAAGTGAATAAAAGTTCCTGTCTGACTCTCTTCCTGCCCCCACTTTTAAAATTACTGTTGTTATTTGCAGTGTGTACCCAGCTCCTTGTCTCCAGACCAGATGAGGAGAACATAAGCTCCTATCTACAGCTCATTGACAAATGCCTAATTCATGAGGTGAGTCATAGAATCATTGAATCATAGAGTTGGAAGGGGTCGATGAGGCCATCGGGTCCAACCCCCTGCTCAATACAGGAATCCAAATTAAAGCATCCCCGACAGGTGGCTGTCCAGCTGCCTCTTGAAGGCCTCCAGGGTTGGAGAGTCAGCCCCAGTCATTTCTGGGGGGGGGTCTTTGCATAATTAGTGTTCTTTCCTCATGGCTTAAAGAACACCCTCTGGATTTTCCTGGTGTGCCAAGATAAGAGTTTCTTGCACAAGTGTGGCATGGGGGGATTCAGGGGAGAAATAGCACCTAGGCCAGCCTTTGCCAATCTGGTGCCTTCCAAATGCAGCCGATAGGAGTTGTAGTCCAGAAACAGCTGGAGGGCACCAGGGTGGTGAAGGCTATACTAGGCTATCTAGGATGAATTATGTGAACAAGTGTATAAATTATTTTTTTTAAGTTATTCAAAACGGTTTTTAAAAATTATTTCAAACAGCTTCAAAAATATACTATAAGCTGAGACCGGTAGGGGAAACACCACAGCTAATGAGCTGTATCGGTTTGCAATAATATTTATTTATTTATATTTATGAGATTTGTATCGCTTCATCCCAAAGAAGCCCAAGTTAACAACAGCAAACATGCATTCTAAAAACATTCTGAAAACAGTTACATTCTTCCATACAGTGATATCCGGGTCGCCAGGAACAGTCTTCTTCCGCTATCAAACACCTAGGTAAACAGGAATGTTTTCACATTCCTCCTAAAAGTCATTAATGTTGGAGACAGATACACCTCACTCGGAGCCACCACTGAAAAGGCCCTGTCATGGGTCAGTGCCAACCAAGTAGCCCCCAGTGGTGGCAACCCCAGCATTTTGGCACATCCAAGCCCTTGTTTGGTTGCAAATGCTCTGCACTCAAGCCACCTGCTCCCAGCTAGGTTTGTTCATATTTTTGGGAGGGGTGTGGAGGAGTTATGAGACAGTGCTAGCAGGTGCCTCATAGAACATTGTTGTCCTTAGTCACCCACCACATACGCACACAAAGACCTCGGCCCCCAACCTCACACCTCTCTCCCATGCAACTTTTCTTCTCCCCCCACAACCAATTGGCTGCTTTGAGACTTTTGGTGTCAGACAAAGCCCTTCTGCGTCTCTCCACTTGCTTTGAGAAGATCCCCAAAACCTTGTTCAGGACTTAGTGATTTTTGTTTGTTTGTTGAACACTGTCCTCATTTATAGGTGGCTTTTCCACCTCAAATGCCCTCAAAGTGGCATATAATTAAAAAAATGCAAGTTAAACAAAATAATCGCAAATGTTAAAACAGTGCCGCCTTAGAAACCGGAGCAGCACAAAAGGAAGGTGTGGAAGGGCCATAGTTCAGTGGCAGAGCATCTGCTTTGCATGCAGAAGGTCTTGGGTTGAATCCCTGCCATCTCCAGGTAGGGTTACAAATGTCCCCTTCCAGAAACCCTGGAGAGCCAATGCCAGTCAGTGTCGACAACAGGGATGTAGTCCTCCAGGGTCTCGAGAGATCTTGGAACCCTTACTTTTTGCAGGAGCAGGGTGCCAGCCAGATCTCTATGTCTCCATCTTCCTACGAGCCAATCAGGGTGAAAGGGGAGTGTATTAGCCACTGAGAACTAACATATCTCCTTGTCCTTTCCTGCTGATTGGAGCCAATTGGAGGGAAAGGAGGTGAGTCAGCCACTGAGAAGACTCTTCTCAGCAGCTAACACTCCCCCCCCTTCAAGCTCCTTGGGATGTCTGTTGTTGTGGGAGAAGGCATGAACAAGGATCTAATTCTCAACCCAGCAGCAAAAAAAGGGTGTGTGTGGCTGTGACTACCATGAAGGGACCCTGCACTTCTGAATTTGCCACTACACCACTGGTAGACAGTATAGAGCTGGATAGATCAGTGGTCTGACTCAGTGCAAAGCAGCTTCCTTTGTCCTTATGCGGAACAGAGCCAGTTGGGGGAGTGGCCTGAGGAGAAGGCCTGAAGGGCCAGATAGAGAGGACTGGACGACCACATTCGGCCTGAGGTTCCCCTCCTGTCTTGTATGGGTTGCATGGGGTTCCTGATGGCAGGTAGGATGCCAGCCACCTTCACAGGAACATGGCCGGAGCACCTCATCAGACCTTTGCATGTTAAGTGCGCACCCCCTTTCCCTGTCAGTCTCACGCATGACCTTTTGAATGCCTGAAGAGGGCTGTTGAGGGCTGCTGAGGGCTGCCAATCCCACCATCCTGAAACAAGGAAGATGGAGGACAATTCAACGTGGGAATGCTGTTTTAGGGGGCAGCCTCATTTTGGGTGCACGGTGCAGTTCTCTCCAGAGACCGCCTTGCGTCCCCATGGGCCGATGGTGGGTGGGTGGTCCTTACTGCTTGCTCCTAAGCCCAGCCCTTGCTCCAGCTTGTTCAGGATTGTCTACAGCACTGACTGGCAGCAGCTGTCCAGGTTTTCAGACAGAGGACATGCGCAACCCTTCATGGAGATTCCAGGGATTGAACTTGGGGCCTTCAGCATGCAGGTATCAGAGCTTAGTAGACAGCACACTGCTCTGGGTCGAAAAAATGAGATCTGTTCAGTGCAAAGCATCACAGGTATTTTTTTCCCTCAAGAAAACAAAGAACAGGCCCCCTTCTGCAGCCAGTAGAGGCTTTATTGTTTCAGCCAAAGGCCATGTTAAGCATCCTGTTAGTTAAAACAATTGATGCTCAAGCATCCCCAGCCCCCAGGGTCGAGGCTGCTAGAATAGCAGCTTGCTTGAGAGGCTACATTTATAGCCAAGGTGGGATTTGAGTTGGCAGTTTCTCAGCTCATAGATCACACCCATAACCACCCCAGTCCCCTGTCCTGTATGGCAAGCTATTTATGAAATAGAGGGCATGGCAGGATCAGACCTTTGGACCATCTTTCCCCATCTCTTCAAAGTCTCAGCCCTAGAGGAAAGGGAGAAATCTCCTGAGGTGCACATAAGGTTGCCTGCAACGGCTCTGTGGGGTCTCAGCCAATATTCGTAACCAACATGACTGTCATGTAAAGTTTCTGAATTTTTGATCCTATGGGAACCTAAAGAATTTTGTCACTTGCCATGAAATACGGTCTGCTGTGCGGGAGAAGCTAAGCAGGACGGGAGTCTGGTTGGTTGCACGTAGAAGGAGCAGTCCTTGGTGTCAAGAGATCAGAGGAGGCTATTTACACATGTGCACACACACTCATGCCTCACCCCAAAAGAGGGTGTCCCCAGGGCTGCAATATCCATGCAGTTCAATCCCTTGGTTTGTGGGGTCTTCTTTAATGACCCACACGTAGGAAAGTGTCTGAAGTTCAATTTGTCTTCCCCAAAGGGTAATCAGTTGGGTCAACCCTCCTAGGAAAATAGATTTCAGACTTTACATTCAGAACTTGCTGCTTGGTTACAGTGGGGGCTTTCCCCCTTTTATTCATTTATTATTATTATTATGTTGCCTCCTCCTCTCTCCCCCTCCCCTTCTTTTGCGCAGGCATTTACAGAGACCCAGAAGAAAAGGTTGTTGTCATGGAAACAGCAGGTGCAAAAACTCTTCAGGGCTTTCCCTCGGAAATCCATCCTCGACCTCTCGGGGTATCGACAGCAAAGAACGTAGGTTTGGGCCTTTGCCTCTCAAATTTGGGGCCTGGGAGGGGGGCTGTGGCTAGGCTGGCACCATGATGCCAGACCGTGCGTGGCTCAGTGGGGTGGAAGACAGGAGGCCCAGGCCTTGAGCGGGTCGAGAAGACAAGAGTGAGACTGAAGTGTCTGGAGCAGAAGGAGAATCACTGGCCAGGAAAGTTTTCAGTCTGAAGCACCAAAGGACTTGCCCAAAGGGGAAACAGCTCAGATCCAGAAGCTCCTATTTTAGAGATGAGGGCAAAGTTTGCCAAATAAAATAACCATACACTGGCAATAAAAAACTAAGACACAGCACTGGCAAATTAAGGTGGCTAAAAACAACTGACACTCAGAGCAGGTTGAACAATCCAGGTGAAACCTCTTGAAAGGACTCAGGCAAACAAATGTGTCTTTAACTTGGCACCTAAACAATAACAGGATCTGCATTAGTCACACCTCTGAAGCAGAAGATGTTCTGCAGGTGCCACTGCAGAGAAGGCTCTCTCCTGCATCATCTTCACATGGTGGATTTCCCTACACAATGGAGTTCGGGAAAAGCCCCCTTTGACAAGGGCAAACTGGTATAGAGAGAGATGCTCCTCCGGAAGGCTTCCTACAACCCGAATCAAACATCTCGTGTGAAGCGTTCCCTCCCCTTAAATATTAGACAGGCACCATCTCAGTTGTCTTTTTAGCACCTACTGAAGACCTTCCTCTTTCAACAAGCCTTTTAAGTAGAGACCTTCTCCCAGTCTGTGTCTGTGCTGCAATTGCTTTCTAAGATGTTTTTAAAGTTGTTGTTTAAAGATGTTTTTAAAGTTGCTACTTAAAGATGTTTTTAAAGATATTTTGTTTTAATATGTTTTGAAGTCTTTTGTTTTTAAGATGTTTTAACATGCTTTTAGTGTTTTTGTTTGACGCCCTGAGCTCCTTTTGGGATATAAATCTAATAAATAAATAAAATAAAGTGTTGATTGCAGAGGAAGGCTTAATTTCCAGGTTTTTAAAGAAATATTTGCATTATTTAGGAGCACAGGAGCCTGCCTTATACTGAGTTAGACCATTGAGCCATCTAGCCTGGTAATGTGTACACACTGACTTGGCAATGTCTACACCAATTTCAGGAAATGAACATTTCCAGCCCTACCTAGAGATGTCAGGAATTGAACCTGGGGCCTTCTGCATGCAGATCAGATGCTCTGCCACTGAGCTACGGCCATAATTTATGTTAATGCAAATGCTTGCAAATCCAGAAACTAATTATTAGAATTCGTATGCAATAAATTAATCATTTATTTTAAAAGTGTTGACATAAAGTAGTAAAACATAAATATTGCTGTAATTAATACTTTGAATTAAGGACCATTGGTATTATCTTTGATTTTGAACAGCGGTACTAACCAGCTAAATCTCTGGCTCCAAATAAAAATGCAATATATTTCCAAACGAGGGGTAGCTTTTGAGTTTGTAGTGGGCTCCTTGATGGAATGGAGGTCAGTGGATTTGTTTTGTTTTTCCAGGCGAGGCTTTGGCCAGTCGAACTCCTTACCGACAGCTGGATCTGTAGGTGCAGGGATGGGCCGCCGGAACCCACGCCAGTTCCAGATCCCTTCCCGAAATCTCCCCACCACGCGGCTCGGCCTCTTGGGCTCCAGTGGCCTTCTGGGAGCCGCCCAGCGCAGTGCAGCTGCGAATCCCACCATCTTGAAACAAGGAAGACAGGTGCGTATCCGCCCGTTTGCAGGCACCTCCTTGAAGCGAAAAAGAAGGAGGGCCAGTTGCCAAGTGAGGCAAGACAAATGGGGCCAAGCCAGAGGGGGGCAACCTGCAAGGAATGATTATCACGCTGGTATGGAATGGAAGGGCTGCCTCAGCGTATAATGAGGTGGAGCTAAAATGGAAATGGACTGCCTTCAAGTCGATCCCGACTTATGGTGACCGTATGAATAGGGTTTTCATGGTAAGCAGTAGTCAGAGGGGGTTTACCATTGCCTCCCTCTGAGGCTGAGAGGCAGTGACTGGCCCAGTTGCCCAGTGAGCTTCATGGCTGAGAGGGGATTTGAACCCTGGTCTCCCAGGTCATAGTCCAACACACTAACCACTACACCACACTGGCTCTCGAGGTGGAGTTAATTAAGTAGGAAAAGAAAAGGGAGATGGGAGCTGCCATCAGGCAAGAATCCCTAAGGAAAACAGGATGAGGCAGTGTGGTGTAGTGGTTAGAGTGTCAGACTAGGACCTGGAAGACCAGGGTTCAGATCCCCTCTCAGCCATGAAGCTCACTGGACGACCTTAGGCCAGACACTCTTGTTTTAGCCTAACCTACCTCACAGGTTGGTTTTGTGCGGATAAAATGTGAATGATGGCCACTACTTCAGATGAGGCTAAAAAGAACCTCCATGTCCAAAATCAATAACTCATGAGTGCTGGGGGCAAATAGCAGGGGATAGCCCTCAATTTCAAGTTCTTTATGTGGGCGTCCCAGAAGCATCTGGCTGGCTGGTATTGAAAACTAGATGGACTTTTTTAATATGCAACAATATTTATTTATCGCTTGATTATAATAAAACCTCAAGTGGTTTACCACAAATATTAAAATTATCAATTAAATACAGGTAAACAAAGAATTAAAAACATTTAAAAGATAAATTAATATTAACAGCAAGCTAAAACAAAATTTAGCTCCACCAAAATGGAGAAAATAGTCAAGAAATCAGAAGAAGGCTAGGACTGGGGAGGGCAGCTATGAGAGAACTAGACAAGGTCCTCAAATGCAAAGACGTATCACTGAACACTAAAGTCAGGATCATTCAGACCATGGTATTCCCGATCTCTATGTATGGGTGTGAAAGTTGGACAGGGAAAAAAGCGGGTAAGAGAAAAATCAACTCATTTGAAATGTGGTGTTGGAGAAGAGCTTTGCAGATACCATGGACTGCGAAAAAGACAAAGAATTGGGTGTTAGAACAAATTAAACCAGAACTATCGCTAGAAGCTAAAATGATGAAACTGAGGTTATCATACTTTGGACACATCATGAGAAGACATGATTCACTAGAAAAGACAATAATGCTGGGGGGAAAAGAAGGGAGTAGAAAAAGAAGGCCAAACAAGAGATGGATTGAGTCCATCAAGGAAGCCACAGACCTGAACTTACAACATCTGAACAGGGTGGCTCATGACAGATGCTGTTGGAGGTCACTGATTCATAGGGTCGCCATAAGTCATAATCGACTTGAAGGCACGTAACAACAAAATGAGATTAACACATCAGCATCTGTGTGTCTGGATAGACTTGCCTAAACAGAAATGTTTTAAGCAGGCAGTGAAAAGGGTAGAGCAGAGGCGCCTGCCTCCTGTCAATAGGCAGGGAGTTCCAAAGTATAGAGGCTGGATCTGGGTCTGAACCAGCAATTCGTATAAATCATTTTGGTGGGCCTGTGGGAGAAAGAGGCTATTGAAAAGATGTCATTTTGACTGAAATTTGGGATTGGAATGGGGAAGGTGTCCTCCCCCACTCTCATGCACACCCACACAAGCAAACACACGCACACACAAATGCAGTTGTGACATCCATGTCCCAGAGAGAGAATCCAAGCCCATGAACAGTTCTCAAAGCCCAATGTATACATTCCTTAAGTCATCCTATTTCCAGTTTCCTTTGTCAGGCTAAATTGAGTCCGTCTTATTTTTTTTTATTTCAAAAATAAAAAGGAGAAAAGGATTGAGGCAGCCAGAATGGTCTGCAGGCATTTCCTGTTTTCACTCTCTTCTATGCTGTAAAGAAGGCCTGTATAGGGGGCAAGGAGAAGGGAGGGAGCAGAGCTTGGAAAAGTTACTTTTTTGAACTACAAGTCCCATCAGCCCAATCCAGTGGCCATGCTGGCTGGGACTGATGGGAGTTGTAGTTCAAAAAAGTAACTTTTCCAAGCTCTGGCGAGGGAGGGAATGCTTTGAGGATAGGAGAGAAAGGACTTGGGGTGGGGAGTGGTGTTTTCAGGCACATGCATTTTTTTTTTTTTTAAAGTGCCGTGTTTAGAAAGTTAAAACACAGGACACTTCCAAGCGGTTGCTGTTTTCGGATGGGATTCAATAACATATTGAAATGCAGATTCAGGTTCTGCAGTTACAGCTGATTGGGAGGTCTTGCACAACCAACCCACTTCCCAAAAAGATCAGAGTTTTTGCAATAAGGAAAGCGATGGCAAAATGGCACTGGAAAGTGTGGAAATAACACTTGATTTGACGCAGCAGCATCTCACCGCCCTGCAAACAAATGAGACTGAGTGCTCATTTAATAGCTAATGTTGGCTAATCTCCCTGCAAACAAATCAAGGTTTCAGATGGGACAATCCCACCCCTACCTGGAGATGCTGCCAGAGACTGAAACTGGGATCTCCTGCACACAAAGCAGGCGCTCTAACACTGAGCCACTGCCCTTCCCCAATGATGGTAGCACCACTAGCGGTACTTCTCTGGCGACCTCCAGGTGGCTGCCATTGTAGTTGCCCAAGAGCGAGGCATTGTGGGTAATTACAATGGCAGCTACTCAGTGCTGATTAGACGAACAGTAACTGCAAAAGCTAAATTAGAAGCTAAAATGAGGAAACTGAGGTTATCATACTTTGGACACATCATGAGAAGACATGATTCACTAGAAAAGACAATAATGCTGGGAAAAACAGAAGGGAGGAGAAAAAGAGGAAGGCCAAACAAGAGATGGATTGATTCCATCAAGGAAGCCACAGACCTGAACTTACAGGATCTGAACAGGGTGGTTCACGACAGATGCTCTTGGAGGTCACTGATTCATCGGGTTGCCATAAGTCGTAGTCAACTTGGAGGCACATAACAACAACTGCAAAAAACATTAGGGCAGCCCACTGCCTGTGGATGCTTCCTGCAGGCACCAGGCCTGATTACATATCTGTACTGTTTCATTGCTGTACATTGCCCTGATAGTTTATGAAAAGGCGATATATAAATCCTTTCATTAATAAACAAACAAGCATCACCTAAGGCGCACTCCTTTTCCACAGAATCCATTTCTACACCAGTTTATCGAAAGCACCATAGGAACTAGGCCCATCTAGCTCAGTATTGTCTACACTGACTGGCAGTGGCTCTCCATAGTTTCAAACAGATCTTTCCCAGCCCTGCCTGGAGATGCCAGAGATTGAATCTGGGACCTTCTCCATGCAAAGCAGGTGCTCACTATAGAGTTACGGCCCCTCCCCAGAGTCGATTGTTTATTTATTTAACAAAATTTATATACCGCTTGAATGTATAGACCTCTAAGCAGTTTACAAAAAAACATGAAAATTATTAAACAGTTAAGAACAAGTAATTAAAAACTCATTTAAAACAAATAAAACAGCTACTAAAAAGATTAAAACAGATCAGAATCTGTGCGTCTGGAAAGGCTTACCTAAACAAGAAAGCTTCCAGGAGACAGCTAAAAGAATATAGTGAAGGCCCCTGCCTGATGTCAGTAAGCAGGGGGTTCCAAAGAATAGGTGCCACACCTACAAGGTGCTTACAAGTGCAGAACAACATTATGTGGCACTTGTAACAGGGCCTGTTCCACTGAGCGAAGTGCTTGAGTCGGCATATATGGGGCAATGCAGTCTCCCAAGTAAACTGGTCCCAAGCTCTTAAGAATTAGGAACACCTTGAAGGCCCGGTACCAAATTGGCAACCTGTGCAGATCTCTGAGCAGAGGTGTTATATGCTGAGAGGGTCTCACCCCTGTCAGCAATCTGGCTGCATCATTCTGCATTAACTGCAGATTCCGGGTCAAGCACAAGGGAAAACCCCACATGGAGTGCACTGCAGGAATCCAGTCTTGAAATCTTCACTGCCTGAACTACTGTGGGCATACTCCCATTATAACGAAGAGCCTTGGAGATGCTCTTGCCAAGTAACAAAATGTGAGAACCCCTGACTTAGAATGGCTGCTCCTCACTGCATACGCCACACTGATACATTTCCAGTGTGACCCGGTGTGCCGTATCATGTAATTTCCTGATGCCTTCCTGATCTCTAGCATGATAGGTTCTGCAACACACAGAGCCGGAAGGAATATAAATTATATTTATAATAAATGTGAACTTTCCTAATTCACGCTTTCTGAAAAACATAGCCATTCTTCAAAATGCACCCTTCTCCAAATTTTGCACTGCATTTCCCCAGCCGAGTAATGAGTACAAAATGAATGTGTGAGTGAAAATAAAATACACAAACACATTTATAAAGGGTAAATTGCTTTGCAAAAATGTGTATATTAGGCAAAATTGCATACAAAAATGTCTGTGGTAGGAGAAATTTGCACCAAAACGCTGATAAATTTTCATGAGGACTTCAGTTTTTTTATATATATTTATTTATTTAAATCTGCAATCTGGTTTGGAAATGTGGAGAACTGAAGCTGAGACTGGAAAAATGAAACGCTGAGAGAAACTGAGCCAAACAGCTTCTCCCCTCCCTACTTTTACCTTCGCCTCCCTCCCTGTCTGCATTTGTGGCTTGCTTTGCCTTCATGACGCGCACTCTGCCTTCTGCCTTGTAGAACCTTTGGTTTGCAAACCCTGGAGGGAGCAACAGCATGCCCAGCCGGACTCACAGCTCAGTGCAGAGGACGCGCTCGTTGCCAGTCCACACCTCTCCACAGACCATGCTTATGTTTCAGCAGCCAGGTAGGCCAAAGGCATTTTCTTCCTTTTATCAGTCATCACCCTCTCTCTCGTCTCCCTAAGCAGACGATGGATGTTTGGCAAGCAGAACAGAGGAAGCTGCATTATACCAAGTCAGACCATTGGTCCATTCAGCTCAGTACTGTCTACACTGACTGGCAGCAGCTCTCCAGCCCTACCGGGAGATGTCGGGGATTGAACCTGGGACCTTCTGCATGCAAGTCATGTTATGCACATGGAGAGTAACTTAGTGGTCTGAGCTGTGTGTGCCAGTGTGTGTATTTACCTAAGTAGCAAGCTTTTGCCCTGCATTTAGACCACTGAGACTTAAGACTCAGTGGAGTGGGGCAGGGGGGCGGGACATTCAATCCTTTTCTTCAGAGCATTGAAAGTGCGAGTGTATTAATTTAATCCATTCATCCTCTGGGGACATCAAGGCCAGAAGGAGAGCCCTTGCTGCTGAACTAATTCTTGAAGATTTAACCGATTCATGTCAAAACAAGAAATATAGGATATGTGGCTTTGACTTGTTTTTAAATAACGATATTTTTTCTGTTTTGCTATATTAATTATTATGATAATTTGTGTTAATTTGCTGTTACCTTCTTTGGGCTTCCCTTGGGGAGGGAAAGAGGGATATAAACATGTATTTCTTTGTTTATTATTAGAATTATTAGCCGCTTGTTACTCGAAGGTCTCCAAGCGACTGATAACAAATGAAATTAAAAATCATTGCCCAAGGTGTGCACACTTGTTATTTCTGCCCCCACCCTCATCTTTGGCCAAACAGATTTTGAAGGGGTTTTGTTTTGTTTTTAAAGGAGTGCCAAAACCTCATTGACCTCTTCCTGAGGTGGTGGTTCATAGCACCTTCATCTTGCTTAAAAATCAGCTGTCTGCAGTCCAAAAAGAACAAATAATGGCGCTTTCAGACTGTCACTATTTTCAGGTGGGCTTTGATCACATGCCGGCAAATTCAGCAACTAAAGCGGATTGGGAGGGGCATAGAATCATAGAGTTGGAAGGGGCCTATAAGGCCATCAAGACCAACCCCTGGAATCCAACTTAAAGCATACCCGACAGGCGGCTGTCCAGCTGCCTCTTGAATGCCTCCAGTGTTGGAGAGCCCACCACCTCCCTAGGTCATTGGTCCCATTGTCATATACCTCTAACAATTAGGAAGTTTTTCCTGATGTTCAGCCGAAATCTGGCTTCCTGCAACTTGAGCCCATTGTTCCGTGTCTTGTGCAACAAATCTGCTTCTCTCAATGCTGAACTTTTTCTGATGGGGAAAGTGCATTGGAAAGCATGGGATAACACTTGCTTTGGCACAATAGTGTCTAATTTCCCTGCAAACAAATCAGAACGAACGCTCAGTAATGTCTGGAAGCATGCTGAGAGAACAGTCAGCCAGCCTAAAATGGAAAAATCAAAATCTTTTTCTCCAGGAAGAGTACGTTGTAGCCTGAAGTTGCTTCAAGTTACGGGAAATGCAATCAGCTGCACTAGAAATGCTTCATGTTTGCCTTGAAACGCGCTTCCCGTTGCTTTTTCAGAGTTCCAAGTACCGGTGACAGAACCTGACATCAATAACAGGCTGGAATCCTTGTGCCTCAGTATGACAGAACATGCCCTGGGGGGTAAGTACTACTTTCCCCCCCATTTCCATCTGGGCAGCCAATTACACATGATGCAAACTGAGGGGGTAGAATTCAGGACTCTCCACATCAGACTGCAGCTAGGGGATCTGAGTTGGGGGACAAGGGAACACACACGCGCGCACACAGAAACACACCCCTTTGGAGAAAGGCTGTAGCTCAGTGCTAGAGTCTCTGCTTTGCCTCCAGAAGGTCCCAGAATCAATCCCTGGCATCTCCAGGTACAACTGGAAAAGACTCCTTACCTGACAGCTGCTTAGACATTACTGAGCCAAGTGAACCAATGGTCTGACTCGGTAATAGGCAGCTTTCTGTGTTCCTCCCTGCATGCAGTAAACTAGCACACACCCTTTTCCCTGATGACTGAGTTTACTACATGCAGGGAGCTTTTCACATAGAGGAGTGTTCCAAAAACTAAAACAAGCAATCCCCATCCCCAGTTACAGCCTGAAGTGGCGCAGTTCAGCATTCATCCCCCTTGTTCAAAATGTGCAGAACAGCCTTGGCACAGAACCTCAATTCCCACTAGCCAATAAATAAAATCAGTGCTTGGAATAAACTGGTTCTGTTTAACAAAGTTCACTGAATTAGTTCAAAATTATCTGAACTACACCTGAAAGATAAATTGAACATGAATATGTAGACCTTTGAACAATTTTTAGTTCATCTTCAAGTTCATTCTCTTGCAGTTTTTTTAACTATTTAGAGTCTTTGGGCCGTTAAGCGTAACGATTATAATTGTTGGGGAGAATAAATTAAAGCATTCACATGCAGCTGTATGTGTGTGTTGACTTTTCTTAATTTATTAAGTATATGTTATATTTCAGCACAGCAGCTTGTAACATTCTGAATGCTGGGAAAAAATTGCTGAGAATCACTTGGATAAACTTGAATTGAATTGTGAACTCACGTGAACCGAACTAGCTAGTTTTATACAGGGGCAAACATGAACTGGAATGAGTTTCTTTTTGGACATGTTGAATTTACACTAGAACAAGTTCCTACAGCACTTCCATCTCTCATCTCCTTCAGTCGCTCCAGAAGGACACCATGGTCACTGGTGTCAAAAGCCGCCGAGAGGTCAAGGAGAACCAACAGAGTTACATTGCCCGTGCCCCTCTCCCGATAAAGGTCATCCATCAGGGCCACCGAGGCTGTTTCTGTGCCAGAACTGGGCCGGAAGCCAGCCTGGAATGGATCCAAGATCATCTGCTTCCTCCAAGCATGCCTGCAGCCAGCCGGCCACCACAACTGGCTACCCCTGTGATGGGCTGCAAAACGTCCCTTTTTAAAGGCCACGTCCCCCTATGGGAAATTTCTAGGAGGAAGGAAGTAAGTTCCTTTTTCAAAAAAGAAAAGCAAAAGTTTGAGGAATCCTTCCCCCCCCCCCAGTCAGATTAAAGTACAGCTCAAAACATCAGTTTTTCAGGCCAGGCGTAGGGAGCCTTTTTCAGGCCAGGGCCGCATTCCCTCATGGACAACCTTCTGGGGGCTGCATGCCAGTGGTGGGCATGGCCAGGAGCAAACATGGGTGGAGTAATGGGTGTGACTCTTTCCTTTATACAGTAGGGTGTGTTCCAAAAAAACCCAAAGAGGGCCAGAGCAAGGCCAGTGAGGGGTGCAGCCTAGGGAGATTCCTGAGGGCCAGAATGAAAGGCCTGCGGGCCACATTTGATCCCGGAGCCTGAGGTCCCCCACTCCCACCATAAACAATTAAACGCAGCATTTAACTACAGAATAAAACACTCATTAAAAGCAGCAGTCGCTAGAATCACAATTAAAAACAGGCTGAAATCAGAATTTTAGCTGAGGGGATAGAGAGGAAGGGGCAGGCACAAGTCTCCTGTTTGCATTACACCACCAAGTTAAGCCCAAATTAATTACAGACCAAATTAATGCCCAGAGATTTTCCTGCTTGTGCAGCCAGTGCAGCGCTTTCAGCACCGGAGGCGCATGGCCCCATCGGGCTGCTGCAGTCCCTGGCCTAGCAGCCGCATTCTGCACTAGCTGCAGCCTCTGACTGTCTCCAAGGGCAGCCCCACATACAGCACATTATGATAGTCCAGACAGGAAGTCATCAGAGCACGGAAAACTGAAGCCATGCTACCTCAGTCCCGGAATGCCCTACCTGGCAAATCAGCCTCAGCGGGGCATAAGCCCTTCTAAGATGACATCAGCTGCATTCTTGGGGGGGGGGAATCCTACTTGGTGCAGCTGCTTTAAAAGATTGTGGCCGAGACATTCCACGACAGGATCCTGTTCCCTGTCAGTTGTTTTCATTCAGTAATACTAGCCCATGGTTTCCCAATCGAGTTGCACTATAAATACCATTTTAAAGAGAAGGAGCAGGGGAACGGGTTGTTGGGTTTAAGTTCAGGTGTACGGGGTGCTTGTTTGCCCTCTCAAATTCTTTCTTTCTCTTTTTAAGTCTGAAAGGTCCCCAGGTGGACAGATTGAGGCTTCAGTGCCAGGCAATTCCCAGGGCGATTGGACATAACAGTGTTTAACAGGGAGAGCTGTAATGGCCAGCTTGGGAAGGTTTCTGTTTGCCGCCCTGGGCTCCTGCTGGAAGGAAGGGCGGGGTATAAATAAAATAATAAGTAAATAAAAATAAATAAGGGCCAGAGACAGTGAGAGGCTGAGTTGCCTGTGTGCCTAACAAAGCCTTCTGTGTGTGTCTCTCTCTCTCCGCCATGTGTGCCTGTGTAACTTAGAAGCTGCAGCAATACCAGCAGCCCCTAGAGGCATTTCCTGCTTCTCACCCATGGGCTAAATGGAGAGCATTCTGTGGCTTTTTGGGGAGGGAGCATCTCTCCACAACCACCCCTCTTTTGCCCTCCCCCTGTTTGTCTCCCCTCAAAGAGGGATATTGTAGAGCTGGAAAAGGTTTGGAAAACGGCAACCAAAATGAACAGGAGGGTGGAGTGGCTCCCCTGTGAGGAGAGGTCGCCACATTGTGGGCTTCTTGGTTTAGAGAAAAGGCGAGTCAGAGGGGACAGGATAGATGTGTGTAAAATGATGCACGGCATGGAGAAAGGAGATAGGCAAAAGGAAGTATTTCTTCACACAGAACGTAGCTAAGCTATGTAGTTTGGTGCTACAGAAGGCGCTGATGGCTTTAAAAGATGATTAGGCAAATGAGGCAATCCATGGCTAGTAGCCATGATGGTTAGGTTCTGCCTAGGGTTGCCAGGCTCAGGGCCTGAGACTGATCCTGTATCTTTAGGAGAAGAGAAAGTCAGCCAAGTGCAGGTGTTCTTGCAACACTGTAATGGGAAAAACCACACGGTGGAATTCTCCCTTCTGCCTGCACAACTTATACAGAAGACCTCGTGGTTGCCAGGCCCGGCCTCCAAGAGGTCTTCTGTATCTTTAAAAGTTGTGCAGGATGAAGGGAGAATTCCACCTTGTGGTTTTTCCCATTACAGTGTTGCAAGAACACCTGCACTTGGCTGACTTTCTCTTCTCCTAAAGATACAGGATCAGTCTCAAGCCAGGAACCTGGCAACCCTACTCTGATTCTGTTTCTCTCTGATATGTCACGAGGAGGTGAAGGAGAAGAGCAGACCTCAAGAGGTTTAAAGTCTGCCTTGTCATTAAGGGTGCATCCACACATGGACTGTAATGTGATCCATGTTGCTTGGCTTATGAGGAGGGAGGGGAAGTGGAGGAGAGTCATGGGTTGCATCCACCTCCCTGGGACAAAAATTGCTCCTGCGCAGGTAAGCCTTTATGTTAACAGCCAGCCTGCCGTTGTGGTTATGGCGCACAGCTTCTAATTGTGAACAAATCCTTTCAGATGGCGTTGACAGAACCTCAACGATCTAGAAGATAGACGCGTCTGCAGGGAGGGAGAGCACTGGCCCTGAGCAAATGTGGCTGCTGTGAAATTCGGCAACAAGCCCCTGGATGTGTTAAGGCTCCCTGGAGTTAATTTGCAACCTTTTTGTTGCTTCTCTCTCTCTCTCTCTCTCTCTCTGTCTCTCTCTCTCTCTCCCTCTCCCTCTCCCTCTCTCTCTCCCTCCCTCCCCTTCTCCTCCATCTCTTTTTACATTTTGTGAAAGGGCCACTTATCTTGCTGTTACGCATCATCAGAAACCGAACTGGGATTTGTCAGGTTTATTATGCACAAATGAACAGAGGAAATGTTTGGTGGGGAGCGTAAGAAATCGGAGGGCTTCATCAAAGGGGCAGGCATCCCAGTAGTATCTAAGAGCATCTACAGGCAGGCATTTTGGTAGCAAAATAATATGCATGAAGTCTCCACTAGGAAGTGGAGCGGGTTGGGGAGAGGGTGGCCGATGCAACTCCTCTTGTATGAAGCAAGAGACTTCTTAAAGTACATCACTGAAGCATGAGGAAGACGAAGAGAGTATCACATTAGCCATCTGTAAACATGAGCTGTATTTCACTGGCATTCAAACCACAATTTGCGCGGCAGTTATTTGTGCGGAGGGTGGAGTTGAGGAGATGGAAAGGAAATTAAAAAGGCCAACCAATTTCCCTTCAGTGATGGTCAAAAGAGTGGCTTTGGGATTTTGTGCAGTGTTTACAATGAAGGCAGGTAGAAAAAAGCATGTCAGATGTGCAGAGCACTCCACCTTCCTCCTCCTGCCATGTTAACTCAATGAAACGGTGGGGGTGGGCGAGCTGGACCCCCTGACCTGCCACCAGGGGCCATCACATGTAGCCAAGAGACTTGCTGCTTTGTGTCCTTGCCACTATCCCAGTCCCGGCTGCTGTGTTTCCTTAACAGTGGTAACTGCACATGAACTATCTTGGGAGGCGTGTGACAGCCAGGACAGGGGCACCAACACCTGGCAGAGCAGATGAACGGCAGGCACAGCAAGTGCGAGACGGGAGCAGGTCAAGGCCCTGTGGTCGTCTCAGAAATGTTTGTTGCTGCCTCTCCCTGTCATGAAGGAACTCATAAATGGTAACTGTGTGCGTGTGCGTGTGCACCTTATTACAGCAGGTTTATCTTTGAAAATAACTGCCAAGCTATTGCTTCTGTCGCTTCTAGAGGGCTCCTCAGGCACGTGTGTGACTTTTTCTTGGCTTTTTGAGCTGGGCCGGAACAGGAGGTCAAAGAAATGAATGAGAAATGTCGCAGAATTAGACAGAGCTACTGTATGTCTGAAGGAGTTGCAGAGAAGGTTATGTTTCTCTCGTGTGTGTGTGTGTGTGTGTGTGTGTGTGTGTGTGTGTGTGTGTGTGTGTGTGTAAAAAAGAGAGATAGAGGGAACATAAAAGATGTTGCATATGGATTTGTGATCTCACATCCTCAGAGCAAGTGGATGTCTTAAAGTTGTTTCTCTAGGGGCTTTCCTTGCTCTTGGCTTGGTACTGTAATGCAAAACTGAGAGGGTTGAGTAGCCAAGATCCAACCCCTTTGCCCCAAGTGCCGCCTGGCACTAGGTTTTCCCCAGTACACTTTGCGCATTGTGCTAATACTAGAGTGTTACGCGGGATGAAATTTCCAGTGTCGGATTGAAAGCAGCTGATTGGGTGACAGCAGCATGGTAGAGATAGCGGCGAATCCATTTGTACCCCCACATATCTATGGCACAAGCCCTAGTTGCTTGGCGTTGGTCGTCACCCAAGTGGATGTGTTCAATTGGGACCCGGAAGTGTTGGCCACACAGTGTGGAGAAAGGGTCCCTTTGGCTGTGAGTCCCCTCAGCTGACCTTACAATCCTCCATCTTCTCCTTGTGGGAGCCAAAGGATGTTCAGGAAGGGTTGCGCACCAGAGGTGCCCTTTGGGTATGGGATTGGATGCATTAGATCAGTACGTCGGAGCTCTCCTCAAAGGAAGAACCCCATATAGGGACAGGGGAGAAATTCACTTCACATTTGAAAGGAGCACCTACCTAATTAGCACTTTCCGAAACGAGGACTGGAACACAGACATCCTTCCAGATTTTCACTTCTCTGAATTTTGTACAAAAATCCACATACTGGAGTAAAAGCATCCATAAAAAGGGATTCATTAGTGAAAATAACATATTTTTAAAAATGCATTATTTGATGGGGAAATCGCGTCGCCTAATTCCATGCTTTGCAACCATCTCATTTGGTCTGGTGCCCATCGGGATGGGGAGGGCAAAAGGCAGAGAGGCCAACGGGAGGTGGAGACAGAGGCAACTAAATCTGATTTTGTCTCCCTCCATCTTCCTGCTGAGTTGCGCAGTGGCAGCACTGAGGCTGAGGATCGGACAGGCAGGGCTGCGTGCTGGACTGGTTGTAAAGAAAGAAGACGGGCAAGTGTGGGCTTGGCTGAAGGGCAACTGAAGTCAGCGGGGCACTGCCCAGTAACCCTCATGGACCAGCCTCCACCGGTAGCAGGGAAGGTACTGTGGTTGGAGTGGAGCAGCCTTTGCCAACCAGGTGCCCTCCAGATGTTTTGAACGACAACAGCAGTCCCATCAGCCGCAGCTGGCATGAGAGTTGTAGTCCCAAACAGGTGGAGGGCACCAGCTTGGCAAAAGCTGATGTAGACAGTAACTATGTCACAGATTCTTCCCACCTAACCTCAGGGTACCTTTGGAAGGAAGCCCTTACTTCCAAGGAAGCCTGCTTGGGACTGGGACCCTAGATACCCTTAACTTGGAAGACCCTTTGAAATTTGGGGGGGCGGCTGCCTTGCTCGCAAACGTGTTTTGGCTTGGAGTGCTGGCCATTCAAGTCAGTAAGAGCCCGGGTGAGGCAGAGATTCCATTTTTTCTTTTCCCTGCTCTGTGAGGTCGTGGAGCCGGAGGAGGAGGAAGTGGTGGTGTCATCTCAGGAGCGTAGAGCATGCCACGCAGGAGGGAAGGATAAACAGGGCAGCGCGAGGCAGCAGCCCCCTGTCTAAACAGGGCATCTGTTCTGCGGCATGTTTGTGCTGGAAGGCAGACACTGCCGCCTTTCTCTGGGCCTGGCAAACGAGGGTCGTGCGTGAGGCCAAGAGAGGAAAGAAGCCAGCGAGCCTGGCTCTCCTCATGCTATTGCAGGTGAGGTCAGTGCACAGGCGGGTCATGGAGGAAAAGGTTCAAAAGAAAACTGATCTGGTAGCGCGTGGCTTTCCAACACTGGCCATTTCATGTTCGTCGTTTTCCTCTGGTGCTGGGCCTGCCAGATTTCATACAGGCAAGTCCAGAATGCCTTTGAAAGCAGCCTCTGTGCAAACCTGCGAGGGATGTGAGGTCACGTTGGAGCAGTATGCGCATGGATGGAATCAATGTGGTTTGCTCGTGTTCTGTCTAAACAAGAAGCTGACGTGTAAGCGTTTTGCTCCTTGTGGCTACTTGGAATTGTCTAGAAAAGGCACCATAGACTGCCGCCCCCCAAAAAAGCAAGCTAAGAGAGTGTGACTACAGCCTCACGAACTCCATGCTTCATATCAATGTTTCTCTGCTGGCTTTGCAATTATGTGCTGTTGCCACCTACAGGAAGATAATAGCTTTAAAAAAGTGTGCAGCTCAAAAATCTGACATATTTTGGTGCATCACATCATACCAGCATATAGTGTAATACCTGATTATAAGGGCTCACCTAAACAGCACTTATTTGGGGGATCTGTGCACCATTTCAACACTTGTGATCATAGCAGTGCAGGAATGCACACCCTGCTTCAGCCACGCTGGCATTCCCCAATTCATCTGGCTAGCGGCTTTCTGCATTTCTTGATCCCTGTTCCTGCTGTGGTGGTTTCAGTGGAAGAAGAAACACCTCTGTGTCTTCTTCTCCAGGGATATTCCTTCAGGGCATCTGGTTGGCCACTGTGTGAACAGGATGCTTGACTAGATGGGCCTGATCCAGCAGCGCACTTATGTTAGTTCTTGGCTGTCTCCTTCAGTGCCAAGCAATGGCTATCTCTACACTGTGAACTGTAAAGTGGTGTGAAACCAATTTCATCATCATGGCTTCCCCCATGGAATCTTGGGAATTGTAGTTTTGAGAAGGTGCTCAGGAATCATTGTGATGGAGTATATACTGTAGGCTTAAACTGGTTTGAGACTGGTTTTAAGTGGGTGTGGTTCCCTTAACCCTCTTTCCAATCTTGCGGAGATGCTAAGCACCCACTTTTGTGTATCCTCAACTCCATCCCAGAAGTACAGTTGACAGGGCACACAGGTGGAAACCACAACAGTTTAAGCCAGGTGTGGGGGCCCTTTGGCCCTCCAAATGTTGCCAAACGACAATTCCCATCATCCCTGGACACTGGAGTTGTAGTTCAGCAATATCAGGAGGCCAAAGGTTTCCTGCACCTTGTTTAAGCCTACATGAAACTGGTTTCAGCATGGAGTGTAGATGTGCCCAAGGTGTGATACAGAAAGCCCCTGTCTTGTTAAGCATATGGTGTGCAAGTTAATTGCTTCCTACCCTTGCCTCCCTGCAATGTACCCATGACCCAGTGTAATCAGGAAGAATGGAAACTTTCTGAACCTGATCAAGGTTTATCTCTGTGCCAAACATTTGCTGTGACTTTTTAATACGCAGAGTGAAGTGGAGAGGAAGGGAAAAGGCTGCATCACAGCATCTACAACCATAATTTTGAGCCTCCAGAGACCTATGTAAATGCGTTTGAGATGCAGTATTTTGAAGACATTCATTTCGTTTTATTTTATTCTTAAAAGTGCCAAAATGCCATTTCTGTTTCATGTTTACCAGAATGCAAGAGGGGGCATATTTTGATTGCAGCAAAGGAGGAATATTGTAGTGGAGAGAAAAGGTTTTGGAAAGTGATGTTTTCTTTTGTTTTTTAAGGCCCTTGGGAAGAGATGCACAATCCGCCCAGCAGGTCTCTGGCGCAGGCTGCACTGCTGTGAAGGAGGGTTGCCTCTGTTCCATGCAGTGCAGCTTGCTCTGGAGAGCAGCCTGACCAGTGATGCTCAGCCTATCAATGGGGAGAGCACATGGGTCATCCAAGAGTATAAGAAACAGGCTGGACACCAAAGGAGAGAGAATGGCAGTTCTGAGTGTTTTTGGAGATCTACAAAACCTGTGTGGTGTTGCTTGTGCGGGAATCTCTGGATGCAAGGTGGGGGTAGAAAAGAGCGGCGTTCCTCAAAGTATTTAGAAATCTTTATTTATTCCTTTTGCTGAATATAGGAAAACAGAGGTTATCTGATTATTAAGATATATTATTTTGGATAAATATATGAACTATAACTTGCTATGGCTGGTAACCATGATAGAAATCCTGATATTAACAATCATATGCTTCATTCTTTTCCTTTGAATAAGAGATCATCTTTCCCACTGACTGTGTGCAGGTCCATTGTCTTTTAAGTTGTGTGCGTGTGTGTGCGTGTCGTTCTTGTCTAAGCAAAAGAGACTTCAGATGCATTTTTAGGGTATCCCACCCAAGTTCTCTTTTAGGTCCTGTATTGACTGCAGGTAGAGAACATGTTTAAGGGGGTGGGGGGAGAGCACCAGATGTATCTGAACTAAATTGAAATCTATTTATATATATTAAAAAAAAGTTGCATGCAGAAGGCCATGGAAGTCAAATGTTTAGTATCTTAAAATTTAAAAAGTGGCAGTGCCTTTCGTTTTTGTATTTACCCATTTATTGCCAAATGCAACCGTTTTATAATAAGCAATTATATACGATAGTGTCATAAACTGCAAAATATTTCACTATGTAGAAATGTGTGGGATTCTATTTTTTCTTCTTCCTCCTTGCTCTCATTGCAAGGGTGTGTAAGCTGCTTATCCCAGCCTACTCTCCCAGAGAGAACTTTTACTATGCGATTGATCACATACGAAATTTGTATTGCTGCTTGTCTTTTTAGTTGTTTGTGACTATCGTTGAATGGGGAACTGCAAAGAGATTCATGTAACAGGTTTGGGGTTGGTGGGGGTGGGGAGGAATTCTGAGGTTTCCACTACTTTCGCATTCATTTGGGGACAGTAGCCCCAATTCGGAAGAGGTCTGGGGAGGTCTCTTACTTCCTGCACTGTGATACTTTCTATACTGCTACATGAACCAATCCAGTATTTTTCCAAGTGCCCTTGGCTGTGTTTCACACCGTGGAAACAAACTGTGTAGACCACAGGGTGGCACAGGTCTGAGCACAGTTCCTTAGGCTGTCAGCTGGAATGGAAAGCGATTATATACAGAAAATGGCATGACTGGGAGATGATGGAAGGCAGCCACTGTTTGACGTGTTTCCATGTCCTTGCACAGTGAGGCTCTTGTTCATTCCCAAGAAGCTTGTGCAAGGGAGATTTCCCAGTGGAGCGTGACCCATGTTAATCAGCCATTTGGGGTTTCCCCCTCAGGCACCAAACTGTCTCAGGGTGGCCCTTGCTGCGTTAAGAACAAGCACACCGGAGACCTAGGTTACATCCACCCCATACATTTAAAGTACTCATAACAGCCATGGCTCTCCCACAAAGAATCCTGGGAACTGTAGTTTGCTATGGGTGCTGGGAATTGTTGTTCTGAGAAGGGTAAACTACAGTTCCCGGTATTCTTCCATGACTGTTAATAGTGCTATAAATGTGCTTTGCATCTATGGTGTGAACATGACCCTAAATGAGCTCGGTCAATGGATTCAACAGGATTTGGGATAGTTTGCCATGCCTGTCAAAACAGGGCCCATACATACATTTTCCTGGCAGGCCTGACTGTTTAATTCAAGTCTTGCGAACACGCCAGTTGGTTCCAAGCCCTTGGTGGTCAAGATGGCCGCTGTATATGCCTGTCATCGAGCCGTTTGTTTTGATAGCAGGGATCCACGCCGCAGCCTCCTTAGACTCTCCAAAATCTTGGGCTTTGGCAGTGCCTTTTTCGCCTCTCTGTCCTTTTCTCCTGGGCGGGGCCAAGAACAAATGACACGGAGGAAACCAAGCCTTTCTATTGAGGTGTCATTCAGTGCCCCCTTTGTGCAGCTTATCCAGGATGCAGTCTAGCCATTTTCCTTTTTTTTTTCATCCTGAGATCACAGAGGGAATTGGGATGGGAGAGGGGGAGGGGGGGCGTTCTGTCCCCTGCTCTCTGAATCAATCCTGTGGCAAATGATGTACAGACCCATAGGCAGTTCGGATAGCGGAATCAGTGTTCTGCATAGAGCCCACATTTCAAGCCAGCGCTGAACTTTCTCTCACCAACTTCCTCTCTCGCTCTCAATCTCTGGATGTCACAGGGCTAAATTAGATGCTGTTGTCTTTGCCGTCTCTTTCTCTATCAAATGCGGCGCATGATGTGTCCTCCCAAACCCCCTCACAGCCTTGGCTTCAGGGGCAAGGCAAGAGGGTGTGCAGGGACTGGGCCATGTTTTACGCAGAGCAGCCTTTGCCAGGCTGGCACCCTCCAGATGTTTTGGTCTACGGTTCTCATCTGGGGCTGATGGGAACCGTAGTCCAAAACTTCTGGAGGGCGCCAGGTTGGCAAACGCTAGCCTAGTATGCTAGGAGGAAACAGAAGGGCCGAAGAGGCTTGCAGAACAGCAGCCACTCCGGGTCTCTCATAGCACCTAGCGAGACCCACAGGCACAGCCCTCTTTCCACCTCCCTCTCTCCTCTCCTCAGTCCTTAGAGGTTTTCTGGTTGTGCCTGGTTTGAAGAAGCAGAAAGAGGAGACCTTGCAGAAAAGTATAATTTGCACGCACAGCTATGATAACACTAAAGTTGATTTTATACAAATCATCAGAGTTTGCAAAGCGAGTTTTATTTTTTGTATTCCTTTAATCTTTACTTTAAAAAAAAATGGTGAATGTGTATTCCTCTGGGAGGAATTGCAGGAAAGCAGGATTGTTAATAAATGTTAAAAACAAGGCAAACAAAGCAAAATACTTCCTCCCGTATTAATATATAATCCTTATGTATTTATGCCTACTGTAAGTAAATGAAAAAAGCTTGGGTTTCCTATTTTGTTGCATGCCTGCTCTCAGCACAAAACAAGCCCTAAGTTGCTGTTCGTGCACGCATTTTAGTCTTGACCTTTTCCCCCCCTTTTTTTTCATTTTGTTGGAAGGGGAAGGATGCGTTTCCCCCTGTATAAAATTAGTGCACAAAGAAATATTTTTGCCTAATTAATGTTGCCAAGCAATGCATATTTTTTAAAAAAAGGAAATTTGTCATATATGGAAATAGCATGTTTGTTTACACGTTTTAGCTTCCTGAATATACGGGGGGGGGGGGAAGGAAGAGGAGGGAGGGAAATCCTAACATTTGGGGATGCTGTAATTTCTTTGGAAGTGTACAGTTTTCAATTTGTTGCTGTTTCTAGTGAAACACCCTCGTGATTTCAACTTGCTACAATATATATTTGTTCTCCTCCCATGTAACTAGGAGTCATGCCTATGTTTCATATCAACATTATATTGAAAGTGAAGGAAGATGATTAATACAAGATTTTGTAACACTGGGGAGTCTTGGCTCTTTATTTGGGGCTGTCTGTTTTGTTTTGGTTTGGAGAGAGGAGGGAGGAGGGTGCTTTTTTCCTCCAAAAGGGAGAAAGGTTCTCCCCACTTTAGTCGTAAGGTATCAACACACACCATATGTTTAAAGCACATTTTGAGCACATGACTTCCCCCAGCAAACCGTGGGACAGCAAAAGAGGTTTAAAGATGTTCTTAAAGCGAATCTAAAAAAATGTTTTCACACCAGCATTTTTGATTGCCACTAAAGTAATGCATCACAAGGCTTAGGCTGCGCTTGAGGTTTTGCTTAGGAACACCTTTAGGAGGGGAGGTTTTTGGCACTTGCAACGTGGCATGTCCAAAAGGTAGGCAGAGGAGCACCTAGGGAGAAAAGGGGGGGGGCTTTTTTGTTTTGAGAAAAAGGTGAGTAAGAGGGGACATGGCAGAGGTGTATAAAATTATGCACCGTGTGGAGAAAATGGATAGAGAAAAGCTTTCTCCTGCTCTCACAATACTAGAACTCAGGCTGACCCAAGAAGACTGAATGTTGAAAGAATTCAGCACAGATGAATGAAAGTACTTCCTAATGGTTAAAGCAGTACAGCAATGGAACCAATGGCCTAGGGAGGTGGTGGGTTCTCCAACACTGGAGGCATTCAAGAGGCACTGAGCAGGGGGTTGGACTTGATGGCCTTACAGGCCCTTCCAACTCTACAATTCTGTGATTCTGTTATTCTACTTCACACAGTGCATAGTCAATTTCAATCAATCAATCAATATTTATTTATTTGCATATGGCCATAGGCCGTTGCACCATAAAAATATACATTTTAAAAACTGTCAAACATAGTTTGGTTCTATAGGTTACAAAAAATAGTCAATCTATGGAACTCACTCCGGCAAGAGGAACATAGGGGCTGCTTTATACGAAGTCAGACTAATAGTGCATCTAGCTCAATATTTGCTACAGTGACTGGCAACAGCTCTCCAGGGTCTTGCACGAAATCGATCTCTCCCCCCCGCACCTGGAGTAGATGCTCTGCCACTGAGCTACAGCCCTTCCCACATAGGTAGTGATGGCCACCAACTTTGATGGCTTTCAAAAAGAGGGTTGGACAAAGGCATGCAGAATGAGGCTGGCCATGGCTGGTAGCCTCGATGGCCGTGCTCTGTCGGAAGCAATTTGCCTCTGGATGCCACTTGCTGGGAGGAATCATAAGTGGGGGGGTGCTCTTGCGCTTGGGCCCTGCTTGCAGGCTTCTCACAGGCATGTGGTTGCCCACAAGAAGCTGTAGTCAATGGGCCTTAGCCCTGATCCATCATCCAGGCTCGTCTTCTGCAATGGTGCCTTTGAGCAATGCTGGAAAGTGGAACTGGCAGAAGTTTCAGGAACTCCAGCCTGAGTACCTGATGGGTGTTGGCAGCATGACAGGTGAGTTGGCATGTAATAGTGAAGTGACACAATGATCCTTCAACATCAACTTCGCTGGACCAGCCATGTTGTTCGAATGCCAGATCACCGTCTTCCAAAGCAGCTACTTTACTCCCAACTTAAGGATGGAAAACGGAATATCGGTGGATAGCACAAGAGGTTTAAAGATGTTCTTAAAGCGAATCTAAAAAAAGGAACATGAACATCGAGAACTGGGAAGTCTTGGCCCTTGAACGTCCCAAATGGAGATCAGCTATTATCAAAGGTGCTGTGGACTTTGAAGAAGCACAGATATAGGGTGAACGGGACAGACGAGCTAAGTGGAAGGCACGTCAAACAAATCCTCATCGTGACCCTCTTCCACCTGGAAACCGATGTCCTCACTGTGGGACCTTGTGTGGATCCAGAATTGGCCTCCACAGTCACTCACGGACCCACCGTTAAAGACCTTATCTTGGAAGATAATCTTACCCGGCCACAAGTGATCTCCAATGAATGAGTGAAGTGAGGCCACTGAGCTAGGCTCATTGGCTTTTAAAATAGGTATTTTATTACCAGGCCACCCTCCACAGCAGCTTCGGATTCAGCAGCCCTTGCCCTGGTTCACAGGATACTGCTTTCAGGGCGTGGGGAACAAGCTTGCTGTGGCGGTCATCGGGTCAAACGATTCTTTAATAGTCACTCCTAGGGATGTGGGTAGAGGTGAAGCAGGCCCAGCAACATCATCTTGACCTATAAATACATTCAAAGCAGGAGACCATCTAGGGAGACAATTGGACCCTTGGATGATAAGGAAGTCAAAGGTGTACTAAAGAACGATAAGGAGATTGCAGAGAAGCTAAATGAATTCTTTGCATCCGTCTTCACAGTGGAAGATATAGGGCAGATCCCTGAACCTGAACTAACATTTGCAGGAAGGGATTCTGAGGAACTGAGACAAATAGTGGTAACGAGAGAGGAAGTTCTAAGCTTAATGGACAATATAAAAACTGACAAATCACCGGGCCCGGATGGCATCCACCCGAGAGTTCTCAAAGAACTCAAAGGTGAAATTGCTGATCTGCTAACTAAAATATGTAACTTGTCCCTTGGGTCCTCCTCCATGCCTGAGGACTGGAAAGTGGCAAATGTAACGCCAATCTTCAAAAAGGGATCCAGAGGGGATCCCGGAAATTACAGGCCAGTTAGCTTAACTTCTGTCCCTGGAAAACTGGTAGAAAGTATTATTAAAGCTAGATTAACTAAGCACATAGAAGAAGAAGCCTTGCTGAAGCAGAGCCAGCATGGCTTCTGCAAGGGAAAGTCCTGTCTCAGTAACCTATTAGAATTCTTTGAGAGTGTCAACAAGCATATAGATAGAGGTGATCCAGTGGACATAGTGTACTTAGACTTTCAAAAAGCGTTTGACAAGGTACCTCACCAAAGGCTTCTGAGGAAGCTTAGCAGTCATGGAATAAGAGGAGAGGTCCTCTTGTGGATAAGAAATTGGTTAAGAAGCAGAAAGCAGAGAGTAGGAATAAACGGTTCTCCCAATGGAGGGCTGTAGAAAGTGGAGTCCCTCAAGGATCGGTATTGGGACCTGTACTTTTCAACTTGTTCATTAATGACCTAGAATTAGGAGTGAGCAGTGAAGTGGCCAAGTTTGCTGACAACACTAAATTGTTCAGGGTTGTTAAAACAAAAAGGGATTGCGAAGAGCTCCAAAAAGACCTCTCCAAACTGAGTGAATGGGCAGAAAAATGGCAAATGCAATTCAATATAAACAAGTGTAATATTATGCATATTGGAGCAAAAAATCTTAATTTCACAAATACGCTCATGGGGTCTGAACTGGCGGTGACCGACCAGGAGAGAGACCTCGGGGTTGTAGTGGACAGCACGATGAAAATGTCGACCCAGTGTGCGGCAGCTGTGAAAAAGGCAAATTCCATGCTAGCGATAATTAGGAAAGGTATTGAAAATAAAACAGCCGATATCATAATGCCGTTGTATAAATCTATGGTGCGGCCGCATTTGGAATACTGTGTACAGTTCTGGTCGCCTCATCTCAAAAAGGATATTCTAGAGTTGGAAAAGGTTCAGAAGAGGGCAACCAGAATGATCAAGGGGATGGAGCGATTCCCTTACGAGGAAAGGTTGCAGCATTTGGGGCTTTTTAGTTTAGAGAAAAGGCGGGTCAGAGGAGACATGATAGAAGTGTATAAAATTATGCATGGCATTGAGAAAGTGGGTAGAGAAAAGTTCTTCTCCCTCTCTCATAATACTAGAACTCGTGGACATTCAAAGAAGCTGAATGTTGGAAGATTCAGGACAGACAAAAGGAAGTACTTCTTTACTCAGCGCATAGTTAAACTATGGAATTTGCTCCCACAAGATGCAGTAATGGCCACCAGCTTGGATGGCTTTAAAAGAAGATTAGACAAATTCATGGAGGACAGGGCTATCAATGGCTACTAGCCGTGATGGCTGTGCTCTGCCACCCTAGTCAGAGGCAGCATGCTTCTGAAAACCAGTTGCCGGAAGCCTCAGGAGGGGAGAGTGTTCTTGCACTCAGGTCCTGCTTGCGGGCTTCCCCCAGGCACCTGGTTGGCCACTGTGAGAACAGGATGCTGGACTAGATGGGCCACTGGCCTGATCCAGCAGGCTCTTCTTATGTTCTTATGTTCTTATGACCCCCCTCTCATAAAGTCTAGTCATGCCCTCAGCTTTCCCACCACCCCAGTCGCTAAATAGATTACTTGACTTGGACCACAGGCGCTATGTAGGGTTCAACCTCTAGGGCAGCTTTCCCCCAACCTGGGTCCCTCTAGGTATCTTGGAGTGGTAATTCAAAACATCAGGCTGGGAAATGCTGCTCTAGGCATATTAGCTGTTGTTCAGTCACCTCAGAATTGCTAAGCAACCAGCCTCTGAAATGCAGGACAAATGTCCCTTTCCTAACTGGAGTAAAACATTCCAAATATGATGAGGGGAAGCCTTGTTCCAACTGAACAGAGCGGCCCTTGAGGGAAAAGTATGTGTTTCCATGTTACCAACCACCACTGGAACCCCATAAGCATTGGTTGGATGAATCAGTAAATCTGAGTGATTAAGTCATTTCCTTGTCTTCAGGTGACTCTTTCAGTGTATTTATTTTTTTTGTCTGCCTCTCTTGTTACTTGGGAAGCCTGATCCTCAGCACATTTACTCAGAGAAATAGCGCTTAAAACTGCAGCTTGTTTGTTCGACTGCAGTAAAAAAAAGAAAAGAAACATCTCTCAGTATGCATGGCTGTGCGGACACTTCTTCCCTGTCTCTGCTATGGCTACGTAAAAAAGTGGCCCTTTAAAACAGCAGGTATAAAACCTAATTTGAAAAATAATTGCAAATGGCCAATAGATGAACGTGCAGGAAACGGACCGTTTCATTTGTTGTGCATTTCATAAGATCACAAAAGAAGGTGAAGGCTCCCTTTTTAATGTTAATAAAGCAGCAGGAGGGAGATGAAGAGTACAGATGTGTATAGCTATTTGGCTTCCCCCAAAGAATCATGGGAGCTGTGGTTTGGCAAGGGGGCAGAGACGTCTCTGTGAAGAGATAACTAGCCTCCCTCACAGAACAGAGAGAATAGTTCACGTTGCCAAAGAGGGGCCCTCAAGATGTCCTTTTTATTGTGGACGCAAGATGATTCTTTTGGAGTCCTATAGTTTAAGGGTCCCACTCTAGATGACAGTAAGGCAGTAACATTGCGGAAGCCTCACAGAACAGCAAATAAATTGGAATGATGTGTGGCCGGGCCAGCATAAATCCACCATTAATGCACTGTTACTGTGTCAATGACATGTTGCAGAAATATACCTGCAAAGAAAAGAAAACCACCAGTCTGGAGGTGATTGCTTGCCCCCTTCTCACTGTGGGCATCAGGCCCTATAAATAGCACCAAAGAACCTGGTAACATTGATTAATATCGACATTACTCACCGGGCTGTAGCTTTTTGTCTCCCTCGATGTTTCCACTGCTCCTGGGAGATGTGATGTTAGAAGGTTAACTATTTATGTGTATGTAGGTTGGGGAGGGTAGGAAGTATTATTATTATTATTATTATTATTATTATTATTATTATTATTATTATTATTTATCTTTGTTACCTTCTCTGCTAAAACCATGGGAAGCAGAACCTTGCAGGATCTTTTATTACATCGCATGGAACACACAGCAGCATCTTTACTCAGCGCATAGTTAAACTATGGCATTTGCTCCCACAAGATGCAGTAATGGCCACCAGCTTGGATGGCTTTAAAAGAAGATTAGACAAATTGACGGAGGTCAGGGCTATCAATGGCTACTAGCCGTGATGGCTGTGCTCTGCCACCCTAGTCAGAGGCAGCATGCTTCTGAAAACCAGTTGCCGGAAGCCTCAGGAGGGGAGAGTGTTCTTGCACTCGGGTCCTGCTTGTGGGCTTCCCCCAGGCACCTGGTTGGCCACTGTGAGAACAGGATGCTGGACTAGATGGGCCACTGGCCTGATCCAGCAGGCTCTTATGTTCTTATCCTTAAGTGCAGGGTCCCTTCATTATAGTCAAAGCCACAAACCCTTTTTTTTTTTGCTTGTGGGTTGAGAATAAGATCCTTGTTAATGCCTTCTCCCACAACAACAGATGTCCCTAGGAGCCAATAAGCATGAAAGGTCTGTGTGTTAGCTACTGAGAAGAGACTTCTCAGTGGCTGACTCACCTTTCACTCCGGTTGGCTCCAATCAGCAAGGAAGGACAAAGAAGCACGTTAGCAGACTTCTCAGTGGCCATCACACTCTCCTTTCGTGCCGATTGGGTCATAGGATGCTGGAGGAATAGGGACCCTGCTCCCCAAAAGGCAAGGAGTTTAAGACCCCCTGAGATCCCGGACAACTACACCCCTGTGTATATTATAAATTATTGGCAACAATTCACTTGGAGGGCTGTTGGCAGGCAGGCGCTTTGGACTCACAGGAGACTTTTTAATTTTTTTGGTGACAAGTAAACACCACCCTTTGCTATCTATAGTGCTTTGGTCAGCAGATGGCGCAATAGACTCATTTGTGACAGCCAGTCTGGAGAACTGTTGGACAGATAGGCTGGCAGTTGAGCCATGTTTGGAAGGAAAAGACAGCAACGCTCCAGGATTTCCCAGAATTGCAGCAAGCGACAGGAGCAAAGCAAAACATGCCCGTGTTATGTTTAGGGTTGAGACTGGCCAGAGGGGATTTCCCTTCCCCTTCCCTCCCCCCCCGCCAGAATACTGGAACTTGGGGATTACATAATGAAAGTGACTGACAGTAAGTTCAAGACATCTCTGCCAAAATGCACACATTTTTGCTGCCCAATCTTCATGTAGTACCAGCATTAAAACAAGCAAACGATCCATAGCTCAAACATGGAAATCTCTGGAAAATATGGATTTAGCTATATGGTACAGGAATGACTGGAAGTTGGAGATAGCATGAAAGCCAACACATGGAAGATTGTTAGGAGGTGCAGGAAAAGCCACACAACTTCTGTGCAGTGTGGCATATTTTTATTTCTTATGTTAATAATACAGAAATGCAATACATTCCATCAGAGATGGCACCTTCAATTAAAAATTGAAATTGTTGTTGTGTGCCTTCAAGTCGATTTCAACTTATGGCGACCCTATGAATTGGTGACCTCCAAGAGCATCTGTCATGAACCACCCTGTTCAGATCTTGTAAGTTCAGGTCTGTGGCTTCCTTTATGGAATCACTCCATCTCTTGTTTGGCCTTCCTCTTTTTCTACTCCCTTCTGTTTTTCCCAGCATTATTGTCTTTTCTCTACTGGCTAATATTCAATGCTAGTCCTACTCAGAGTAGACCCATTGAAGTTAATGGGTATTACTAAGTCTACTCTGAGTAGGACTTAGTTGAATATTATACTGTACACTCTCTTTATAGTAAATGCACATAGTTAGCCATTTTTTTTCTTCCTCTGTCAGGTAACAGCTATGATATGCAGTCTTTCACTTTTGTGACTTCTTCCTGTTATCAAAAAACTGGAAAACCGTAATGTGAAACCATATGTGAAATTATAAATATTATGTGTGTGTGTTAGATTGAAAATGGTTATATTTTAAAAACCTAATAAAAGTGTGATGGCACCTACCCTGTGGAATTCCCTCCCCTTAAATATTAGACAGGAGCCATCTCAATTATCTTTTCAGCGCATGCTGAAGACCTTCCTCTTTCAACAAACCTTTTAAGTAGAGACCTTATCCCAGTCTGCATCTGTGTTGGAATTGCTTTTTAATATATTCTTAAACATGTATTTGAAAAAATGTTTTTAACTTTTTTTTTAAAAAAAAGATGTTTTGAAAGCTTTTTTAAAAAAATGTTTTTAAAGATGTTTTGTTTTAATGTATTTTAAAGTCTGTTTTTATGATGTTTTAAAGTGTTTTTAGTGGTTTTGTTTGCCACCCTGGGCTCCTGCTGGGAGGAAGGGTGGGATATAAATCAAATAATAAATAAATAAAAAATTTTTAATGTGCTGAACAGTGTGTGAAATATCCTAAGAATCCTGAACGTCCCTGTTGCTGCAGTGAGAACGGACACACCTCCACCCTGCAACGCATAGTTAACCTATGGAATTCACTCCCACAGGAAGCAGCGATGGCAACCAACTTGGATGGCTTTAAAAGAGGTTTAGACAAATACCTGGCTACTAACTATAATGGTTATGCGCTATCTCCACAGTTGGAGGTAGTATGCTTCCGAATACCAGTTGCTGGGAACCACAGGAAGGGAGGGGGGTGCTGATGCTCTCAGGTTCTCCTTGTGGACTTCACATTGGGGCATCTTTTATTTATTTATTTATTTTATTTAATTTAATTTATATACCGCCCTAAGCCCGAAGGCTCTCTGGGCGGTGTACATAAAAGGTAAAAGCAAGCACAATATATAAATACAATAACTCAAGAAACAAAAACACACAAACAATACGAAAACCAAACAACATCCAGAATACAACATAGTAATAAAATACTGTAAAAATACACTTTAAAATGCCTGGGAGTATAAAAAGGTTTTCACCTGGCGCCGAAAAGATAGCAGCATTGGCACCAGGCGCACCTCATCGAGCAGACCATTCCACAGTTCGGGAGCCACAACCGAAAAGGCCCTATTTCTAGTCACCATCCTCCGAGCTTCTTGATGGGATGGTACTCGGAGGAGGGCCTTAGATGTTGAGCACAGTGTACGGGTAGTTTCATATTGGGAGAGGCGCTCCACCAGGTATTGCGATCCCATGCCATGTAAGGCTTTATAGGTCAAAACCAGCACTTTGAATTTAGCCCAGAAACAAATAGGAAGCCAGTGCAGACGGGCCAAAACAGGTGTTATATGAGCGGACCTTCTGGTCCGCGTCAACAATCTGGCCGCTGCATTCTGGACTAACTGTAGTTTCCGAACTATCTTCAAGGGCAGCCCAACGTAGAGCACATTGCAGTAGTCCAATCTAGAAGTTACCAGAGCATGAACGACTGAGGCGAGGTCGTCACTGTCCAGATAGGGACGTAGCTGGGCTACCAATCGGAGATGGTAGAAAGCATTCCGTGCCACTGAGGCTACCTGAGCCTCAAGAGACAGGGAAGGGTCGAAAAGAACTCCCAAGCTACGAACCTGTTCTTTCAAGGGGAGTGTAACCCCATCCAGAACAGGGTGAACATCCACCATCTGGGCAGAGAAGGCACTCACTAACAGCGTCTCGGTCTTGTCTGGATTAAGCTTCAGTCTGTTAGCTCCCATCCAATCCATTATCGCGGCCAGGCAACGGTTTAGTACGTTAACAGCCTCACCTGAGGAAGATGCAAAGGAGAAATAGAGTTGTGTGTCATCAGCGTACTGGTGACAACGCACTCCAAAACTCCTGATGACCGCACCCAGCGGCTTCATATAGATGTTGAAAAGCATGGGGGACAGTACCGATCCCTGTGGGACTCCACAATGGAGAGTCCAGGGTGTCGAGCAGTGTTCCCCAAGCACTACCTTCTGTTGACAACCCACCAAGTAGGAGCGGAGACAGTGCAAAGCACTACCCCCAACTCCCAACTCCGTGAGCCTTCCCAGAAGGATACCATGGTCGATGGTATCAAAAGCTGCTGAGAGATCAAGGAGAATCAACAGGGTCACACTCCCCCTGTCCCTCTCCCGACAAAGGTCATCATACAGGGCGACCAAGGCTGTTTCGGTACCAAATCCAGGCCTAAAACCGGATTGAAACGGATCAAGATAATCAGTGTCATCCAAGAGTCCCTGGAGCTGGCCGGCCACCACCCGCTCCAGAACCTTGCCCAGGAACGGAACATTCGCCACAGGTCTGTAGTTGTTCAAGTTATCTGGGTCCAAGGAGGGTTTCTTCAGGAGCGGTCTCACTACTGCCATTTTTAGGCAGTCAGGGACCACACCCTCTCACAAAGAGGCATTGATTACCTCCTTGGCCCAGCCGGCGGTTCCGGTCCTGCCAGCTTTCACCAGCCAAGAGGGGCAAGGATCCAGCACAGACGTGGTCACCCGCACCAGTCCAAGGATCTTGTCAACATCCTCAAGCTGCACCAACTGAAACTCATCCAATAAATGAGGACAAGACCGTGGTCTGGATGCTTCATTGAATCCAACTGCTATAATATTGGAGTCTAAGTCCTGACGAATGCAAGCGATCTTAGTTTGGAAGTGTCCAGCGAACTCATCACAACGGGCTACAGATGAATCTATAGTATCCCGAGGGCCAAGATGTAAAAGCCCTCGTACAGTTTTAAAAAGCTCCGCTGGGCGAGAGAGTGATGCCTTAATACTGACAGCAAAATAACTCTTTTTTGCTGCCCTCACCGCTGCTGTAAATCGCTTAGAGCAGGCACTTACCAAGGCATAATTGCATTTGTCAGGAGTCCGCCTCCATCTGCACTCAAGCCTCCTCCTCTCTTGCTTCATTGCTCTCAGCTCCGGGGTATACCATGGAGCTGTATGAGCTCTGCATAGGAGGGGGCGCATGGGAGCGATCGTGTCAACCACCCGGGTCATCTCCGTATTCCAACCAGGGCTTTAACAGGAGCGCCAGTCTTCTCAGTCGGAAAATCCCCTAGAGCCTTTTGGAAACCCTCAGGATCCATTAATCTCCGAGGGCGGACCAATTTAATAGGTCCCCCACCCTTGCAGAGGGAAAGGGTCGCCGTAAGCCTAAACCTCAGCAAGCGGTGATCTGTCCATGACAATGGGGTAGATGAAAAATCCCCAACCTCCAGATCACCATCTCCCTGTCCAGTGGCGAAGATCAAATCAAGGGTATGTCCTGACACATGCGTCGGGCCAGTAACAAACTGAGACAGCCCCATGGTTGTCATGGACGCCATGAAGTCCTAAGCCGCCCCAGATAAAGCAGTCTCGGCATGAACGTTGAAGTCCCCCAGTACCAACAGTCTAGGGGACTGCAACAGTACCTCCGAGACTACCTCTGTCAGCTCAGTTAGGGAATTTGTTGAGCAGCAGGGCGGGCGGTACACCAACAAAATTCCCAACCTGTCTCTCTGGCCCAGCGCAAGGTGGAGACACTCCAGACCAGTCGTCACCTGTACAGGGTGCTTGGAGAGTGAGAAAGAACTCCTATAGACCACGGCAACCCCGCCTCCCCGACCTTCGGCTCTACCATGATGCTGAACCGCATACCCAGGTGGGCAGAGCTGGGTAAGAGCAACTCCTCCCATATCACCCACCCAGGTCTCGGTTATACACGCCAGGTCAGTCGCCTCCTCCACAATTAAATCATAAACAAGGGAGATCTTATGTTGTACCGACCTGGCGTTTAACAACAGCATATGGAGATCCGAAGGCTGACTGATAGGACAACCAGCAGTCCTGGGGATGTGAGGAGAACCGGAACAGGTCACAGACACTACTTGTCTGGGACGAGTTCCCCTTACCTGGCATGTTCTCCTCACAACACCATACCTCCCATTACCCGTCACTACGCTAATTGGGGCCCCCGAAGGTCTCCCCGGTTGATGTATAATACACTCTCCCAGGCACATATTAAAACAGATAAAAGCACCAACACACACACACATTCATACCAAATAATAACAAATAATACCAAAAATTTATATCAAAATACACAAAAATTCACACACGTACACACACTTAATCAATAATACAATACAATAAACATACACTCAATACACTCAAACAATATTAAACTACAACACAATTCCAACTAAAGACTCACATATAGTAACAATTCAATCATTCACAAAACATAAACACATTCAAAGCTATTTATTACATCCAGGTGGCAGCAATGAGTTAAAATGTTGCAATCTCAGAGCCGCAACTATATTAACAACACCGGCCGTTCTTAAAAGGACTGGTTGGCCACTGTGAGAACAGGCCTGATCCAGCAGGCTATTCTTATGTTCTTCATAAGGGAGTGAAGGGAAGGCACACAGTTATCCATCCCATGCTCAAGTTTAACTGAGGTTGCCGCTTAAAAGCTATAAACCAGGGGTAGTCCACGTGGTGCCCTCTGGATGTTGCTGAACTCCAGCCTCCGTCATGCCCTGGCTTATGTCCATGCTGGTTGGGGCTGATGGGAGTTAGAGTCCTACAGCACGCAGAGGGCAACATGCTGGATCCCCTTGCCATAAATGAGCCCAACTTGACCCTGTTGCTTCTCTACAGAAAACAGAGAGCCTTTGCTTGCCATCTCAAGCATTGCAAACATGATCTATGGACTCCCAAAACAGCTGTTTCTGTTTCCCCTTCCTGGTGTTCACTTGAAAAACAAATACAGTGCTTTGCAACATACATTTTTATAGCACTATTAAGAAGGTTAATTGTAGTAAAATATTCATTTTTTTATTTGACACATTTATTGCCCATTTTCAACAATTGGTCTCAAAGCAGCTTACCATTAAGTGAAGGGGGAAAAAGTACAGATAAAATTATAGCAACAAGAGAACATTAAAACATCTAATGATTAAAAACGGAGAGGTGGCAATACGTTTATTGTGAAAGGCTTGCCAGAACTTAATGGCTCTTTCAGACAAGTTGACAAAACTATCGATGATGAGGGATACATTTGATTCAGGTCACATTTAAAGGCAAAGCTACCTAATCTGCAGTTTCCAAACCAATATGCAAACCAATATGTCTAATCTTCTTTTAAAGCCATCCAAGTTGGTGGCCATTGTCGTATCCTGTGGGAGTGAATGCCATAGTTTAACTATGCGCTGCGTGAAAAAGTACTTTATTTTGTCTGTCCTGAATCTTTCAACATTCAGCTTCATTGGATGTCCATGAACTCTAGTGTTAAGGGAGGGTGTTCTGTCTACTTTCACCACAGCATGCATAATTTTATACATAATTGTACATATCTCTATCATGTGTGTCCTGTCTTACTCATATATATTTCCTTTACTCTATTTTGCCTTTTTTTTGGAGGGGGGGGGGAAGGGTTGCCCCTCAATGTGGATACTTTGCATCTTGTTCACTGCTGCTGTTGCACTCATCCTTCAGCAGTGAATTGGTGCACTGTACAGGCTTTTGACTAGTTTGTGTAGGTGCAAGCGGGAGATGTAATAGTTTGAATTTGTTGCTACCTAGTGGCCAAAAAGAACACCGGTTAAGCCAAATAACACTCCCAATGGATACCAGGTGGAGTCTTCTGCAAAAATCAGTCCAGAAATAACGCCTAGGGTGAATGGGATTTGACAGTACTGTGCTAGATTGTCTGACATGGTATAAGGCAACGTCTTATATAACAGGGAGGTCCTGTTTTCAGATGAGGATTGGCTGCTTTGTCAACACCCCAACAGTTAACTCTCCCTCCTCCTCCTCCTTCCGCCCCAGCTGCCTTCTCTTACCAGCTTGATTTTACTGCCTTCCTGTGTCCCTCCTCTACCCACAGATTCCAGCTTTGCAGAAATTTGGGTATGCCTGTAAGGCGTTTAAAAGCTAGTGAAAAATCCAAGAGTGTTTTGTGCTTTGAACTAGTCAAGGATTATCAATACCTTGGCACAGTCATTAACCAAAATGGAGACAATAGTCAAGAAATCAGAAGAAGGCTAGGACTGGGGAGGGCAGCTGTGAGAGAACTAGATAAGGTCCTCAAATGCAAAGATGTATCACTGAACACTAAAGTCAGGATCATTCAGACCATGGTATTCCCGATCTCTATGTATGGGTGTGAAAGTTGGACAGGGAAAAAAGCGGGTAAGAGAAAAATCAACTCATTTTAAATGTGGTGTTGGAGGAGAGCTTTGCGGATACCATGGACTGCAAAAAAGACAAAGAATTGGGTGTTAGAACAAATTAAACCAGAACTATCCCTAGAAGCTAAAATGATGAAACTGAGGTTATCATACTTTGGACACATCATGAGAAGACCTGATTCACTAGAAAAGACAATCATGCTTGGAAAAACAGAAGGGAGTAGAAAAAGAGGAAGGCCAAACAAGAGATGGATTGAGTCCATCAAGGAAGCCACAGGCCTGAACTTACAAGATCTGAACAGGGTGGTCCATGACAGATGCTCTTGGAGGTCACTGATTCATAGGGTCACCATAAGTCATAATCGACTTGGAGGCGCATAACAACAAAATGAATTTAAAGAATTCCTTTCCTCCCCCCTTTCTGCTACTGTTTTTGGGGGGGGGCGATTAGTTTAAAGTGGAAGTGGATTTCAATTGGAAGAAATCTCCTGTCTGAATGTGTTGCAGAGTTTCTGCCAGCAAAACAGAACAGGAGAAGTAACTCCCATTCATTGCCAGGTGTTAATAAGGGTAGGGGTATTTTATCGTGAAGGCAGCAGAATTGCCAGCATGGTTTGAAGACCAGCTCTTCGATATAGTCAGG